>NC_050454.1:68193762-68531262 GCF_903995425.1 Onychomys torridus
TGCTTCTTTCTTTGCAAACGCGTCACCCTCTTCTTGACTTTATCAGCCAGTTTCACAGTTGCAGCATTTCCTGCTTTTGCAGGTGCCCTTTCTGAAGGATTGGGGTGGTGAGGTCCCGTGACGGCTGACTCTGAACCAGTGAGCAGTGTCGGGAGCTGTTGCAGCCACCTAAATGTTAGAGATTTGTGAAAGAACAAAATCTATTTTTTAATTGTTGTTATCATATATGAATCATATATAATAATGAGTTTTATTATGATACTTTCAAACATGTACATATTATATTTTGATCTCTCCCTATTTGCATACATGTGCATAATAATATATTCACATAATAATATAAATAATAATACAAAATACAGTCATACATTCCGCAGGACGGCAAACGGCCACAGAAGCCACATCCCCCGAGGAAGAAGAAAGACATACATCCGCGGAACGGTTATGTTTGTTGTGGAAGACGAACAGCAATCCTACATGCTGCTTTTGTTACTGATAGAAAAATACGAAGATGAAACATTAGGGAATTGAAACGCTAGTTTTTAAAAACTACAAAGCGCGTGAACACTTAAAAGATGAATGACTAGTCAAAGAGTGGGGGGCTGGGGAGGCGGCTCAGTGGGTAGACTGTTGATCATGCACGCAGGGGGACCTGAGCTTGAGAAGTTATACGGGCAGTGTTTATATTTTCCCCCAAAGGGTTAAAGTTTCGCTTTTCACTCTTTTTATTAATCTATTTGTAACTAATTATGATTTAGGTATCTATTTATTTGAGTAAATAATTTTGCTACTTCTACGTACCGATATGCCTTGAGGTCTTCACTTGTGAAACCCGAGCCCTTGGGGCTGCCCTGAGGAGGCTTTGAAAAGGACTTAGAGGATGGCCAACCAAGTGGTCATCGTGGCGAACTGTGATGCTCAGAGACTTCAGTCCATCCCCCGCCCCCAGCTCCTTTCCTGTCTACCTTATGTTTTCGGAAATTCACATAAGGGCTTAGTATCCGGTTACATTTTCGTAGGTTCACTGAAGTGCGACTTTTGAAGTAGAAAGAAGACAAAGACTCTTCCTAGAAACGCTCGAATGGAAACATTCAACCTGGAGACGAGAAGCGCTGCTTTCTCCCACTAGATGGCAGTGTTTCTCTGCAGACCAGACCGGACGTCCAGGCTCCCTGACAAGGAGGTGGTCCCCTAGAAAGGACACCCGGCACCAGGCAGCTGCTTCCACTCAAGAAGCCGCCAAATGAGAAACCGCGCGGCTTCTCTTTATCTAGAAGATGCACCCCCCCCCCCCCCGAGCCTCGAGGCTGACGTACAACTAGGAAGCTGAGAGTTTGGTCCTTAGTGGAGGGTATGATTTTAAGCGGCGCCCTTCGGAGGGAGTATCTAAACTCCTGATTGAAAGCGGCATCTCTTTTCTTCTTTCTTCGTGCATTTGTCTTGGACAATCTGGATTGTGACAGATGCATTGCTGCTTCAGGAGTGAGCGAGACTCAGTGAGGACCGTTCACCTCACAGGAGGCTCACTGCCATCTTACCTTCTCCTTAAAACAAACAAACAAAACAAAAAACAAACAAAGAAAAAGGCGACCTTTGCAGAGCACCCCTTTCATATGGCCACCTTCATCTCTCGGTATCTATGGAGACAACGGCGCTACTTTCAAACGTGTGCTGGGATCTTGCTATGTACACAGAGGCCCTTGGTGGGTTCTGAAGAAATGCTGTTCCACTCCTGTATAATACACACACACACACACACACACACACACACACACACACACACACGTCTTGAACTAGCCTCGAACTCACAGAGATCTTCTTGCCTCTCCCAAGCGTTGGGACTAAAGGTGTGTCCCACCATGTCCTGCCAATGTATAATCATCATTAACACCACAAAATGGCACTGCCAACCTGTGTAGGAAGGGCCGTATTGTTCAGTTTCCTCCTCCTCTTTCTCCTGCCCTTTCCTGTGTGTTGCCATGGATTGAGCCCAGGGCCTCCCAAGTACTCTACCACTGAGCTATCTCTAGCTCTCATTTTTTTAAAAACGAAAATGTTTTATGTGGTTGTTAGTTTTATTAATCAATCCATAACATCACTGCCTATTTTGTTATCATTCTAATAAACTGTGATTATTAGAAAAATAGGAAGAAAAAATATAATCTTCCCCAATTCCATTCCCATATACAACCTCCACACTAATTTTATTTCCCCAGGATGAAAAAAAAGTCATTATTTTAATTATCAGGAGCATTTTCTTATCAATAATTGTCTTCAAATTGGTAAACTCTGGAGAGAGACTGCCTGATTTGATTTCTGTATCTATAATTGAACTTGGTTCATTTGTTTGTTTTACAAGACCAAGTCTCCCTGTGTAGCCCAGGCTGGCTTCAAATTCCTGATCCTCCTGCCTCAGCTGCCCAAGAGCTTGCTTCTTTTATCTGTACAACAGAAGTAATATGATAACAGTCCTCGCTCACAGCCTTGGTTGGGAGATAATGTCTGCGGTGTGTCTGCTACAAAACCAAGCACATAGGAAATACCTTGGAGGTGTGGCTCTGTGGTAAAACCCTGCTTAGCATTCACTAGAGCCCAGGTTCAATCCCCAACAAAGAGAAAAAAGCCCAGCAAAGACTAGTCTTTATATTGTCATCATTATCAACTAATCTTATATTGTCATCTTATCAATCAAACTTTTTTGGATACTATGAATTACTCATTGTTATACAATTTGGAAAATAGGAAGGAATATAAACTGAGAACATGGGAGCTAGAGAGATGGCTCTGTGGATAAAATAATTATTGTGCAGGCATGGGGACTTGAATTCAGACTCCCAGCACCCACAGAAAAGCAGGCCCAGCAGCCTGTGCCTGGAAACCCTGCCCTGAGGGGCAGAGACAGGCCAGCCCTATTGAGTAGTCAGTCTGGTCAACATGATGAGCTGGCTTCCATGAGAAGCCTTGTCTCTGACGTAAAGAAGCAATTAGGGAAAGACATTCTGATCTCAACTTCTGAACGAAACAAGTGAACGTGTTACATGATAATAGAAAAGGTCAAGATGGGAATGGTGGTGCATGCCTTTAACTCCAGCCCTTGAGAGGCAGAGGCAGGGGTATCATGAATTTGAGATTATATAGTGGGTCTTTATCTCAGGAAACCACGTAACACCTGAAAACATTTGTGTGTAATCTCACTACCAAAGATGATGTCACTACCCAGAAAGGATCCAATTTTGGGGTAATGCTATTTAAAAATTAATCTATATGGGGTCATACTACACAGTTTACTTTGTTGTTGTTTATGGTTTATCATTATATGTTAAAAACATGATTTTTGTCAACTGAAAGATAATTAATTGCATGAGGTTTTTTTTTCTCACCAGATGTTTAACAGAAAATGACTTTTGGGGGTGGTCAAGAGGGTCCCACACTGATGCACCTTGCAAGAGAACTTTGCAATTAGGAGGGATGGGTGTGAAACTAAGCATTAAGAAGTCAATAAGAAGTAAACAAGACAGCTGGCCAGTGGTGGCACACGCCTTTAATCCCAGCACTGGAGGGGTGCGGGGGAGGGAGGCAGATCTCTACAAGTTCCAGGCCAGCCTGGTCTACAGAGTGAGTTCCAGGCCAGCCAGAGCTACACAGAGAAACCTGTAGTTAGAGTTTTCCTGCCTGGCCCACAGTCAGGACAAATCTCTCTTACCCGCCAGTCCCACAGTCGCTCAGACCCAACCAAGAAAGCACACAGAAACTTATATAGCTTATAAACTGTATGGCCGTGGCAGGCTGCTTGTTATCTACCTTTTCTATCTTAAATTAACCCATTTCTGTTAATCTATACTTTGCCACATGGCGTGTGGCTTACCAGTGTCTTTACATGTTGCTTCTCATGGCGGCGGCTGGCAGTGTCTCTCCCCAGCCTTCTCCATCCCAGAATTCTCTTTCTTCTCTCTTGTCCTGCCTATACTTCCTGCCTGGCCACTGGCCAATCAGAACTTTATTTACACAGAGCGATATCCACAGCACTTCCCCTTTTCTTTTTTTTTTTTAAGGAAGGTTTTAACTTTTACATAGTACAATTACATAAAACAATTATCAAGCAAGAATTACAGTTACAATATTAAAGAAGATATCCTATCTACCTTATATTTGTGAGTCTAAGGTTTTATATCTAACTTATCTTGTATCATAACTGAGGAAATTATAACTATCTAGTCTTCAACCACATCAAAGACCTCAGAAGGATATAATATTACCTGAGAACTGGGAGAAGGATGCAAGCATTTTTCGGGAGTCTTGCAAGAGTAGACAGAGACAGCTGGCAGCCTGGACAGTCACCTAATGTTCCTTTGTGAAGTTGGGGCATTTGTCTTCAGCCCACAGGGCTAGAGTCTCTCGGTCACTTCTCTCAATGTCCTGTAGAATGTCTGGCAGTTTCCTCTGCGAAGCAGGAACCTGAAGGACCATTTTGTCAATCGAAGTTTAGTGTCACCTTTCTATGGGTCCTGCATGTCCAGTAGATCAAGCAGTCCAGGCAAGAACAGTTTCTTGCCCAAGTGGCTATTTTTGCTAAGGTGAAGATAAACTCCATATGAAGTGTCTTCAATGCCCATCCTCCTCTCTGAAGTAAATCGGTGCTGCCAGGAGCAGACATGTCTCACTGTCCAGAAAGTCTAAATTTTAAAAGTATTTTAAATGCCATATTCTGTAGGTCTTTGAAGTATTTGAAGATTACCTATCTGTCTGAAATATCTCTATGTACATCTAGAAGACTTAACTAACATGGCTACGAGTATGATTATCAAAGATGACTAATTATCAATCTATTTTTAATTATCCATTACAATTTTAAATGAGCTATATAAACATAATACCTTAAACAAGAGTAGAAATATACACACAATATAACAAAATTAACTAAGTTTGTATCAATAGACTAAAATCTAAACCAATGTAAAACATTTTAAACAAGTTGTTGCTCTTTAGAAGTAAGTTCCCTAATCTACCCTTTCATCCTATTATATCTATATCATATCCCCTTTTCTTCTTTAGAAAGAGATTGCATTTATAATCAACCTGCTTTAAAGAAAAATATTGGTTTTTCTCTGTCCCACACCAGAGGGCTCTTCTGATTTGGGACATAAGAATGTAACCTTTTCTTTTAGCAATATGTCTGGGTTTAGAGAAGGAGTGAGCCAATTCTATCTCCTAAGCCAGCTTGATAATTTTGGGAATGTGGGCGTAGTTTCTCTTACTACTTCCTGCTGGAGGGGGGGGGCACTGTATCTTATGGGGACACAAAGAAAATTTTAGGATTATGGAGTAGTCCATTAGGGTGAACCTCTGAGCCAGTTGCCTTGAAACCATTCTGGATGTCGGATCATCTGGTCCACTGTGTCATTGGAGACCTTTCAGGTGGTCTTGGCTGATCAAACCTGATGTATCTTAATTTGGAACAAATCCACAGCCTCTGGCTTTCTGTGGAAACAAAAGCAGAGACTCTTTTCCAAAGCAACATATCCTTATATCCAAATTTTGAAGTCAAGGTACCTTTAAAATTTACGTATTTGTTTAACTCAACAGCTTTTACGATCAAATCTTTTTCTGCAGTTAAAAATCCCAAAGACAAGACAAACCAGATTCTCTGTGTAATATCCATCTTTGTAAGACTGAAATGCCACTGTGGCTGCTGGCTCCGCCCACCTCAGCTTCCCAACATGGCGGTGGTACAGTTTACCGCCAGCTCTGGGTCTAGAAGCAGTTCTATCAAAGCAGTACATAGCCCAGAAACTTTTTTTTTTAACTAGCAAAGGCTAAATCCACCATGCAGCAGAGTAAAGTGCTGCTTGTAGACTCCTCATTCCCACCACACTGCAGGTCAGACGCACACGCCAGGAACCCGCCATAGTAGCTCAAACCGGCAGGTTGCCACTAACTTGAGAGAAACAATTAGGAAGCTGTTTTTAGCTCTGTTTTAGAATCTTTTTTCTCAGGTTTTAGGTGGAAACCCTTGCAAACACGTTGGGCGCCATTTGTAGTTAGAGTTTTCCTGCCTGGCCCACAGTCAGGACAAATCTCTCTTACCCGCCAGTCCCACAGTCGCTCAGACCCAACCAAGAAAGCACACAGAAACTTATATAGCTTATAAACTGTATGGCCGTGGCAGGCTGCTTGTTATCTACCTTTTCTATCTTAAATTAACCCATTTCTGTTAATCTATACTTTGCCACATGGCGTGTGGCTTACCAGTGTCTTTACATGTTGCTTCTCATGGCGGCGGCTGGCAGTGTCTCTCCCCAGCCTTCTCCATCCCAGAATTCTCTTTCTTCTCTCTTGTCCTGCCTATACTTCCTGCCTGGCCACTGGCCAATCAGAACTTTATTTACACAGAGCGATATCCACAGCAGAAACCCTGTCTGGAAAAACCAAAACCAAAACAAACAAACAAATAAATATAAACATAAAGAATGTGGAGGTGGGAAATGGCCGTGTTCTGGGTGAGGATCTGTAACGCAGGTGTTCCAGAAAACATTCCTTTTCACCTGTTCTGTGAGAACTGCAGAACTCAAGAGAAAAGAAGAAGAGGAAGAAGAAGAAGAGCAGGAGGAGGAGGAAGAGGAAGCAGAAGCAGCAGCAGCAGCAGCAGCAGCAGCAGCAGCAGCAGCAGCAGCAGATGCATCTGTGGTCACTTTCTAATTTTCCATTTCCTCTTTGTGCACTAGCTATAACCATTACGAAATCCCAGAGAAGCAACTGATTTTAGCTCACTGCAAGGGGGTGGGGGAGAAGGGGGCGGACAGACACTGGACCAAGAGATGGTTCTGGGGTCTGGTGCTACTGTGTACTAATTAGGCAAACATAAGCAGTTCTACTGAGCCCAAGCCCAAAGGACAAACACGGAAGGCGGGAGGCTGGGGCACGAACTCCTGGAGGGCCTGGAGCCATGACTCCTGGTTTGCCATTGGGGCATTAGGCTTGGCATGCAAAGGGGTACCTCCACTTTCCATCCCTGTGCCTGTGGTTTTATGTGTGAGCCATAACTGCAGGCACCTAACACTGGTGTGAGAGAGGAAGGCAGGCAGTTAACTACTGAAAATGATGGGAATGTACATAGGCATGTGTACACTGGGGAGGTGCGTCTAAGATCCAGGCAAATTTTCCACCTCATTTACCTGTTGCCTGTACTTCAGCACCATCACCGCTTTAGAGCTGGGCAGGAAAGCCAAGACCCCTCTTGGCAGATGGATAGAAAGGGCACCATGCCAAATGATCCGGATGAACCTGCCAGAGCTTCGTGCTGGCAAGAGAGATTGTCCTCCGGGCTCTGATTTCTCCCCAGAGGGCTCTGGGACGCTCTTGTACTTGAGTTTCGGTGCCAGTTTGGCGTTCTGCTCCAATGCCGTCAATATGGCTGCGATCACACGCAGTTACTTCCGCCTTTCCCCACGCAGCCTCAGTAACCAGCGCCGCATTCCCACCCTGCACAGTTTAGATTGACTGGCCGTGCACAGCCACGCTTCTTTGCAAAAGGCTGTTGCTATTTTCGTTGGTGCATGAACACGGGTGTAGGCCATTTACAGGAGCGCTCACAGCAATTCCCCAGCCATTATACCACGAAGGAAAGCTTCAACTGTGCTAGCACCTCAAGGAGAGGTGGGGCCCCATGAGCTCCTCCCCATCCGCGATGGGACGGCTGGCCCCATCTTGCCCAACTCTTCCCCAGGTAATCGCAGCTATTATGAGTTCATGAGGACAGCAGTCACGCCGTGTCTAGAAGATGGTGTTTCACAATACCATCCTCCAGCTCTCACGGTTTTTTTTCCTGCTGTCTTCCAGGTTGTTCTCTGGGCCTTGAAGGGATGATAGAGCCATCTCATTTAGAACCGATATTCAACAGTCACTTACGCTCCACACCGTGGCCAGGTGTGTGTATTAGTGTCCTATGTTCAACACCGTGGCCAGGTGTGTGTATTCGTGTCCTGACTAGTTTTATGTCAACTTGACACAAGCCAGAGTCTCATCTGAAAGGAGGGACCCTCAATTGAGAAAATAGCTCCATAAGATCCAGATGTAGGACATTTTCTTAATTAGGGATTGATGGGGGAGGGTCCTGACCACTGTGGATGGTGCCATCCTTAGGCTGGTGGTCATGGGTTCTATAAGAAATCAGGCTAAAGCTGGGCATAGTGGCACACACCTTTAGCCCTACCCGGCACTGGGGAAGCAGAGACAAGAGGAGCTCTGTGAGTTTAAGGCCAGCTTGAGCTACAGAGTGAATTCCAGTATAGCTAGAGCTATACAGTGAGACTTTGTCTTAAACAAAAGAAAAAATATATAATCAGTCTGAGCAAGCCATGATGAACTTACTAAGCAGCACCCCTCCGTGGCCTCTACATCAGCTCCTGCCTCCAGGTTCCAGCCCTTCTTGAGTTCCTGTCCTGGATTCCTTCAATGATGGACTACAATGTGGAAGTGTAAGCCAAATAAACCCTTTCCTCCCCAACTCGCTTTTGGGTCATGGTGTTTCATCACAGCAATAGTAACCCTAAGACAATCAGCTTCAACTCTGACCCACTGCAAACAGCAGCTCCTCTTACCAAGGATTTATGTGTGTAAACCTAACTATTTAGAAGACAGTTTGATACCGTGTCCATTTAGAATGCAGTGCTAGGTTCCCCTCTATGACTTCCAACAGCTTTTGACCAGGTTTATAATACCAGACCTGAAATCTATCCCGGTGAGCAAGCCTCAAATCCAATCAGGAAAACATATGGTTAGCTACTGTTATTTACAACACTATTTCACCATTGGATGAAATGTGTCTCTTCTGGTAGGTTGATATTGTAGCTTGTGGGGTTCGTAGCTGGGAAAGGCCACTGATGGCTTCCCTCATTCCCCAGCGGCCTTCATGGGAGCTAAACAGCAAGAAAAAGGTTCCCATTAAGCTCCTCCATGACTTCTCTAAGGTCTGTAACCAAAGCATGGGGTGTTTTGAGTAGATCTAACCACTCCCTTCTGGTGGGCAACCAAGAGCAATGACAGCTTTGATGGCTTCTGTGGCTTCCCTGACCAAAATGCCACGGGAAGGTATCCAGGCCTGACATTTTTGTTAACTAATCTATATGAGCCATGTGTTTTAAAAGACAGAATATAAATCTAAAAGTGAAATTTCTGCACTTAGTAGGAAAGAACAATTTCACTCTTACCTGAAAACTCCTTTCTTGGTTGCTACTTAGCTTTTTTCAGATTTTTATGAAGTGCACCATAGCAGAAGGCTTAAAAGATGAAGGGGCTTAAAGCTGTATTAAATTGTCGATTTGTTTGAACAAACACACTATTTTTATTGATCAGCTCAAATAGCAAAAGCATGTTTACATCTGTTTCTTCTTGCCTACCCCAAGGGAAGTAGTAAGTAATGGAAGTTTAGCTTATTTCCGCTGATGGGAAGTGTAGACGGGAACACACATTTCAAAACAAACTTCAGCTCAATGACCAGGCCAATGGGCTCCTAGCACCCCACTCCCTTGTCTCTGGACCAGCAAGCTTGCTGGTCCTCAACAGCAAGTGGTTCCCCCACCACTACCACAAGCACTGTAGGCAGACTTCTGCCTTCCAAGATGCTCAACCATCCAGGCATGAATTATAGAATCCAGATTCTGCAATTACAGAATCTAGAAGGCTGAGGCTTGAGGGTTGCTGTGAACTCAAGGCCAGCCTGGGATACAGAGTGACTCCCTTTCTCAAAAACACCCAAACCCCAAACCAAGAACAAAAAAGGAAACAAAAATCAATGACACCACAACAAAGAAACAAACAAACAAACAAACAAACAGAACAGCACCCAACCCAAACTGTCTACCCACCCCGTTGTCTCCAGGGAAAGCAGGATACACCACTGAATGAGCACAGGCTTTGTGGTCAGACAGGCCTGAGCTCAAACGCGCCTCTGAGTTTGCATCTCCTTAAACTTCAGCGTTGTTCTATGAATCAGGGCTGAGGGAGTGGCTTCTTGGACCTCATGCATAGCCTAACATGTGAGATGTAAGAAAAATAACTGGCATAATGTTTAGCCACCCCCCCCCCCCGCCCCGTGTGGCCCTGGCTGTCCTGGAACTTAGTATGTAGACCAGGCTGGCCTCAACCCTGAGATCTGCCTGCCTCTGCCCCCCAAGTGCTGGGGTTAAAGGTGTGTGCCATCACTGTCCGGTTTATGTTTAGCCATCTTTGTACTTACAAAATAAGGTACTGTTTTGTAGATGTCTATGATCCCAGCAGGTCTAACACAGTTTGCACAAACTTGGTTGTCCAAGGTATAGGATTCCACTGAACTTCCCTATTTCGACATGCAAGACAACTCATTAAGGCGCCATCAAGAAAAGGGTGGTCAGTAAAGGGGACCAGCAAGAGGGGAAGGGACGAATAATAACAAGGTATGGTGACGTGTATGATATATGTATGAAAATGCCATAATGAAACCCGTTACCTTGTGTGTTAAATTTTAAATAATTATTTCAAGGGGGGTGGAAAGATGGCTCAGTGGCTAAAAGCATGTACTGCTGTTGCAGCAGACCTGGTTTTGATTCTCAGCACCCATGTGGGGTGCCTCACAACCACCTGTAACTCCAGCTCAAGGGGGATCCAATGCCTCTGGCCTCTATGGGCACCTGCACTTGCGTTCACATATCCACACACAGACACATTCATACACATGGTTAAAAAATAAATCTTGGAGCTGGAGAGATGGCTCAGAGGTTAAGAGCCCTGGTTGCTCTTCCAGAGGTCCTGAGTTCAATTCCCAGCAACCACATGGTGGCTCACAGCCATCTGTAATGAGATCTGGCGCCCTCTTCTGGTGTGCAGACAGAACACAGTATACATAATAAAATAAATCTTAAAACTCTAATTTTAAAAATGAACAAAATAGATAAGAAGAAGCGGGCAATGGAAGTGCTTTGAGGCATTAAGTACAGTGTTAAGCATCTTTTTAAACATGTTTTCTTTCTCCCATTAGGCTGGTGAGGAAGAAAATTCTGCACTTCTACAAATGAAGCAACTGAATTCGAGTAAATTAAAGTGAGATCATACTGGTGGGATGTCATTCTAATGCTATTTCTAAGGATACCTAAATGCTGACACTCCAAGGTTACCATTTCAGTACCACACTCAAAAAATTGTACAAGGCTACTGGTCTTCACGTATTATTATATCACACTCAGAAGCAACACCAAAATACAAATACTCAGCTATGGCAATGATGCCATCACACCACTATACTAACACAAATCAAATCACAGAGCACTTGGTTACCCCCACACATAGCTGTGCCACTACTACTGCTCAAATAGGCACATCTGGCTTGGTGGGCTGGTGTGACAGCTTGAAGTTCACAGCTGGGTAGGACCATTGATGACCACAGTCTGCATGGAACCTTCCGGTACTATATGAAAGCTAACCAGTAGGGAGGAAGCTTCTAGCTCAGCGCCAGCTTGATTTCTGTTTTGAAGCTTCTTGCCTGCTTATAGCCATCTCTTGGCTTTGTGATTTGCCGCTGGTATCAAGTTAGGCCTCTGTAGATCACTTCTTGGCAGTGTGCACAGGCCCTGACTACCTTAGGCAGGCACAGTCACCTCGCCTTGGCTCCACTGCCATTGTTCCTAGACAGGACAAGTTTTGCACCTTCTCTGGAGAGTTTCCCCTTCACTCAGCCAAGCACACAGTCCCCCGTTTCTGATCTCCCCGGGCACTCAGATAGTGTCACTGGTTTTCAAGTGTCTGCTGTGCAGTGATGGCTTCCTGTTGTTAGTTCCACAAGCTCATTGTTTCCTCTGAGGGTAAGAACCAATGACAGAAAAATCTTAAAACATCTAATAACTCCTTTTCATTAATGTTGCTGAAATCTAGTCCCCTCCTCCTCCAAACCTCTGTTTCTCACGAGAACAATGTCAGTCCCCAGATTTCTCATCCACATGACAGAAAAAGATCAGAGATACAGACTGAGCACAGATTTGTGTAAACCATTGTGCAGATGCATTTCAGAGCAGACTCTGATGACAAGAAGCGTTTTGGTTATGTTTTCTACTCTCTCTCTCTCTCTCTCTCTCTCTCCCTCCCTCCCTCCCTCCCTTCTTCCTTCCTTCCTTCCTTCCTTCCTTCCCTCCCTCCCTCCCTCCCTCCCTCCCTCCCTCCCTCCCTCCCTCCCTCCCTCCTCCTCCTCCTCCTTCTCTCTCTCTGTCTCTCTGTCTCTTCTCTCTCTCTCTCTCTCTCTCTCTCTCTCTCTCTCTCTCTCTCTCTCTTATGGTGCTTGGAGTTAAACCCAGAACCCTGCATATTGATAGGCAAGTGTTCTACCACCGAGCTACATTCCCCAGCCTGGAAGCTAAAACATGGAGGATTTATTTTGAGAGCTCATCAGGTCTTGAGACCTGTAAATGCTTTCATACGTAAGTGGCTTTTTCCTCTTCCTTGGGGAACTGCCCTCTTTTAAGAGTGACCTTGATTCTGTGTTTTTCATGAGGAAGCACAGCATTCAAATTCACCACTGATCAGACCGGGCAAGTGGCAGGAACTTACATAATTAGATGGTATGTTTTACATCAGGATTCTGTTGCAGAGTGCCTAGAGAGTCTTTGGCAAAAGGCTACGTCCACATGAAGCTGGTGGTAATGTAAACCAGTTCCCTCCATTTGAAAATTAGGCAGAAATTTGGATTTAGGAACCGTAAAGATGTTTGGTTTTTGATTCAGTAATTCTGCCGGCATCTCTTCTGGGCCTTCGGCTAAGCTCAAGTGCAGGATCTGTGATTCCCTCTGGCCAGAATCCTTGGCAAAGAATCTGAAGACGTTGAAGGCTACATATTTGAAAATGTTCACTATAATCTTTATTTTTGGTTTCAAAAATTTGGAAACGGTCTTAATAACAAACACCACTTGTATGGTTTCAGCAATTCAGAAACAGTTGCCACAACAGCCTTTAGATTTATGGTGGCCCTGGGAGCCTGGTGGGGCTGTTGTCACCCTACTTTGTATGTAGAGGCTCGTGCTCGGAGTAGGTAAGGGACGGAGACCACACTCTTGGAGAAAAGCAGGACAGAATTCAAGTTCTCCCGTATCCAAGACTGTTCTCTTTCTCCCTTGCCTCCCCCTCCCCCTCTCTCTTTCTCTCCCCCTCCCTCTCCCCCTCTCTCCCTCTCCCCCTCTCCCCCTCTCTCCCTCTCTCCCCCTCTCCCTCCCCTCCCCCTCCCTCTCCCCCTCCCTCCCCTCTCCCCCTCCCTCCTCTTCTCCTCCCCCTCCCTCCCCTCTCCCCCTCCCTCCCCTTCTCCTCTCCCTCTCTCCCTCTCTCCCTCCTCTCCCCCTCTCTTTCCCCCTCCCTCCCCCTCCCTCTCCCCTCCCTCTCCCCTCCCTCTCCTCTCTCTCCCCTGCCTCTCTCTGTGATATGTCCTTTTCACCTTCACCAGCAGTAGGGCAAAGGTCAACTATATGAACTTAATGAAATGAAGATGGAGCCTTCAAAATAAGCATCACAGAAAGTAATTCCTCATCAAAGCCGGGGACAGACTTCGGAGCTGCGCTGGAGAGATGAGATGGCTCAGCAGTCAAGAACACTAGCTGTAGAGGACCTGGGTTCAATTCCCAGCACCCACATGGTGTGGTTCACAACCATTTCTCACTTCAGTCCCAGGGGATCCAACACCTTCTTTTGACCTCAGCAAGCATGCACATGGCAAAACATACATGATAGGCAAAACACTAATACACATAACAATAATTAAATAATAATATTTAAAGATTTGATTGAAAATACAAGGAACAAAACAAAATCTCACCTCTGCTGTAATTATTACAAAACATAAGGCAGTTCTAGTATTGCGGAATGGAAGGGAAAGGGGGGAATGAAGGCCACTGAGCAGTCCCCTTCAGTGTCATGGGTTTATAATTCCATACCGCCGTGAGCTGGCTAGCGCACTTTAGCTGTTAGAGAGTTTTCATAGGGTAAAGTAGTTGTTCTTGGGTCTACTCACTTTGAGACCACTAAGAAAAAAGCACCTAAACATGAAAAGGGGCTTCCTCCTAGGGTTATGGCTCTGTCGACTAGCAAAGGCCCTGAAGGATGGGCACCGGGATTAGAGGCTGGGCCCACCGGCTTAGCCCGAATTCTGGTTGTGCCATCTCAGTGACACTTGGGATGTCAACCTTGTGTGCGGCCTTGGGAGGTGGGCTTCCCCCACAGGAATGCAAGGAGCGTTTAGTATTATGAAATCCATTACCATAACGCGCCATCTTAAGAAAACCCCATCATACTGTACTTGGAAGCTCAAATAGCTAATTGTCAAAACCTGACAGTCCGTTATTTTGCCTTAGAAGTTCTAATCAGGACCAGACATGTGCAAACACAGTGGTTAAAAATCTATTACAGTACTTCCTGTTGAAGTGCTAGGGATATTTTCCTATAGTCAAGATGTAACCAGCCACTGTGGAGACTGCTGTTTGGTATAGTTCTGTAAGTACTATCCACTGCAATTAGACAAGATAAAACCCACTGCAGATATGGACAGATAGCTAAGGGCATCAGATTGCTCTGCCTTCTGTATTAGATGAGATGTTAAGACAATGATCACATGTCTTCTTTTTGTGGTTTCCCTTCCACTCTGTAATACTAGAAGGACAGAAGACTAAGGAACCTAAATAAAATGCCCAGTTACGAAGTTAGTTGTACAAAAATCAATGTGCTTCCTGTCTATGAATACAATCAAGTTGATCATTTCTCAGCCTGATTAGCTAGATGACTCCCTCCCCACCCCATTTTCTTCCTCTCTCTTTCCCCCGTCTCTACAGGCTAGACCTCCCCCTGCCTCTGAGCAGTGGGCTGTGACAGGATGGATTCTGTTGGGTCAACTGCAGCGGGGGCTTGGGGCCAGGCAGCTCTCGACGATGACGCACACCTTTTTGTCGATTCTGGTCACCTGCTGGCAGGAACTAAGCGTGTGTCTGTTATATAAGGGCCATGGGTGTCAAAGGAGAGTCTTTGAAGTTTTTCAAGTAAAGAGGATTAGCCATAGTTCTAAAGAGATATAAAGACTAGCCCAAAGAGGCAGAGTTCATCTGGCTTCCTGCATCTGTTAACCTGGCTTAGACACATTTCCTTATGGCTACTTGAGGCACTGTTTGCCTTGAAATCGGCACAGACTTCATCAATTCTTCTGGCATTAGACCTCTTGAAACCATAACAAGAAGACATTTGATCATTGTCTTAACAGCTCACCTAATACAGAGGGCAGAGCAACCTGATCAGAGAGTTGGTTCCTGGACCATTAAGTTTGTACATAAATTCCATGGGTTAAGCTTCCTTTCTGATCCCATACTAAATCTAGTGTGTTGCTTTGTGGTCTGCTATGTATAGTGGTTCACATTTTGTGTAAAATGTGTTGTAAGGCCTGGGGCTGTATTTGATTACATTTTAAAAGGTAATGTTCATGGTGTAAGCTGACCAGAGATACATTTCTAGAAGCTGTCAATTTCACAAAATATTGATGAGTTTGAAGTGACCCTAAGATTTATTTTGAAGATCAGCATCAAGGTTTTTGAGTGATTTGATATTGATTTCACAATAAGTATCTTGTAAAATTTAAGAAACAAAAATAATTATTAATAAATTACTCTAGAAAACCATTTTGTTTTCAACGTACATATCAGCCGCATCCAAAAGGAGAGCTTCTGGATTTGACCATGAAATCATCTGCCTTCGAGCTACTTTGAAAAATGATTTTGTGGTCACCCTTACTTTTCTAAGAATTTTGTCACCGGAACCACAGAAGAATTCCTTTACATAACATGCCTCATTAGTATAACTAAGAACATTTAATTTGCAAAAATTCAGAAGCTATAGACTTTCTAGGAGCTTGTCCAGTTTTTTTCCTGGTTAAAAGTTTAGTGGCAGATGCAACTTTGTGTCCCCTTGGCTCCGTCCTCCACAGTTGGATTTGGGTTGTTTTAAATGAATCACAAAATAAAAATATATAAAGTACTTTACATTTCCATGTTGAGTTTTGAGTTCCTTCCTTCCCTGCTTTTCCCTCCAAAGGGATAGATAGATAGTTGACAAATAGATACTGAAAACCTTTGACAGGTTAGGCTCCTGTGTCCTGGACTTAGAACACTGAACAGCAGTATTTCTGTCCCATGAGTTTCTACTCTGATTCTGGTGGAAACAAGACACGGGCAGCTT
This sequence comes from Onychomys torridus, assembly GCF_903995425.1. Lineage (NCBI taxonomy): Eukaryota > Metazoa > Chordata > Mammalia > Rodentia > Cricetidae > Onychomys > Onychomys torridus. The sequence goes on from NC_050454.1 coordinate 68,209,984, forward strand.
AGAAAAGAGAGCCCCTGCATGTCTCTAGTCTAACCCTAGGTCGGCTGGAGACTGGTCCCTCAGCTGTCAATGGTAGCAGAAGGTTCTTGATGCTGACATGGTCATTGGACTACCCAGCCTCCAATTGTGTAAGCCAGTGCAGTAAACCCCCCTTTATAGTTGCAGCACGCTACTGATTCTGTTTCTCTAGAGAACCCTGGCTAACCCACCTTCCCCAATATATCAGTAGATGCAAAGACTGAACATAAGGCAGAAAACCCACTTCAAACACAGAGTTGGGGGTGGGAGGATGAAGCCACAGCCATGTGGTCTTGCCACTTCTTCATCCTGGCCACAGAGCCACTGGGAAGGCTGACACAGGAGGTGCCCTCTGGGTGCAATGTTTTTATTGTGCATGGAGGCTGTGCCTGTGGCTGCTCCCTGGTGGAGAGCCAAGTGCTGCCAGCCCCAACTGAGATACCACTTACCAGCTGGGGATCTTCAGGGGCAGGGCCTGTGCAACATGTTTACAAGCTGTGTGGCTATTAGCGACATCTTATAGCTCCGGCTAATTAACGGGGGAGAGTGGCTGATGCAGCCCAGCTCTAAAGAGGGCCAAATTGCATCAGTGTTTGGGCCTCAATTGATACCAAAAAATAGCTCAGCCCAGGTGTGTTCCCCCAGCAGGTTGCTTGTTTGCTGAGTTTCAGCTACAGTAGGTCCCAAAGTGGCCAGGATGTCAGGGTTACATGTTGATTAAGGTCATTTAAATTGGCTAAGCGCAGCCATCCTTTCAGCAAAGGCTGCACATGTGCACTCACGTAGTAGATTCTACCCCAGAAGCAACCTGGCCACCAGGTTGCTAAAAAGTGGAAGTGGTAGAGACTCATAATATTCTAAAGTTGTAATGAAGGAGCTCACGTCATTCAAACAGGAAGTAAAAGTCCTTCGCTTTTACGATGATGACATGTCTTCTTGCTGGCATTTCTAACTGTGTGTGAACTGCATTTTAAAAATTGTATTTCGTAAAATACGCCCTTATATTCTGTTGTGGTTTAAATGAGAAATGCCCCCCGCCCCCCCCCCCCCCCATATTCTTAGGCACTTGAACACTTGGCCGTCCCCAGTTGTGGCACTGTTTGGGGAGGTTTTGGTGGCACAGTCTTGCTGGAAGAAGAACATCACTGGAGTGGGCTCTAAGATTCAGAAGCCTCTACCACTTCCGGTTCATTCTCTCTGCCTCATGCTTGCCAGTCAGGATATGGACTCTCAGCATCCAGTGCCTGAGGCTGTGCCTGCTGCTGCTGCCCTTCCTTCTCCCAACAACAGACTTTTGTCCCCCGATCAGAAGCCCAAGTAAATCTTTCCTTCTATAAGTTGCCTTGGCAACGTGTTTTATCGCAGCAACAGAGAAGCAACTGATGCATCACTGTTTCTCCAGCAGACGACAACTATATCAATATTTTACTCCTGCTAGTTCAAAATTGTGAAGATTTCATTTGGTTAAGGAAAATAATTCGGACTTTTGTCTGAGGCCATACCATGCTACCCTTGTGGAGTTTGTTTGTCCTGGCTACCTAGTTATTGATTGTGCTTTGCTTACTCATAGGAAGTATGTGAACTCCACGAGGTACACTTTATGAAGGATGAAATAACGTGATACCGTATGATCCTAGCAGAGGCAGGCAAATGAGTCCAGGTAAAACCAGTGTTTCCCAGAGACTGGAAGAAATCCGGGGAGGGGGGGTGTTTAGATTGTTCTCAGCACTTCTAGAAGATCCCAGTACCCACTGGGAGGCTGATCAGGTACCAGGTAGGATCAGTTCCCAGTCAAGTCACGTAACATGTCAGTAATAGTGCTTACTACTGGGCAGAAAATGAATGATTGGTGAGACCTCAATTGTCATGGCTTTCACTTTTGAAAAATCTACTTTGAACAACATTGAAAAACAGATGCTGCCCTGCTTTCTAATAACAACAACAACAACAATAATAATACAGACTTTTTCTTTGAGGTTGCCCCCCAAAGATCCTCAGCTCTATTGATTTTTTTTTTCCTTTGAGTGGTGATAGACGAAGGCTGTGAATCTGGTGTTTCCACTGGGACTGGGGACAACTGTGTGACCAGAAGTCACAAAGGACTATCCACAAACCAGAAAACTCAAAGTACCCTGTGACATCTCCAACTCCCTGCCCTGGAGTTGCTGGACCCATCTTATTTGGGGGACACTTTGAGAAGGTGAGAGGAGGTGGCTAATGGTGCCTTGGCTGTCTGACCCCATCCCAGTGGAGCTCAGGGGGGCGGGTGTTGTGAGGATTGCTATTTGCTAATTACACCTTGGTGAGCATCATGCTCCTTGGAGGGAAGGGAAGCCACATCAATACAAAACAGCAACCAAACAGTACTCCTAATGCAGCCTAATGACTTTTCTCTGGGCATCCAGACCTGCACTTCTGTGCGTCATAGACCACGAGGGTTCCATCTGAACTACCGGAAACTTTCTATGGTGCCTTCATCTGATGCCTTCACAAAGCCTTCCCTCCTTCCACTCCTGATTGCTGGAGAAAATACTATCCCTCGCTGCAGATCTTTTAACCATGTGCAATTATTCCTGTCTTCCTTTTAAAACCTACCCTCAGTCTCATTTGCTCCTTAGAGGGGAGGGACCAGGGACTTCTCAGCATCCAGCATCTTTCCAAGAGGAGTGAGCACGCATCCTCCACTGTGACGATGTACCCGGCTGGGAGGAGAAACATGAGATTCTCTTCCCTCCCTCCCTTCCACCTAGGCTTCACGTCCCACATCCTGGCCCCACTTCCGACAATGGCAAGCCCACAAAGAAAGACAGCCACTTTTATGAGACAGTGTTTTTCGAAAGTAAATGGCCTCCCTGTGTGGATTTAGAAGGTTTCAGAGGAGCCTGACAGGCTGTGTCAGCATTGCCAAGCTAACTACTCCTGAATGGGGACCATATGCTGCCTTTACAACATCCCTTTGGTGTTTAATTTGATGAAACAATGTGCCATAATCAGTCGTGAGGACAGCAGCCGTGATAGATGGAGGGCAGCTCACGTGGTCCAACTCTGATTTCACCATGCTAATCCCATTATTCGCTTGAGTTGGCTTGTTTTGGGCTACCTTAAAAAAGTTATTTCTCTATTGGTCAAATTGCCGTGAGGTCTGGAAGATTTAATGTATCATAAAACTCATTAAATAACCAGCCTGGCAGCACCCACTGCTAGGCAGCATGCTGGCATATGGAGGAATCCCAGCTGAAGACTTAATGTTCACTCATACACAAACCACTCAGCCAAGGCTCAAGGGACAGAGCCAGGGTGTCCCGAAGAGTGTGTTGGAAGCCAGCATTACTCAGACTTTAATGGGTACATGAGTCATCAGGAGACAGTACTAAAATGCAAATTCTGGTTACCCTGGTCCAGGGAATGGGGCAGAGACCTGGAAGTCACTAACCAGGTGATGCTGAGGCCACTGGTCCACACAAGGACCGCATCTGAGACAGTCAAGCGCTAGACAATCCTGAGAACAGCCAGTAACAGCAGCTAACATAGAAACAATCCACTGTGTTCAAACTGTGCCTGTTGTTTTATGTGTTCATCCGTTTACTATCTACTTTCAAACTCATGAAGGAGGGAGGCATCATCACCTCCAAACAGAAGAAGATAGCCATGCACAAGCTAAGTAATGAGAGACATCATGCTGCCTGAAAGAAGTCAAAATAAACCTCAACTCCATATCCTTTTGACTGCTCTGACAGTTTTTCAGAAATATCAACTTGCATGACTTAGAATCCACTGAGAAGAGCTCCTGAATGGTGGATCGCTCAGATCAGGCTGGCCTCTGGGCATGTCTGTAGGGAACTGATGATGACAGACCCAGCCCCTTGTGGGTGGCACCATTCCTTAGGCAAGGAGTCCTAAACTATATAGGATAGGAGACAGCTAGATCCAGCAAGCAGGTAGCACAAGCTTGTTTTTTCCTCCATGTTATTGACTTGGATGTGTGAATATCTGCTTGAAATCCAGCCTTGATTTTCCCTCTATTGTAAACTATAGCCTGGAGCTGAAAGCTGAAATAAACCCCTTCCTTCCCTAAGCTACATTTGGTCAGGATATTTTATCACAGTCACAAACAGGAAACTAGAAGAACTGCTTGGTTATTTTCTCCTGATGCTTTTTACAATGTTCTTTATCAGCATATATTGATTCTACAGGGCAAGAGGATTCATGATGACATTTTCATGTGGTATGTGATGTCATCCTGGTTGTTTACAATCCTACATCGTTTTCCTTTCACACATCTAGCACTGATGCCCTGGCCCCATTTAATGAATGGTGGCTTTGGACACTTCTTAGGCCAAATTATACCAGCCATCCCATGGACTCTAATTTCCTATTTCTGTAGCCTTTTCTCTAGACAATCATCTCAGCCAAAGTGGGATGCTGACTGTACTTGAAATTCAATAGAAGTCATGAGTCAAACCAAACACATGTAGCCCATGTGATGAGCTGGTACAGCCTGAACCCAAATCCTGTCTGGTCGTAACTCAGCCCCTTTGGCCCTTCCTGCTATAGGTGGTTCAGATGAAATGCTCCTGTCTTCCCAGGAGACCGGCAAAGGGAGAGACAAAGTGCACTCCTAAGAGGGTTCTGGCCTGAGCGCCTCCTGGAGACCCCCCGAAGGGAAAAACCATTTCTGCAATCTGCTTCCACCTTGCCGTCCTACCCTCAGGCCAGGTTAGGAGGAATCTTCCCAATTCAACATACTTTCATAAAGAGGATGTGCTTTTGCTGTTACATTTTTAAAAGATTTAAAATAACAAGTGTTTTGTTTTCATTAATGTACTTCATGTGACACAGTAGCACCTGAGCATTTGGAGTGGGGAGAATGGACAGATACTTCTGAAAGCAATGCTAACAGACTCACAGGCACAGCTGCTAACCCTAAGGCACTCTCTCCACACACAACTCACCCACATGTCTCGTTTCACACAAGTGGTGACAGAACTATGCGTTCAACTGACAAACGTAGCCACAGCATCATAGCATTTCCTTTCAAATAAATGGGCCGAAGACAAGGACTCTCCCTCTGGGGGCTCAGGGGCTGAGGTTTCACCCCATGTGAATTTGAAGCCCAGTTTCTTCCCCTATCAGTGAGGGAGCCAGACATTCGGACCTGACCTTGGCTGCTAAATGTTCAGCAAAAGTGGACACTTATGGACATTTCTCATCTAAGTTGGCAGATCTGAGGTTTGGGTATAGAGGATAGACTGGATATACATGCATGTATATGTATGTGTATTTTCTTTTTTAAAAACTTAATATTTTTGACTTTGCATATGGGGAATGTGAAGGCACTCAAGGAGAGCAGAGGTGTCTGATTCCCCTGGAGCTGGAGTTACAGGCTGTCCTGGGTGCTAGGAACCAAACTCAGGTCCTCTGCAATAAGCCGTACTGACTGCCGAGCCATCTCTCCAGCCCCAATATTTTATTTCTCATAAGGTTACTAAATGAGCTACAGCCATCAGCCTTCCACTGAGCCTTTAGATGCCTCAGGAAATGTGAAGGTTTTTTTTCCCTTTTGCCCCTAGTTGAGATTGCTCAAAAACCTCATAAGAATATAAACAACCACCATCCCTCAGCATCTGCAAGGGGTTGGTTCTGGGATCCCTGTGGATACCAAATCCATGAATGTTCAAGTTGCTTGTACAAAATGGCATAGTATATACATATGGACATCCTCCTGCATACTTTAGGTCATGCCTAGGTAACTTTTAATGCTATATAGATCATTGTTAGAGCTGATATGTGTAGAGATAACGACAAAAAACAGGCATATATGCTCAGTACCAGTGACATTTCTGAATATCTTCAATCCAAGGTTGGTTAAATCTGAGGTTGAACTTTCAGATATAGAGGACTGTGTGTGTGTTGTGTGTAAATACATAGGTATTTTATTTTTAATAAGAAAGCATATCTGTATTTGATTCCTGGACAAGAGACCAGGCACTGTGTTACAATTGATTAGTCATCACAAGAACTGTAAGAGATGCTACAGTTTCCATTGTATAGATGGGACAGAGAAGGCGTTTGTAAAACATGGAGACCAACTCAGGTCACGGAGAGGCTGAGGCATGCCCTCCTGGAAGGATGGTTTCTTCTGCACAGACTTGCCCTCCAAGCTTGGCCCTTCCTGCTATAGATACAGCTTTTTTTTTTTTTTAATGTTTTTTAAATTTTATTTTTATTTTTATTTTTTTTATTCTTAAATGTTTTCAGTCTGTCCCCTTCAGAGCAGGGAGTGCTATGCTTTAGGTTTCCACTTGCTTAGGCAATGCTTTAGTGATCAGCTCCTGTTGCTCCTAAGACTAAGACAGTAGCAGCCTTAGGTATTTACCCATGCCTTTCCAACCTTTGCCCAAAGTGTGGGTCCCTTTAGTCTCACCCCTGCAGACTCTGTCTTCAGGTGGCCTGTAAGAAGCAGCCCGGGAGATGCAAACACCTACATTTTCTGAAGGCTTCCCCAGAAGGAAGCCACTCACTGTCCTATAAAACCCATAGGGAAACACCTTTCCAAAACCATTTCACCAAGCGCCTGCGTTTCCTTAGGGCACAGTTCCTCAGAAGCCATCGTCTCTGCCTTTGAAATGCAGAGATATTGTGATGAAGTAGGGGGAAAATCTTAGGTTTGCTGCGAAAGGAATGATGTGACAGGGCTGGTTGTAAAATTCTGGGAGTGGGAGAGACCAGTCAGGTCTGCCCCTCAGGACCCACGGTGTGGAATATGAGAAAACAAAAGACCAAAACCAAACTGGGACTGACTCTGACATGGGGGTCAACAGGTGTCCTACTTTCTATGGCTTTATTGAAAACAAACAAAGCAGTTCATATTTGGGATGAGGGCGCCCCGTTTCTCTCCCACAGGCCAAGGCTCTGGTTTTATTCAGACTTCTAATAGCTAATACTCACTGGCTTTGTACATTTGTAAGTTATCATTCTTGGCCAGCACAAGGGCCAGCCACAGATAAGGGGAAGGGCTGCACGCACACAGCTTGCAGAGTTCCCCAAAGTTGTGGTTTTTAAAAGAATGTGTTTAGAAGGCAGTGTAAAATGTGATAATGAACTTTCTGATGTGTGGCAAAGCAGCTCCTAGTGGTACACGGAATTTGGCCATCCTGGTGTCACGAGTGACCAAGCAGAAAAGACTCCTAAGTCAGAGCCTTAGATCAACCTTGAAAGCAATAAAATTTTTAATCAGCACTCTGGTGGTTTTCTCTATAAAGTAATACAAAACGTATTTAATCCAGACTAAAAATTATCATCACACAGGGAAAAAAAAGGAAGAAAAGGAAAAGTCACCTTATTTACCATAATGTGCTATCCCTCAATGATTTTGTGTTAGTTTAATTTGCTCACAGAACTATTAAAAAGATAAAGTAAATTTTATCAAATTTATGCATATTTTCCTGTGAAATGTTTCAGAAATCTAAATGAGCCACTTTAGATAGCCAGTGTAATTTATAAGTGAGGGGGAGACCTTGCTTCCAGTTTTAGGCAACAGGTATTAAAATGGATAGAAACGAAGTTTTTGATCTCCCTCTCTGTCTATCGCCGAAATCTCACATGGTCAATGAGTCCCCTTCGCCTTCAGCTGCTTTCTGGGAAGCAGGGGGCGGGGCAGAGCAGACCGCCTCCCACTAAACAATAGTCCTGTTTAATTTAACGCCTTCAGCAAAAACCCAACAATATTACAAGAGACCATTACACACTAGTCGCTCCTTTTCTTTTCGTTTTTCATGTTTCACTATCAGGAGCAGGGAGGGGAGGGGAAAAGGCTAAAAACAAACTAATTTTTGGTCATTTTATTCCTTTCGCAAACAGTTTGAAGACTAACCAATTTGTACTTACAAATCTGGGGCATTAGCAGACGGAGACCCTAAATCCGCACGCACACAAGCAGTAACTGTTTGTATGCCAAGCTGTTTGTAAGCCCGATTTGACAGCAGAGGGCTATTCATTCTTTTGTCAACTGTCAGTCTAAAAACGTTAACCTGCCTGGGTCCCGGGGTATGGGAGCGCTAAGTCTTCCCTCCTTGAACTGTATAATGAACAGACTGTTTCATTAATGAGACAATTCACTCCACAAATCCAGCCCAAACAACTTATTTCACAATTTGTGAGCAGAATTAAATTTCGGGGGAGTCGCGAGAGAGCAGTGAGAGGGAAGGGGGAGTAGGTGAGTTGCGCACAATGTACAGAGGGATCAATGCGGCGGGATAAGTGTCCCAGGCAATTTTGCCAGCCGTCCTGGGCTGAGGCTTGGGAGGCCACGGCATGCAGATCAGCGGATTAGGTGGGGGGAGCACAGCGCCAGGTCAAGTGTCTCACGGGGAGCTGATAAACACCCCAAACCTGAGAACAGATTTTCCTTTCTTCCACGCCACTTGGTAAGTGTCGGAGCAAATCTTTTGAATGGCAGTCGAGTTTACTTAGAGGCCCTTTCTTCAGGAAGACACTCTATCCATTTTTCTGAAGCCCATTCCAGGCCTGCCTCAGGAATAAATTTGCCCAGCATCGAGCGTGAAGAAACACACACACACACACACACACACACACACACACAGCCTTTCCCTCCATATCTTAACTATAAGCCTTTGTCTCAAGGTGTGTGAACCAGTCTAAAAATCCACATCTAGAATCCCTGAGGTTTCAGCACCCCTGGATTTAGCTTTAACACAAATTAAATACTTTGAAGATTATGCAATCAAAAAACCTTTCCCTCTCCCTGCCCTGTTAGAGAACACTCTCATTTTAAACATGGCCAATGTATGGATGCGGTTAAATGGGGAAATTGTAAGCAGCAAATGGTCAAAGAATAACTCAGTCTCCTAATATCCCATATATCCATTGCCATTAATTCAAACCAAGTAGCCAGTGTGCTGAATTTCTTCTGATTTCGCAACCCAAACGGGAGAAGCCATGCTTACTGTATTAAGTTGTATCTCTGTGTTAACTCAAAGTGCATGATAGAAAATCAACGTTGCAACATCAAACATGGCCTAACTAGGTCCTAGCAGGAGGCTTACTTTCATTTTGAGTGTTCTGAACTGTTTTAAGTAGTCTCAAATGTTCCAAGATACTTTGTTGCCAGCAGCCTGGCTTTAGGACCTGCTCTGACTTTTTCTGTTGTTTATTTTTTTAACGTCTTTTGGCTGTTTAATGTTTAATTTGGTAGGGCTTGCAAATCCAATGTGAAGTTTTTGAAGATCCACTACTAAAATGCTTGAACAGAAAAGGCCTCCAAGAATTGGGATGTCATCTACCTCTAAATTAGAAGTCTTTGACGTAAGTTAGAAGGCATTTGCCTTTTAGTAAGGGTTGGGCAGTCTTCCAGTGTGCATTTTCAGTTTAGCAATGGAAAACATGTCAGCGAGATACTGAGCACTGCTTCAGGTCTGGAGGAAGACTGTGAAGATCTTGAGGAAGTGAATTCTTTTGATTTCTCTTGCTATTCCCAACTGTTTTACAGAGAATATTTTCTCAGGCAAGACAGCAGTTAGCCCTGATGCTCCCATCTGCCTCTGCAATGTTACTACATTTCCTTTTCTCCTCCTTGTAAATGTGTTTTCATTTTTGAATTAAAATTACAGTTCCACATTTTTGATTTTCAAAGATACTTACCTTTGCACATGAGTAACCCTCTTATTTATGCTTTCTGGCAGATTTTTACTTCCATTTTTGGTTTCTGAGGATTCCTGAACTTAAAAAAAAAATGTACGTATGTGCATGATGTATGTGGGACTTTCTTGTTCCACATTTTTTGGGGTTTGGGATCTACCTCAGCTTGTCAATTCCTGTGTCCGCTGAGCACCTTGTAGGTCTTCATTCAGGTGAGTGTGCTCTCCTGCGGGATTCCTGTTGAGGAGCTCTCTTTCATGCCTCTTTTCACCCCTCAGTCATTTTCATTTTAGGTTGTGGGTGTCTTGCCTGCAAATATATCTGTGTGCCACTTATGCGCCTGGCACTGGCACTCCTGGAGGCCGGAAGAGGGTGTCAGATTCACTGGACCTGGAATTATAGATTCTCAGTTGCCATGTGGTTGCTGGGATTGAACTCAGGACCTCTGGAAGAGCAGCCAGTGCTCTTAACCACTGAGCCATCTCTCCAGGCCCCCTTCTCACCCTTTTGTAAGAACAGAAATGTGCTGCATGTGGGTGTTGAGTGCAACCATCAATTAAGATGCTTAGCAGACCTCCCATGGAACAACTCCTCCCCCCACCTCCAAAGACTGGCATGTTTTTGAGAAAATTAGCTTGGTGTTTGCTGCTGCTGACAGGTCCCAGGCTAGCTAAAAACACAACACAAAACAAAACACCTGGCCAGTCAGGCTGCTGCAGTGGTCCACTGTGATCTACAATGCCAAGAATTCCATGAATACTAACGAGGACACACCATCCCTGGCAAACTGGCAAGCAGAGAGCCTGCCTAATCATACAGAAATTCTGCATCGTCACAGTCCTCTCTGTTTCCATGAAACTGCTACAGATCGTTCTGCATCAGCATCATTTAACCATCCTGCCTTCCCTGCAGGCCCCCCCCCAAGCCTCTCCTGGAAACCCCTCCCCCTGCAGCCCCTGGCAGCTCCTCAGTGCCTCTGCAAGACCCTCCCCACAGCACCACTGCCCTGCAGCCCCTCACAGCTCTTCTCCATAGGCCCTCTCTGCAGCCCTCCATGCACCTATCTCCAAACCCCTTCTCTCCACAGCCCCTCCCCAGACCCTCTCCCCCAACCCCTAGCAGCCCCCTGCTCCTCCCCATAGCTCCTCTCTCAAAGCTTCTCTTTCTACAGCCCCTCCCCACAGCATCACCCCCTGCAGCCTGGGCAGCCTCCCACAGGCCCACCCTGCACAGTCCCTCCCCAGAGCCCCTCCCGGCAGCCCCCTCCCAGGGGTCCATGTTGCCTGTCATGCTGAGCTTTCCCAGTTCTCCTCTGGAGTTTCTATGCATGAGGACCACATTTCCTCCTGTGGAATGTCAAGCAGCTTCTGACAGGATGAAAGACAAAGTAAGTCTTCTACCTACAGATACCCACCGCCAAGAGACTGCAGCCCACCCTCCCTCCAATCCTTCCTAAACAGTTCCACCATTCCACTATTGAATGCCTGAGACTATAGGGAGGCATCTCATCCAAACCACCACACTCAGTCAATAAAGCACTTCTCGTGCCAGCTCAAGGGCCTGGGGTGGGTCCCCAGCCACCATATGAAACAGCTGGGCGTGATGGTGTACTTGTCATCTTAGCACTGGGGAGACAGAGACAGGCAAATCCTTGAGGCTTGCCAGCCAGCCAGCTAGCCTCAGCTTGAAGTAAGAGATCCTGCCGCAAAAGAACAAGGTAGATGCTCCTGAGGAAAGACACCTGAGGTTGGCCTCTGGCTTCCAGACACAAGCACCCACACATGTAACATGCACACACACACACACACACACACACACACACACACACACACACGAACAATTGGAGGGGACCCAAGAGACTCACAAAACAATGCAGGCTATCGCCAGTGCACTCAGTTGCCCGTCAGATTTGAGTCGTATAAGTTACTTTTCTGATGCTGTGATAAAACACTATGGCAAAGGCAACGCATAACAGAAGAAGTTTGTCATTTCGTCTTTGGCGCGGCGGCTGCACCTGAACCTACTGCTTGCTGCCTTAGCTGCTGACTACACCTTGGCAGCTGCCACCTCCCTGCTGAGGCAGGCCGGGGGGTGGGGATGGGGTGGGGGGAGCCTTCTGGTCCTACCACAACCTCTGCTGCAGCCTCAGCCGCCTCCACATAGGGAGGCGAATGTTGTTTTTGACCAAGTCTGTATCTTTTTATTTTACCAATAAAGACTCTGGAGCCGGAGGCTGGAATGAAAACCTGCTAGCTCAGAGAGGCAGAGAAAGCAACTGTCATCCCAGAAAGAGCGTCTACTCCATCTGAAAGAAAAAACAAAAACAAAACAAAACAAAAAACCTCCTTGAACTGGATGTCCCTCCCTCCTACTTCCTGTGTGTCTCTCCAGCCTCCTGACTTCCTCCCACTCTCTATGGTCAATTGGTCTTCCAGTCAATTGGTGGCTTGCTCTGCCTCTTGACCTATGATTGATTTCATTTCAAGAATACAATCTCGTAGGTCACAGTGTGATCAAATATCCTGCAACAGGAATTTCATTGGGTTTATGGCTCTGGAGGGTCAGAGTGCTGGTAGGTTACAGTGGACAAGCCTATTCTCATGTGTAAGTGGGCAACATTATTGGGAGCTCAGTAGTCGTGTGTGTGTGTGTGTGTGTGTGTGTGTGTGTGTGTGTGTGTGTAAAGAAGATGGGAAGAGGGTGTGGAGGGAGTGAGGGGTGGATTTTACCAAAGTAGAACATACTTATGTATGAAGAAAAAGGTTAATTAGAAGAAGGAGACATGCCATAAACAATCGCTTGACATCACCTCCCCACACCACTTTACAAGGCTGCTCAAGTAGCCTTGTAGCCAACAGGTCCCGCTGCAGCTTAGGCATCCCTTTGTGGGTGGTACACGGTGTGTCTACTTAACCCAGGGAAACAAAGAAACACGATCTTTCAAAATACTGGCTTAAAGAAAATACATGTCTTTTTAAAATAAAACAAATCTTTCTACTTAAATAGTATAAAATAGACTATGAGCAAGAATCAAGCATATTCTTTTAAAGAGTGAACATAAATATTCCAATATTATATAATAGTTGATGTGATTAGTGAAGTAGTTATTTTTTTTCTCCTAAATATTCCAAATCTGGATAATGAAGGTTTATTTTCACTGGTTGAATATAAAGTATAAAATACATGTTATTGTAATTTTTACAACTATTTATTTCTTTGTGTGTGTGTGTGTGTGTGTGTGTGTGTGTGTGTGTGAGAGAGAGAGAGAGAGAGAGAGAGAGAGAGAGAGAGAGAACATAAGGGTGTTCATTCTCTACTTCCATGTGGGTCATGGTGATTGAACTCAGGGAGTAAGTCTGAGGTACCCATTAAGTCATCTCACAGGCTGTAGCTTCATTTTTTAAAGAGAATTCAAACCATTAATCTACATCTAACATTTTGGCTTTATGCAATATTTAACACTAGGAAAGAAATTCTAAGTCTTTATGAGACAAAGAGAAAAAATTACTAGCCCGCCTTAAACGTCTTATATTTTCTTCCAAATTCTCTATGTGATTCAGTCTTCTTTGATATATACACATACATATATGCTTAAAAAAGAAGCAACTGTTTTTACTCTTGTCGCAAATATGAAACTTGGCTTCAGAAAGGAGCAAGACAAAGCCAAAAGGGAGCACTTTTCATGAGTTTATTAAAGAGATACCGCATGGGTCCCCAGCACCAGGAGTGAGGAGCACAGACGAGAACAAAACTTTATAAAGAGTTCTCCCATGCAGAATGAAGCCGCCACAGTGGCTGTGTGTGCTATTAAAACATGCTGGAGATCATTTACAGCCACATGGTGATGCCAGGCCACCAGGTCTTCTGCGTGGTCCAGGGTCTCCTTCGGGTGGCTTCCCCTGAGCTCTGGAGACCCACTTTAACCCTGGGTTCTCCCCACAGCTTTGATGTGAGTGCCTTGATTCTTATGAGAGTGTATTTTGACATTCTTCATTTCCAACAGCTGTGAGCTAAACGCTTGCAGGCAGGGAGTCCATCCCTCTGCAAGCCGTTAGGATGCCTGCCAAAAGTCCAGTGTCCTCTTACCCGCCTGGAAAAACCTTGTCTTTGCTTATTTCTAACAGTCTCCTCTGTTTCAGGAGATGAGCCTGTTGAATCTGGACAGTGTGCTGAGACATTGTCTTCTCGTGGAGTTTGATTTGTCTTTTTTTAAAAACAAAACAAAACAAAACAAAAAAACCAGCATATCCTAGCCACATGCATTTCTCTGTGAAGGCAATGGGACCCACTTGTATTTGCAGGTTTTAATTGGGTGGTTTCTGAGAATTGATTTTTTTTTTAAAAGCAACCTTAAGTGGAATGCAGAATCTGGAATTTAACTTACTCTGAATTCCTGGAGCATACACTTTATGTAAGTGGCAACCTCTGTTTTTCTTTATGCCATCTTCTTGACAGTACTTGGCACTTACTGGGAACTCAGTAAGCTTCTGTGGCATGGATGGATGGATAGATAGATGGATGGATGGATGGATGGATGGATGAATGGATGGACAAATGGAATGAAGAAACCCCGGAGAAAAAGAATGATCTACTTGGACTGAGGATGTAGAAGTGATGAAAGCTCCTTTCTTGCCTCCTTATTGATTAAGTGATTGAAAGCTTTGTGGCTTTGCCCAGTGACCTAACTTATGTGACCCTCAGCTTCCTTTTTTATTCATAGAATAAACACTCAGTGACCTTTACAGTCTTCCTTGCCCTCATTTTCATTATGGTGTGTGACACTCGTTCAACAAATGGTCCAGAACTGCTCAGAAAAGACGATTCCAAGTGGAAACTTCCAGAACTAGTTGAGGAGTAGAGAAGAAGAAATGTATAATTTATGTATGATTGATAGTATTAGTTTAGAAGTCAGTTGAGTAGAGACGATACAAGGCATTTCCTGCTTCATTTGTACTTAGTGTATATTACTGTGTGCTTTATAATCTGGGGGAGCTTGAGTCCATCGTGTAGACTGCAACACAAGGATTTTGTTAATGAATAGCATCTTAGTTATATAGTTCCTAATGCAGTGCTCTACAGAATAAATTTCAGGACAATTCTCATTGAATACAGTGTCCTAAGTAGCTGGGCTTGTTCTAGATTTGAGAATCTAGAATTCTCTCTCTCTCTCAAATTTGGAGAGGAAGGATTGAAAAGACTTGATTATTTTATTTAAATATTTTATCTCTGTGAATGTGTGTGTGTGTGTGTGTGTGTGTGTGTGTGTGTGTGTGTTTGTATGTGTGGGATGTGTGTGTGTGGATGTGTGGGATGTGTGTGTGTGAATGTGTGGATGAGTGTGTGTGGATGTGCTCTTGCTCTTGTGGAGAACTGTCAGTGTATACTGTGGCACATGTCTGGAGATCTGAGGACAATGTTCAATGTTGGTCTTCCTGTTGAGATAGGGTTTCCACCTTGTGGGAGACTGGCCGACTCGCTGCCGGTGAACTTCTGGAGCCCTCCTGTCTGTCTGCCTCCTCCTAGAGGGCTGCACTGGGATTGCAGACCTCTGCCCTTTTCTGTGGGCTCTGGGGTCCTCCGGTCATTCTTACACAGCAAGTGCTTTTATCACAGAGCTGCCTACCCAGAGCCAAACTGTTTATTTTACAGACCAAGTGGATGAGCTCTGCTGCTCTCCTAGCTTATCCTACACTTTGCTGATTCTCACTGGAAATAGTTCACTAGCTGTACAGATATGTCCACTTCATGTTTTTTCTCACCGGTTCTTCCGTTAAATCACTTAAAGAAAAATGTGTATGAATCTCTTGAACCCACAATACAACTCAACAGACACTTAACCCCAAGAAGAAAATCCATCTCCTTGTCCAGCTGGTTTTTCTAAAAATCTGATTGTCCAGCTCTGTGATCTGCCGTGGTAGGTGTGGCTGCATCAGGATGAAGAGGGGTTATGGAGATCCATTTACAAGTGTGGGAAGGTGAAGGGATGGGGGAGGGAAAGGCCTGTGGCTCTTCATCCGACAACGGTAACAATATCCGGCTGGCCCAGCACACATGCTTTACTTTAGATTTGAAGGATAATTTAATTTTTAAACACTACTCTTATTGAATCATTCAGCTTTTTATAAATATTAAAAAGAAGAAAGAAATAAGAAGAAAGAAATATGGGGAGAGGAGAGGGAGCGAGGGAGAGAACAAGAACGCCCTAGCAAGGAAAGGAATCATTTGTCCAGTCAGTGGCTGCCCAAGTAGAGAAAGGTTTTTCTATCAAAAAACTTCCGTCTGACCCCACACTCCCTGCTTTCCTCTCCTCACCTCCTTGCTCTGGGGTCCAGTTTTCCTTCTCTTCCCTCCTGACTCTCCTTTCTCCTCGGCTTCTTGTTTTCTTCCTTCCTGTGACTTTCACTATGGCTACATGTGCCTGTCGTTATAGATACAGTGATGACAACAGGCACACCCATGCAGAGCTGACCCTGTCATTGCAGATTCGATGGTGACATCAACCATGGTGGCACCCATGCAGAGCTGACCCTGTCATTGCAGATTCGATGGTGACATCAACCATGGTGGCACCCATGCAGAGCTGACCCTGTCATTGCAGATTCGATGGTGACATCAACCATGGTGGCACCCATGCAGAGCTGACACTGTCTTCACGGAGGGCAGTGACCAAGCACATAATCCCACAAACAAATAAAGTGATATCTTCTGGTAAATGCCACAGCAAAGCCATCGGGGGATGAGATGGCTCTGCGGTTAAGAGCACTTGCTGCCAAACCTGATGACCTGAGTTCCATCCTGGGCACCCACGCGGTGGGTGGAAGCAGATGGTGTTGTGAGCGCCACACTCTGCCAAGGGGGAAATAGCAAGGATCTTCTAGCAAGAGGAGGGGGCAATTTAGACCTATAGCCCAGACCCCTCTAAAGAAAGAGACTACGTGAAACATAAATAATTACGCCTAAAAAATTGACTAATAAAATAAAAGAAATTATCCAGGAGCAAGAGGTGGTGAGTTTGGGCTGTGTGTCTGTCGTCCGTCTGTCTGAGGAAGTGGAAAACGTGCTCACTCTGAGCTAAAGAACAGCCCACGCAAAGGCCCTGAGCTGTAAGGTGTGATGTGGTAGAGGAAGGGACTGAAGGCGAGGCAGTGGGAGTATCCAGTTTCGGGGTGGGGGGGGGGAGCAGGGGTAGCACGGGAACTGGGAAGAAGCAGAGCCCGTGGGCTGTGGGCATCTCTTGGCTCATTCTCTGGACTACACTGACAGGCGCAGAGTAGCCAGGCATTAGCTGAGGCTTAAGTAGGTTTGACCACTTCTCTGAAGACTTCTCTGACCACGCTGTGGAGACTGGGCCGAAGTTCTTCAGCTGGGGCTACCACAGCGTGTCTAATCACAGCACAGCCATAGAGCATGATGGGAGGCGCCAACTGTTCAGGTTTGAAGCCCAGTGTTCTGTGTTATACGCTGTGTGGCTTTGGGCAAGCAACTCGGACTTTCTGTGCCCCCTCTTTATTCACGTGTAAAACAGCACAGGGACTGGTCAGAGTGCAGAGTGTGTCTGGGGGATGCTCGGTGACAAATAGAACACTTAAATCACATCCTTTCTCCTCAAAGCCCAGAGACCCCGACAAGGACAGAAAGACCATAGGAGCCCGAGGTCAGGGAGGACCAGAGTGGAGACAGTGTCTTCCAGACATGACTGGCTGGCTGCACTCAGGAACGCACACCAGCTGTGCATGCTTACACTAGATCTAGCCAGTCAACGTTCCAGCATGGAGGAAGGGGAGCTCGTGAGCCCTGACTCAGAGCTGAGGATCTTTCAACAGCTGGTGGCTCCTGGGGAGGGAGAGTGTGTTGTCTTTAAGGGGGTGGCCCCTCATGGGTAGACCCTGATCCAGGGTGTGGTCCCACACCCAGGAGTATGTGGGCAGTACAAATGACACTCTTTGGGTAGGATGTTGGTAGAGGATGAATCTAGGAGGAGCTGGGGGTTGAGTGGGAGGTTTATGATCAAAACACATTGACATGAAATATATACATATATGAAAATTTCAAACAATAAAAACTGCTGTGGAATAATCATCTTGTACACTGTA
The DNA here is from genome assembly GCF_903995425.1 of Onychomys torridus. NCBI lineage: Eukaryota > Metazoa > Chordata > Mammalia > Rodentia > Cricetidae > Onychomys > Onychomys torridus. Next base: position 68,227,752 of record NC_050454.1, read on the forward strand.
AAGATTTGTCACTTGAATTGGTTTAATAAAACACTGACAAGCCTGTAGCTGGGCAGGAAGTTAGGTGGGAAAGCCAAACTGAGAATGATGGGAAGAAGGAGGGAGGAGTCAGGAGTCACTAGCCAGCCAGAGAGGAAGCAAGATGAGAATGCCTCACTGAGAAAAGATCCCAAGCCACGTGGCTAAACATAGATAAGAATTGTGGGTTAATTTAAATGTAAGAGCTAGTCAGTAATTAGCCTGAGCCACTGGCCAAACAGTCTATAAGTAATACTAAACCTCGGAGTCAATCATTTAAGCAGTGGCCACTGTGTATTTGGGAACAGGTAGGCAACAGAGAAACTTCCACTAACATGTGGCACCCAAACATTTGGCAACAATTTCCACATAAAACCTGAGAAAGCTTAAAAAAGGATTCTAAACACAAAAACGGAGTCAACACAGCTTCTTGGTAACCATCTTTCTCTGGTAGGCTCTGTTTTTTTAAAATTATTAAATATGTTTATTAATTTTTTTTCCATTTTACATACCAACCCCAGTTCCCCCTCCCTCCCTTTCTCCCACCTCCTCACCTCCCTTCCACTCTGCCCCCATCCACTCCTCAGAGTGGGTAAGGCCTCCCATGGTAGTCAACAAAGTCTGACATACCAAGTTGAAGGAGAGCCTAGCCCCTCTCCATTGTATCAAGGCTGAGCAAGGTATCTCACCACAGGGAATGGGTGAGCAGAGGGGCAACTCTTTTAAGAGACAGTGTCCTGACTCAGCATTAGCAGCAAAAACCAGCAGCTCTTTTAAGAGGCCCTGCTGCCAAACACTTATATAGTATTTATGAGCAACCAGCACTGCATTACCCAGCGGCGGCATGGACCTAAAACCTCCCCAGAGTTGGGGGTGATACACCTGGCTCCTGCCAGTACCTCTGCCATGAAGCTAGACTTTCAGGAAGCCAAGGAATGGGGTGGAGCCAGCTGCTTTAATCCTAGCCATGCCTGCTAAGCAGATTAAATGCTCATGTGGTTAGAAAAAGATAGAGATATGCAGTAAAGACAGATTCAGACCAAAACAACAACAACAAAACAAACAAACAAAAACCCTAAATGTTTCACAATGTGTTTAAAAATATATGTAGGCTTGGGAGAGAAAAGAGAAGGTATAGATGGTCATAAAAAAGAAATATATAGTTTTAAAATAAATAATAAAGTCAAGTCCTTAAAAAGGGAGTAAAGTAATATTAAAAGAAAGCCACATAGAGATGGAAATACACAGAGAGTCTGGATACTGTATGCTATTGTGTGGTCTTTGAATTGTTTGACAGCTGAGGAAGGAGCAACAGCTGCTAAGAGACATTTGATTATAAATGTTGCTCGATTAATCCAGCCAAGATATTTTAAAAATATCTTGACTTCAAACTTTAAGTCAGAAGATGTGTTAATTTTGGGGAAAGGTTCTGCTTTGTCTCCACAGGAAGTAAGAGGCTATGGATTCATTCTGGGTTAAGAAAAATCGGGTTTGATCAAGGAAGACCCCTTGAAAATCTCCAATGGGAACAGATGGCCCAGATGATCCAATGTTTCAGAGCACCCCGTTACAGTTTCCTCTGAGTTCTGCATCCAGAAAGGCTTCAAGGCTGCTGGCTGAGATGATCCAGCTTCACAGATTACTCTAATTAGGATTTGACCATAATCCTAAATTTTTTCAGGGTCCCCATAAGATTACCAGCATCCAAAATCATCAGAAAGTACTCAAGAGAACTACCCCCACATTCCCAAAAATAAATTATGAATGTTTGTCATTGTTTAGGGGGGTTGGTTACAAGTTGTTATGGATAATGATCAGGAAAAACACTAAACAAAGAAGATTAGATTCAGGGATCTTGTTCTGAAAATAAAAGAGAGAATATAGAAATGATAGGATAAAAGGGTAGATTAATGAATCTACTTTAATCCCAAAACAACTATTAATCTTACATATTTTATATTAGTATGTATTTTTGTTTATTGATAAAAATTTAAAGTTAATTTTATTATACCATATGTATGTTTCTACTCGTTTAGGGTATTATGTTTATGCAGCTCATTAAAAATATAATATATAATTAAGAAATACAACTTAATAGTCATCTTAATAGTCAAGCTTATAGTCATGTTAGTTAGGTTTCTAGGCATACAGAGATATATTTCAGATGGATGGGTAATCTTCAAACCCTTCAAAGAACTATAGAATATGGCATTTAAAATGTTTTAAGAACTTAGGATGTTCATGACAATGAGGCATGTCTGCTCTTGGCAGCACCAATTACTTCAAAGAGGATGATGGGCATCAAAGAAACTCAATATGGAGTTTGTTTTCTTTATGGCAAAAGCTAGCCATGTGGGCAAAGAAAGTGTCCTTGCCTTGACTCCTGACAGTGTGCTGTCCAAATCAGACAAGCAGGACACAAAAGGAAGTGACTGCAGAATTTTGTCAAGATAAGGTAGGACAATTCTTTTAAAATCCTGCTTCACAAGTAAGTCTCTCAGAGATGCTAGGCCTATAGGCTGAAGATGGATGCCCCAACATTGCAGAGGAACTGTGGGTGACTGTCCAGGCAGCCTGAGATCCCTGTCATTAAATAACATTTCATCCTTCTGGGGTCTTTGACGAAGTTGAAGACTAGATAGTTATAGTTTTTGTTAGTTATAATAAAAGGTGAATTAGATACAAAACTTAAGACTCGCCAAGATAAGAAAGATAATTAAGTATTTTCTCTAATTTTGCCAAATGCAAATGGATTAGAGAGTGTTACTGTAATTCTTACCTAATAACTGTTTTTGTTGTATATAATCTTACTATGTTAAAGTTAAAACCTTCCTTTTTAATTAGATAAAGGGGGGAATGCTGTGGAATAATCATCTTGTACACTGTTAAGATTTGTCACCTGAATTGGTTTAATAAAAAGCTGACAGGTTGGTAGCTGGGCAGGAGGTTAGGTGGGAAAGTCAAACTGAGAATTCTGGGAAGAGCAAGGGCAGAGTCAAGGAATCGCCAGGCAGCCAGAGAGGAAGCAAGATGAGAATGTCAAACGGAGAAAAGGTACCAAGCCATGTGGATAAACACAGATAAGAATTTGGGTTAATTTAAGTATATGAGCTAGTTAGTAATAAGTCTAAGACATAGGCCAAATAGTCTATAAGTAAGCCTCGGAGTCAATTATTTGAGAAGCAGCTGCCAGGTATTTGGGAACAAGCAGGCAGGAGGAGAAACTTCTGTGGCCTACAATAAACATTATGAAGGAAAAGCTTGTGGCAATGTCACTATGAAGGCTCTTGTGAGGCTGGCCTGTAAGTACCCACTGCACAGAAAGTGTTCAGGAAGCACCAGCCATTATGGTCACCTGCCCCTGGACACTGGGCTTGTAAGACATGCGTCTAAAAGGGAAAATTAAATAAAACTTTTCAATTAGATTGGTAAATATTTCCTAGGAGAACTTGTTCAAAAGGCTTCAATAAGGCAAACTAATAAACAATAACAAAAAAATGTCCTGTTAACTTTCCCGTTGAAAAATACCTGTTCATATAGGAGGTAGTTAGCAGGAGAGCATGGAGTACTGCTGTTGTCAAATCTTACTTTAAGATGTGTTACATTTTATTTATGGTGGAACATTTGTTTAATGAAGCAAAGATACGCTCCATTTGTTTAATTTTGTGAAGCTGTGTTACTTTGCTTGCCTCAAACACCTGATTGGTCTAATAAAGTGATGAACTATTGGCTAATAGGTAGGCAGGAGAAAGGATAGGCAGGGCTGGCAGGCAGAGAAGATAAGTAGAAGGAGAAAAAGAAGGAGCAAGATCTAGGAGTGAGAGTAGGAGGACAGTAGGGGACAGCCATCCGGCCACCCAGCCACCCGGCCACACAGCCACCCGGCCAGCCATGGAGTAAGAGTAAAGGTAAGATATACAGAAGTAATGAAAGGAAAAAGGCCAGAGGCAAAAGGTAGCCAGGATCATGTAAGTTTAAAAAAAAGCTGGCTGTCAGCCTGGGCTACAGAGTGAGTTCCAGGAAAGGTGCAAAACTACACAGATAAACACTGTCTCAAAAAATAAAAAAAGAAAGAAAGAGAGAAAAGAAAAAGAAAAGAAGCAAAGCTAAGGCCAGGCTTTTACAAGTAATAATAAGATTCCATGTGATTAATTTGGATGGTGGGGCCCCCAAAAAGCAAAAGAGCAAAAAAGTAAGCAATCAAACAAACAAACAAAAAACAACTACACACTGCCTTGAGACACACACTGAGTCATACATGTGAATGCAAGTCAGGGCATCTCAGAGCATCTGTAAAGGATGCTGTGTGTTAAGATCATTTATCTGCAATCCCCACTCAATGCACTTAGCCCACAAGACCCTGTTATGTGAAGAGACAAGAAGGTAGGGTGGTTGGTCTTTGGCTTTGCCACTCTGGTTTCTGTGTCTCTGTTCACCAGAGCCACATTAATCCTGTGGTTGCTGCCAGGATGGCAGTTGCCACTCTTGTGTGGCACACGATATTAGTGTAGGCAGATTGACACCTTCCCCCACCCACCACAGTGCATGCTCATCTGTGTGTGGGTACATGGGAGGCCAGAGATCAACCTCTGGCTCTCCAGTTCATTTGGTTCTTGTTTTGAGACAGGCTCTCACTTTGTAGCCCTGGCTAGCCTGGAATTTGCTGTGTAGACCAGGATATCCTTAAATTCACAGGGTCCAATACCTGCCTCTGCTTCTTGAGAGCTGGGATTAAAGATGAATATTACCAATTCCATCTCTGCTTTGTTTTGTGAATTTAGGTCTCTCCCTGATCTGGGACTCACCAATTTGGTTAGGCTGGCTAGCCAGGGAGCCCCAAGGATCCTCTTGTCTGTTCCCCATGCCTGATTCTTTTTTTTTTTTTTCCTTGTTGACTTGGATTTTTTTTTGTTTTTGTTTTTTGGTCACAGAACACTTTGCAGTAGAGGAAACTGGCACTGCAGTCTAGTGGTTTCTTGGCTTCTTCACATAACCAGGACGTGGCCACCCTTCAGTGCAAAAGCTCTCACGGCACGTACCCTATTAAAATTCAGGACCATGCCTGACTCTGTGGGTGCTGGGGAATGAACTCAGGTCCTCACGCTTGTAGGACAAGCACTTTACCCACTAAGCCATCTCTTTTTCTCCCACTCTCCTGTGTCTCTCTTCACACACAAGGAAATCTTCCTCAAAGCCCCTCAGAAAATGCCTTCCTGTCCCATTGGCTAGAGAATTGACCTATCAAGGACCTATCCATCCGCTATGCTGGAACCATTTATTGGCAAGGAACACGGAAAAAAGTGGAAGGACCAGGACTCTGGTGACCCACATCCCAGGGTCCCACCCTTCTCAGAAATACCTAGGTGAGCAGAGCAGGGCATCAACATGAGCGAAATCAAGATTGTGCCTGCAGGAAAAAGGAGAGAAGCAGGGCTGGTGAGGAAGGCAGCCCCCGGCTTCTGCCCTAGCACTGAAGAACATCCACCATCGCTCTCCAAAGCCCACATTCGGGAGGGATGTGGGGAGAGTTAACTGGGAATGCATGGACTTTTGAAACCTCAGAGCCCACCCCCAGTGACACACCTCCTCCATCAAAGCCACACCTCCTAATCCTTCCCAAACATTCCTACCAACTGGGAAGCAAGCATTCAAATATATGAGCCAATGGAGGTTAGTCTCATTTAAACCACCACAGCTGGATACCCCTGGCACCTAGAACCTTGTGATCCAATGTGGTACCCAGACCAGCAGCCTCATTACTAGAACTCTGGAAACAGACTGATAGCATCCTAGGCCCTGGGGTTGGAGGTTTAGCTCAGCAGTAGCTTAGCTCAGCCAAGCAAGTGCAAGGCTCTGGGTTTGCTCCTCAGCTCCAGAAACAAAGCAAAAAAGACATAAAACAGCCTGATCCTGGAAATCCCTCGGTGGAGACTCCCTTCACAGATCACTCTAGGCTGAGTCACAGTGGCAGTTGAAGACAACTATAATGACAGAGGCCATCTGAAGTGCACATCCTGGGAGTTTACCACCAGATACATCTTAGGTCTTATCTGCATTCAAAAATCCCTTTCTTCCTTCATGCTCTGTATAAATCATTGGTTGGAAGTTAGGATTTAGCACGGAATCTGCAGAAAGCATTTTTTTTTTCTCTATTTACTGCATCTATCTCAAAAAGAGGCAGGAATTAAATCTGCAGGGATTAGAAAAAAATAGACCCATGATGAGGCAACTGCTAATTAAGACCTGTCTTGAAGATTATTGGTTTAATACAGTGGAAAAAACCCAAAATCCCCCCAAAGAGCATATTTTAGTTTTGATGGAGGATAGACAGGAAAACAGAAGTGTGTGTAAAGAACCACTGAGTGACTGATAAATAGGCTTAAGTCATTTAAAGCGGGCCCCAGTGCAGCTTTTACAGTGTGTTCCAGATCATCTAAATTTCTAAATACCTGGAGAATATTTGTAAACATGGCACTCTCACATGTTATTGGACAGCACATTCATATTCAAATGAGCACACAGGAGGGTTTCACAGCTGATTGCGCAGTGTGAATGACAGTGACCAACTGTCAGGTGGGGAAGTTGGGCAGAGAAGGGTACTAACGCAATCAGCATACCGAGACATATGACTTACAGTAGCAATACCGGAATTTGCTGCCCAGGACTCTTGACTTGAAAGGAAGATTCCAGGTTAAGGAAATGTGGGTAAAATGGACATCAGAGGGTAAAGAAGGGCAAGAAGGAAGGATCGGAGCAAATGTGAGGAGCAGCATAAAACCTGTCACAACCCTCACCTCTTTGCTAAGTCATCCGTGAAACACCCTGCACCTCTGTAGGAAGCAATTGTTCCAGATGTGGCTCTGTTCATTATCTCCCCTGAATGTTAATCTCCCCCGAATGGTGCCTGCATTACCCATTTCATCCTTGCCAGGAGCCTGCGGGCAGCTGGTCCGTGGGAAGGAACAATGAGAGCAGGAGGAGATGGGGCAAAGACGTGGCTGCAGGTGCCCTATGCCCAAGTCCCCAACATTAACCTTGATCGTCTCTCTGCCTGGTAGCTCGGATTTTGAAGCAGGAGCCTTGCTTTTCCAACCACTGTCATTGTGGACAAGGTGGCATTACCAGTGGGATTTGTCTCTTCCTCCTGGCAGGCAGTCACGATGAGGGGGGAAACTGAGGCCAAAGTAAAGAAGACCAGGAAAGAAAACCCTTTTGTTTTCAGGAGGGGACGTGCGCAGTAGGGCAGGGTTGTGACCTCAGATTGAGTCTGGGGAAGGTGTAAGGAGGGGACGTTCCTCCATCCTCTGGTCACCAATCTGTGTGGGGTCAGTCAGCAAGGACCAGCCGGCCTAAGGTATCTGTAGAACACTGGGGAAAAACTAGACTCCCATCTTTTTCCTGGTCTCCCCAGCTCTTCTCCATCACTCTCTACCAGAATCTTCACCTTGAGTTGTCTATCAACTTATTGATCTATAGTCTAGCCTTATCGGTCACTATCACCTTTTTATTATCTACATCTACCTATTAAGCTATTTGATCTGTATCTTCTTCTTGCTATATGTGGTGCTCAGTATGAATTGTCAGTGTGACAGAATCTAGACTCACCAGGCAAACAGGCCTCTGTGGGAAATTATCCAGATTTGGATCAGCCTCTGAGAAGAAGGGACTGTCTTGATTATGTAAATTGATCTGGTAAGACCCATTTTTAACTCAGGACCATTTCCTGGGCAGGGAACCTGGGCTATATGATGTAAAGAAAGCAAGCTGAGTGTGAATGTGTTCACTGCTGTCTGTTTTTAGATGTGGGTGTGACCACTGCCTGAAGTCCCTTCTCTGTGACTTCCCACTGTGATGGACAGTACCTGTGAGCTAAAATAAGCCCTTTCTCCCTTAAGTTGCTTTTGTCAGGGTATCTAAGCCTGGGAACAGAAAAAAGAAACCAAGACAATTGTATATACTGCATTTGTCTGGTCTGTCTTCCTATCTTTATTGTCTGGTCTATCTAGATATCTTCTATACTGTTCTTACCTGTCTATCATTTATATCTACTATCTCTCTTTTTATGTCACCTGAATCTGTCATTTATGCCATGAACTAATCAGTACCATCTATGGGACACAGAAACACAGATATGATTATGTTCCACTTCTCATTTCTCTGATTAAACCACTGATTCCTCCACGTTAACCACAAAAAGTCAGAACTTTTAACTAAGACATTGAGAGTATTTCACAACCACTCTCCAGTCGGGCCTTTGACCTTCTCTTCCCGCTTCCTTCCTCCTCCCCTCCCTTAGAAGGAACAGAGCTGGACTTGGCATGGGATGTCCTGCAATTCGAACCACGACTTCCCAACGGGCCCCATTCATCAACTCTTTCAGGGCCAGCCATTCCCATCCTGTCGACTGCCGGTCTGGGAGGGTCTGGGAGGGTCTTGAGACCCTTGGACTTCTTGTCTCCCCAGCCCCAACTCTTGCTGTCCTGTCTCAGCCCTGTCTTACCACCACCCCACCACCCCACCACCCCACCACCCCACCACCCCGTCTCTGCAGTTTCCTCTCTGGAGAGCTTGTCTCAAGCAGCCCACATCCCGTGGCCTTTGCTTTAGAGATCCCACTTTGTCAATAGCCACAGTCTGTCTTTTACCAGTTCCTTTCCGCCTGACAGTTCTCTCTCGCTGTATCATGGTGCCTCGGAGGATAGCTGATTGGACGACCTTTATGTGAGAGGTAGGGATAATATGCCTAACCACGCCATCTACTCAAATCAATGTCAGGGCCCAGGCACTACAGCCACTGCCTTCTGGTTCTACACCTGCATCTTTTCATCTGGAAGCTGCTGGCCAGTTTCTGCAGTGCTCAGGGCTGCTGTGATTGGTGACTGGGTGGCTGCAGAGGAAATATTTGGAGTGCTCATCAAACTGGATGTCATGAGTGACCAGAAAGCCCCTCTGTGCTAAGTATTTGGCAAAACTGTGTCTGGGCACTGTGCTTTTGACTGTGTTACTCTGATTCCTTTGGAGCCACAGACTCCTTCATGCCATCTCCGTCTTATGCCTGGCTGTCCTGACTGGCACAGCCTATCACACTGTATGATGAGACTGTCTCCAAGGACACACTCCGCCAGCTGTCCACTCTGAAGGGCTGCAGTGTTCTCTGCTCCTGCACAGTTGGTGAGTCATCTGGTCATGAAGTCATGGTCAGGATCCCACACTGAGCGTGGTGTGTCCTCCTACATGGCTCTGGAATGTCCTATTTCATGCAGGGCACTCACAAACCTTCTGCCTCGCCCACTTCAGTGCACGTCCGACTTCTGACCCAGCCAAGCCTCTTTCAGTTCTGAGTACCCAAAAGAAACTTGAGTGTGTGCACTCCACCACACAGAGCCTGCTACAGCACGCTGCTGGGCTTGTCTGCCAAGGGTGGGGAAAATGGCCGCAAAGACAGCCCAGCTTCTACTCCAGGGCCAGCGAGGGCAGAAGCGAAGTCAAGGCATCTAGCATCTAGCCTGGGCTGTTTACTGGCTGATGGCAGTTGGGATGAGTTAGTTTCCCAAGGCAGGTTACTTTGGGGTTGAGCAAGATGAGCCCTTTATCGGATTTCCCAAGCTGATTAGAAGATCGGGCTAAGAAAAGAGGCTCCTTGTGCAACCGGAATCCCCTAGCATGGGAGGTGGGAGTCCACTCCAGCCCAGGAGGAAGATGGAGCTGAATATGCCCTTACACACCACAGAGTAACTCCAAGACCACAGAGGTTGATGAGGCTGACATTTGTGTGGGGACTCGGTAGTCAGAGGCAGATGGCAAGAGCCAGAGTTGTTGAGGGATCCTGGGAGTTCTTATTTTTTTCCCCTCAACTCAAGTGGCATATTTCATAAACAGTTTTGCTTCCCAGATTGTAAATGGAAAGATTATTCTTAATTTCAGGTTATAAAATATTAACATTTTAGGGTTTTTTTTTAAATTAATAGAGAGTTGGCAAAGACATGTGTTACTATAAGTAACAGCTATCCAGGTGAGATTCACTGTTACAGTGACTGGAAGATTTAGTTTGGGTCTGATGTGACGGTTGATTTTAAATGTCAGCTTGCCACAACCTAGAATTGCCTGGGAAGAGTCTTAATGATGTGTTATTTAGATCAGGTTTACCTATCTCAAAATTACAATTCAGTTTAATTAAATATGTCTTCAATGAACGAGAAGATATATCATGCCCATGCACTGGGAATCTGAGAATGTTAAGATTTCAGCTTTTCTCACACTGGTTTGTAGGTTCAGTACCATCTCAGCCATGATTCTAGCAGGGAGCTTTGACAAAATGGATAAGCTGATTATGAAGTGTTTACGCAAAGGACCTGAAATGGTAAAAGAACTACACAAGCCGGGCGGCGGTGGCACACACCTGTAATCCCAGCACTCGGGAGGCAGAGCCAGGCGGATCTCTGTGAGTTCAAGGCCAGCCTGGTCTCCAAAGCGAGTTCCAGGAAAGGTGCAAAACTACACAGAGAAACCCTGTCTCCAAAAAAAAAAAAAAAAAAAAAAAGAGCTACACAAGAAGAAAATGACAGGGGCAGCTGACACCAGCTGTTTCAGGACAGGTCTAAAAACTGTGTTTGGAAGGCCTCATTTCCTTGGTGTCCTCCAGCCCCTCTGGCTCTTTCCACCTCCCCTTTCACAAAGTTCCCTGAGCTCTGAGGTGAGGGACTTGAAGACATCCTACTTAGAGCCGAGTGTTCCAAGGTCTCTCTCACACACATCGTCTGGCTGTGGGTCCCTGTATTTGTTCCCAGCTGCTGCAGGAGGAAGCTTCTTTGATGATGGCTGAGCAAGGCCCTGCTTGATCTATGACTGTAGCAGGATGTTGTTAAGAGTCATTTTATTGCTACATTCCTTTAGCAGAGCAGTAGTATTTGGTTTTTCTCTGGGTCCCTGAGTTATGTACTGTTAGGTTCTTAGTTACCCAAGCATTGTCAGGTATGGGGTTCCACATCATGGAGTGGGCCTAAAATCCAATCAGATCTTGGTTGGACACAAGCTTTGTGCTACTACTGTACCAGTGTATTCTGCAGGCAGGTCATCATTGCAGATCAAGGAGCTTGTAGTGGGTTTGGCGTTTACCTTTCTCCTTTGGTGGTGTGCAAAGTTCCTTCCAGTACCATGAATATTAGTCTGCAGGGGTGAAGGCTTCAGGTAGGCACCAGCTTGACCCCTCTGTGTTCAGTGTGCTGTGTAGACGTTGTCTGCAGCAATAGGGCCTTACCATCAGTTTGTGGAGAGCTACCTAAAGCTTTGGCAATAGCCTGGCACAACCGATGTATGAACTCACAGAGACTGTAGCATCATGTGCAGGGCCTGCATGGATCTGCACCAGATAGGGTCCTAAGGCTGGGAGATATGGATATACGTCTCCATCCCTAACCTGTGGTGTTATTGTGTTCCCCAAAATATTGTGCACCCTAATAAACTTATCTGGGAGGGTTGGGGATTTAGCTCAGTGGTAGAGCACTTGCCTAGCAAGCACAAGGTCCTGGGTTCGGTCCTCAACTCCAGAAAAAAAAAAAAAAACTTATCTGGGGTCAGAGAACAGAACAGCCACTAGATATAGAGGCCAGAAAATAGTGGAATACATGCCTTTAATCCTAGCATTCCAGAGGCAGAGATCCGCCTGGATCTCTGTGAGTTCAAGGCCATACTAGCAACAGCCAGGCATGGTGACTCACGCCTTTTATCCCAGGAAGTGATGGCAGGAGGCAGAAAAGGATTTAAGGCATGAGGACCAGGAACTAGAGCTGGTTAAGCTTTTAGACTTTTGAACAGCAGTTCAGCTGAGACCCATTCAGATGAGGACTCAGAGGCTTCCAGTCTGAGGAAAGTGAGACCAGCTGAGGAATTGGCGAGGTGAAGTGGCTGTGGCTTGTTCTGCTCCTCTGATCTTCCAGTGTTCACCCCAATACCTGACTCCAGGTTTGTTTTATTAATAAGACCTTCTAACAATTCATGCTACACTAACCTAGAAGCTAGCTCCAATTGATAACCCCTTGGAAATGAAAACTTAGTTTTCTCCCAGGAAGTCTCACCAGAGAAACAAACCACTCTGAAGGGTAGGTAGGCCCAATACCCAGCAGTAGATGGCCAACAGAGAACAAACTCAATGGCATCTTTGCAGGTTCTTTGTCTCGTAGTGTTGTGCCAGAGTATGTTTTTGTCTTTTCAACCTATATATGGTATGGCTTCCAGTTTTGTGTCCTTACGGGATTCCCGTGTGCTCTTTGTGTCCTGTGTTTCTTGTGCTTTTTCTTTGGCTCTTTCTCTTGTTTGTTTTGTCCTGTCCCAAGCTGTTTGTTTTTGTTTTGTCTTATTTTATTATTATTTTATAGATACCTGTTTGTTTTTGAGAGACAGAAAGGGTGTAGAGCCAGATGGGAGGGATGGGGAGAAGGAAAAATATAATCTGAATATTTTGTATGTATGAAAAAAGTCTATTTTCAATTTTTAAAAAGACGTTAAAAAACTGTAGCAGGGGCCGGAGAGGTGGCTCAGTGGTTAAAGTCACTTGCTGCTCTTACAGAGAACCTGAGTTTGGTTCCCTGAATCATGTCAAGAAGCCCATAATGGTCTGTAACTCCCCGTCCAGGGCGCCTGATGCCTTCTTCTGGCCTCCACAGGCACCCATGTTCATCTGTGTGTGTGTGTGTGTGTGTGTGTGTGTGTGCGCGCGCGCGCACAAATAAATAAAAAATAGAAATAAATCTTAAAGTAGAACTATGTGGTATACTGCACAACACAGAGATTGACTTTTGACAAGAAGCAAAAGCAATTCAATTTGGAATGAAAAATAATCCATATGTCATTAAGTAGCAAGAAAAATCATGGAAAAAACTAGGTACTGGTATAGAAAAAAAATAACCTTGACTTCTACTCACAACACACTTATACACAATTTGAAATTGGAGATTGAAAACAAAGAATATTTTCTCTATCAAGGTCAGAGAAATATTGCTTAGGAAATCAAAATAAAGTTGTGTATGGTAGCATATGTCTTTAATCTGAGCATTCAGTCAGCAGAGGCCTGTAGATCTCTGTGAATTCAAGGTCAGCCTGGCCAGCCTGGTCTACATAGAGAGTTCCAATCCATCCAGGGCTATGTAGTGATATCCTGTCTCTTCTTCCTCAAAAGAAAAGAGAAGACAGGAAAAGAAAAGAAAATCATAGCAGTTTCAGCAACAACAAAAAAGGACATTTGTACATTTGACTTAACCCCAATCAAAACTTCATTTTTTAAAAGATTTATTTCTATTGTCTTAAAAAGGTGTGTGTGTGTGTGTGTGTGTGTGTGTGTGTGTGTGTGTGTGTGTGTATAGTGCACATGAGTGCTGGTCTCCTCAGAGCCAAAGGCATCAAATCCCCCGGAGCTGCCTGATGTGTGCTGGGAACCAAACAAATACTCACCATAAATGTAAGCAATATGATCATAAGCTGGTAATGGTATGTCTGCAGTCCTGATAGTTACCTGGGTCAGTCTGAGTCAGTAACTTAATCTCTTGTGAAATCCTCAAGCCATGTTTTTTGTGCTACTCACTACAGAGCAAAGTCATTTGTTGGGGACATCCGGTAGGCATAGATACACAGACACACAAGCTAGAGGGACAGACCAGACACAGAGATAGACTACAGACAGACCAGCAACCACAAACTACAGACTGACCCAAGACACAGAGAAATGGAGAATTCGGACGTGGGCTCACTCTTTGTCTTAGTCAGGCTTTCTATTGCTATGAAGAGACACCATGGCCACAGCAACTCTTATAAAGGAAAACATTTAATTGTGGTGTCTGGCTTACAGTTCAGAGGTTCAGTCCATTATCTGACTGGGAAATGGTGGTGTGTAGGCAGATACAGTTCTGGAGAGGTAGCTGAGTGTGCCACATTTTGCAGACAGCAAGGAGTGAATTGTCTCACTGGGTATGGTTTGAGCATATATGAGCTCAAAGCCCACCTCCAAAGTGACACATTTCTTCCAACAAGACCACACCTCCTAATAATATAGAGCCTCCCTTTATGGGTCATTTTCTTTCAAACCACCACATTCCACTCCCTGACCCCCAAAGGCTTGTAGTCATATCATAATGCAAACCTGCATTCAGTCCAACTTCAAAAATCCTCATAGTCTATAACAGTCTCAACAATGTTTAAAAGTCCAAAGTTCAAAGTCTCTTCTGAGATTCATGTAATCTCTTAACTGTAATCACCTGTAAAATAAAAATTAAAAAAAAATCACATACTTCTAACATATAATGGCACAGGATATACATTACCATTCCAAAATGGAGGAAAGGAAGTATAGTGAGGAAATACTGGACCAAAGCAAGACCAAAAACCAGCTGGGCAAACTCTAAACTCTGCATCTCCATGTCTGATGTCAAAATGCTCTTCAGATCTCCAGCTCCTTTCAGCTTTGTAGACTGCTACACACTTCTTTCTTTTGGGCTGGCTCCACTCCCTGTTAGCAGCTCTCCTCAGCAGGTATCCCATGGCTCTGGTGTCTGCATCATCTTGGGATCTCTACAGAAGTCCATGCTTCATGTTCACAGCTTCACACAAAGGCCTTTCAAGGCCTCCATTCAGAGACACCCCGACACATGCCTGGCCTCAGCAGCATTCCTTAACCACAGAGGAAGGTTTTGTAATGCCTTTCTTCTATCCTTGACTCTAAAGCCAGAACCACATGGCCAAAGCTGCCAATTTCTGATGCTTTCTGGGACTGGAACATGGTCTCCTCATTCAATTACCTCTTCACCAACTTTCTGTTTTCAGTGGTTTCCTTCACTGCTTAAGCTTGGCTGTTCTGGAATTGTTCTGTAGACCAGTCTGGCCTCAAACTCAGCAATCCACCATCCTCTGCCTTCTGAGTGCTTGAATTAAAACCATTAACCACCACACCTTTTCCTTAAGGGCTCTAAGCTTTTTCTTTAAGCTTTCTTTAATTTCTCTTCACAAGTTGGAAACTTAGCTGGTTGGGATCTTACCCTGAGGTCACCACTCCCTTTTTTCCATTTCTTAAGTTACATTTTGAGTTTTAATTATTGTGCCTTAGAGATCCATGAAACACACACACACACACACACACACACACACACACACACACACACACACACAAAAAAAAAAAAAAAAAAATCCTTTGATCTGCAAGTCCCTTGCCCAAGGACAGATAGTTCCTGAAATGCTGGAGGCTACTGTTTATGGGAGATAACAAGGCACATGTTTTCACTCCCCTAAACAAGTGTGTTCAAGTGTGTTTGACCCTTCCACACCAGATGTGCTTGACCACAGGCTGGAGATACTTCAGGATGGATGCTTGCCCCTGATTGTACCTGATGGGAAATGCATTGAATTATCGGGTTGTTTGTTTGTTTGTTTGTTTGTTTGTTTGTTTCCATGCTTGATTCTGGGCCATTTCCCAAGAACTTGGGTATGGACTTGACCAGAGCCCATCCACCTGACCAATATTTAATTAAAGCTTATTTCAAATTTGGCTTTAAACTGTGGTAGTGGTCTTATTCTCTATCGGTGGTGTTAAGAAGTTAACACGCCGGGTGTTGTTGGCACACGCCTTTAATCCCAGCACTCGGGAGGCAGAGGCAGGCGGATCTCTGTGAGAGTTCTGAGTTCGAGGCCAGCCTGGTCTACCAAGTGAGTTCCAGGAAAGGCGCAAAGGTACACAGAGAAACTCTGTCTCGAAAAACAAAACAAAACCAAAACAAAAAAAACAAAAAAAGAAATTAACACTAGTAACCACACAACATACTAGGCTGTTTTGAGATTTCCTCTGCCAAGGGAATTAGTCCAACATTATCACTTCAGCCTCAGGTAAACTTTTCAGACAAGGGCAAAAAGCAGCCACATTCTTCACCAAACTATCACAAGAACGATTTCTAAGGCAACACACTAAAATTCTTCTCTGAAACCTCTTGACCCAGCCCCCTCACTCTCACACCGCTGTCTTCCATGCTTCTACTGGTATATGGCCAATTAAGCAGTGTTTCAAGTATTCCACTGATTTCCTAACCCCAAAGTCCATATTCCTCCAAACAAAATCACAGTCAGGCCTATCACAGCAATACCCCAGTTCCTAGTACCAACTTCCATCTTGGTTAGGGTTTCTATTGCTATGAAGAGACACCATGACCATGGAAACTCCTACAAAGGAAAGAATTTAATTGGGGTGGCTTACAGTTCAGAAGCTCAGTCCATTATCATCATGGTGGAACATGGTGGCGATGGCGGCGTGCAGGCAGACATGGTATTAGAGAGGTAGCTGAGAGTTCTACATCTTGCAGGCAACAGGAAGTGGACTGTCTCACTGGGCATGGCTTGAGCATATATGAAACCTCAAAGCATGCTTGCATAGTGCCATGTTTTCTCCAACAAGGCTACACCTCCTAACATGTGCACCCTCTTTGGGGCCGTTTTCTTCCAAACCACCATACTCTCAATCAAATTAATAAACTTGGAAGAGCTGACTTTTCTTTTCTTAATGCAATTTTGCTGCTTCTGGGGTTATCTTTAATGCTAACTGATAAGAAGAGAATAAAAGGGAAGTAGAGGTGGGGTGGGGTGGGGATTGGGGAAGGAGGACAAAGAACTTCCTGAATGGAGGCATTCAGGAAGGTGTTGCCAAGCCAGGCTTTTGCAGCTTGAGTTTCAAAGGTTGCTTCAAATACCATAATGAGGAATATCTAATTACTTTAATCAATTTTAATAGAAAATCAGTTATTTCCAGTGTTTTGCAACACAAATATGCTCCCATGAACATCTCTGTAGCATGGCCAAGGATACGCCTATGGCTTCCCTGAAGAAACCCTTCAGGATAGCTCAGCAAAACAGAAGCACATTTTAAGAGTCTTAAAGCATATTACCAAATAAATGACTGTCCAGAAAGGTCTGAAGAAGCCAGGCTTGATGGTTCATGCCTGTAATCCCAGCAGTCAAGAGGCTGAGGCAGGAGGATTGAGCTTAAGGACAGCCTGAGCTCCACACTGAGACCCTGCCTCAAGACTAAAACAAAAGTTCAAACACAAAAGTTTGGGGCAATCTATATCCACCAGCAAAGAGTAACGGTGTTTTTTTTTTTTTAAATTAGAAAGTATCATGTTTTTTTTTAAAATATGTGTTTAATTGAAATAAATTGTGTCACTCTGTCCTTTCCTCCCACCAGTCCCTCCCAGGACCCTCCCTCAAACCCCAACCATGTCTCCCATTCTCAAATTGACAGCCTCTTTTTCATCAATTATTTCTGTTACATACATAGACATAGTATGTAACAGAACCTGCTGGAGGGAGTGTTTGGTGGTGGTGTATATATGGTTTCAAGGCTGACCACTCTGCAGCAGACAGGCAGGAAGGGAAAGGCTGATTCTCCTTCTCCCAGAAGTCCTATGTGCTCTTTTGTTTGTTGTTTGTTGTGATTTATTTGTTCTGTTTTAACACACACACACACACACACACACACACACACACACACACACACCTTGCAGGGGTCAGTTCTCTCTTTCCACCATGTGGGTCCTAGAGAGAGAACTTGGGTCCTCAGGCTTGGGGACACCTGCTGAGCCATCTTGCTGGCCCATGTTTACCATTTTTTACCTACTCTTGATAGATGCTAATGAATCTATATTTTTAGTGTTTTCTCTGTTATAAAAGAAAAACCATGCTAAATATAAAAATAATAAACCATCTACAATAGGATATTTATGTGTTGCTTCAGGTGCCAGATTTAGAGGCTGTTGTTTTCTGTTTTGTTTTGAGACAAGGTCTTGCTGTGTCATCCAGGCTGGCCCTAAACCCTCCTGCCTCAGTTGCCCAAGCATTGGGCTTACAGACATGTACTGCCACATCCAGCAGTGACTAAGTCTTACCAGCCAGGCACTCAGGCAGAAATACTTGGTTTCGTCATAGGATGCCCATAAACTTGCTTTCAAGCCCTTGCTCCGACTCACTGCCTGTTGTAGATTGAATGTGTGATTACTCATCATGGAGAAGCCGGGACCCCGAGTGTGGCTGTACTTGGGGAAAGGAAGTAGTTCAGGTTAAAATGAGGCCACAGAGGACTGTCCTGGTGCAGCCATCTCCTGAGCACCCTTGAGAGAAGAGATGTAAGTTCAACCTCCCATGCATGCTCTGTCTTTCTGTCTCTGTGTGTATGTGTCTCTGTGTCTCTGCCTCTCTGTGTGTCTCTGTCCTACACCACCACCATGAAAAAATAGCCATCTATAGGGCAAGAGGTCTCAGAATGAAACCTCCCTTGCTTGCACCCTGATCTTGAACTTCCAGCCTCCAGAAACTTTGAGAAATCACAGCAAAATGTTCACCCACTGACCCCCACTCACCTCTCCCAGCCCAGGGCATGGGTCCTTGCTCACCTTTGGTGGGGAGCTTCTTCCTTCACACTTCACAGGCCAGATCTCCAGCCTCCTGTGAAACTGCAGAAAATGGAAATATTGCAGAATGGCAGCTTTGGAAGCAGTGTCCCTGGAAGCAAGCGGAGCCCATCTGCAGAGCAGGTTGTGGACCTGAAACCAATGAGCAATGACTAATTTTTCAACCTGGGAAAAGCTGGAGAAGAGTATTAACAGTTTAGAGAATGTCCTGGAAACCAGGCCAAAAGCCCTAAGCAGGTGTGTCCTTGTGCAGCTTCTTGGAGATGCTTCATCTTGCTGCTAATCCCAAGTTAATTTCTAGCCTTATTAAAGACTTAAAGCTTTATCTCCATCCCACCCCCACCCCCAGAAAACCAGATGTACGTAAACGACACTTATTTCTGTCATTTTCCCAGGGGTCCCAGTGTCTAGGCATCCAAATCTTTTTTTTTTCCACATGGATTAGTGAGAGCTGTGTGGCTCTGTCTTTGTCTCTGCTGAGTCCCCAGGACAGTCACCTGAGGGAGTCAGAGCTAGAGTCTACCTGGCAAGTGGATGCAGCACCGGAGACCAGAAACAGGTCCACAGCACTGTTGAAATGGGTCAACAGAATCCAGCACAGCTCATCCCACGGCCCCCTGCCACTTCATTTATACTGCACCCCAGAAACTTGTACGGGAGCCAGTGGTAAAGACAGTTTTCACGAACAGCAGGCAAGCGGAGACAGAAGAGCTCAGCCAAGAAGAAGCTCCATGCTCCTCTAATCCGGCCTGCACAAAGCAACAAAACAAGACAGCAGAGAGCTATGTGAGTCTCCAAAGGAAACGCCATGAGTGAACAGAAGACCCACTCAAGAACTCACCGAGGATGAAAGCCAGGTGACCATTGGTAGCCATTGACAAGGACACATGTAGGGTGAGGAGATAAAAATCTCAGCTTTCTGCCACAGGCAAGCTCTCATGTGAAGAACAATTGTGATGAGTCTATCCGCAAGAAGGTGGGACTTAGAATCGGTAGAATATTTCCTCTATCCAAGCACCTATTTAAAAAGATTCCAAACTGCATAAATGATTTGAGAGCTATGTTTAATTAATTTTTTATTGTTTGAAAATTTCATGATATTTTGATCAAATCCACTCCCATTTCTCACTCCCCAATTCCTCTCCTAGCCCCCACAGCCTCCACCCCACACTTTTTCTTAACAGTGGACTCGGAGCATTTGAGCAGGGAAGTGAGAAGATCTGAAGTATAAGTGTAAGGTATACTCAGGCTGTGGGGGTAAAAAGAACTGAGCAAACCTTTGTTCCAGGGACTAGGGTGATGGTAAAAGTTTGCTCTGCAAGCATGAGGAAGGACCATGCTGGCCACAGGGACATCCTCTGTGGACAACTGGAATAGGATGGGGTGTAGGCAATACAGGCAAGGAGGCTGGATCATAGACGGAACACTTCACAACCAGGAAAGGCTTGGGGTCCAATGGGAGCAGCTTAGAGGCCAGGCCTTCGTTTGCTGGGCTGACTTTGTTAGTCAGGGTAAGAAGGTTGGCCTGAAAGGAGATGCAGAAGCTCATGGCTGGGACCTAGCTGTGGTGAGTTGCTCTGGTACCTAGGACAAAGGGGGTGTTGAGAGCCATCCTCTCTCAAAGTGTGTTTCTGCATCTTTATTCTGGGCCGACAGGTTGCCTGCACTGCTGTTTGCTGTCAAGAACTTGACTTTCAGGGTCAGACAAACTTGTTCAAATCATACTCCGATCTCTGTTCCATGTGTGGCTCTGGAAAACTCACTTTACTTCTCTGAGCCTGTTTCCTCTGCTGTAAGATGGGGCTAATTATACCAGCTTGCAGAGCTGGGTGATTTCATGAGACCTGCTTGTTATGGCACCTGGCACAAATGCTCATGATAACTATTGCCCTGAGAACAAACACTAAGATTGTTTTAAAGCCAACTTAATGATTTTCACATCATGTCCTCACCCCCTACCCACCCAAAGATGGCCATTACAGATTTTATTTTTGAGACAGGGTCTTGCTGTGTAGCCATGGGTAACCTGGAACTCACTGTATAGACCAGGATGCCCTTGAATTCACAGAGAATTCTGCCTCTGCCTCACAAGTGCTGAGATAAAGGCATGTGCCACCATACTTGGCTTGGTTTGTCATTACAGATTATATTGGTTGGGTTTAACCCACCCTGGGGAATTGGGGGTTTCTCTCCTCCTTTGATGAACATAAGATAATACTTCTCTAGTCCCAAGTTGTTGTGGAACCCTGGAACCCTGGTCTTTCATTCTCTCTGCCTATCCTGGGAAATTCTGCAGCAGAATGCCCTCTCTCTAAAGGCCTCTGTCTTTAATTATTTATTATTGTCAGCTTGGTGGGATCCAGAGTCACCTAGAAGACACATCTCTGTGCCCATCTGTGACGTGTCTTCTAGATGAGGTTAACTGAGGTGGAAAGGTCCACCCTAAACGACAGTGGCATCATTCCGTGGGCCACAGTTAGGAACTAAATAGAAAGGAGAAAGAGAACTGGGCTTAAGACTAGTCACCTTGACTCTGGCTGCAGATGCAATGTGAGCAGTCGTCTCAAGCGCCTGTCCCCATGTTTGAGGACAGTACCCTTGAGCTGTGAGCCAAAAATTAACCTTGCCTTCAAGTCACTTTGGTTCGAGTGTTTGGTCACAGCGACGACGGAAGTTACTAACACCCTCAGGGCACTCTGCACACACACACACACACACACACACACACACACACACACACACACACAGCAGGCCATGGTGAGCTGCAGGGGAAGCATCCCCAGCTCACTGTCTAGCAGTGGAGTAACAATGGCTTCAGCTCCTGTGGAGATCAAACCATGCCTGGAGGGAATGTGGGCAGGGGAGACAGCTTAGGTATTAAGCACTTACCAAGCAAGCCTGGGGACTGGAGTTTGGACCATCAGAACTTCATTCCTGGTGACCACAGTGGTCACCCCACAATTCCAGCCTCAGGAGGTGGAGACTCCCAGAGCTAGCTGGCTAGGAGAATAGCTCTCTCGGCAAGCTTTAGGGTTGACTGCAAGACCTTCCCTCACTACATAAGGTGGGAGAGCACTGGAGGGATGATTCCTGATATCCTCCATCAGCATGTACATACATGTGCACATATACACAAACGTGTGTGCTCACACATGTGCAAACATGCATATACATACTCAGGAAAAGTGGGGAAAGGAAAGGGAAGGAATGGACATGTTCAAATGGGAGGAGTTCAAATGGAGATGCTCATGGGAAGGAAACCGAGAGGTGTGGCCGAAAGGAAGGGATGACGTCTCTCCTTGCCTGAGATTTGATGCGTACATCAAGAGGAACAGGCCGTTGCCGGGTGAGAGCTCTAAGGACAGACTTGGGTTAATTATAAAGAAAAGTTGTGCAAAGGAATGTGGGCGGGTGGGTTTCCTGTCGTGGAAATGTTTAAGTCATGACTCCATGATTTCTTGGCCAGTCCCAGGGATGAGGCAGGCATTAGTGGGGGTTCTGCACGGGCCTGTGGGATTAATGGCCTTTGTCTCTGCCTCTTCCTTAAGCCCACCTTGGTATTTGAGTGGGAATTCAACTCCCCCTGCATGAGTTTCCTATGGCTGCCATAACACAGTGCCTTAAAGGGTTTATTCCAGCCCAGGTCTCAGGTGAGACATCTGAGCCAGCTGCCGGTGACACTGAGCTCTCCTTCCTCGGGCTCTAGGGAGAGGTCCTTTCTGCCTCTTCTGACTCCTGGCAATCACTGTCACTTCTTGAGTGACATTTCACACAAGTCTCCTCCAGCTTCACAAGATCACCAACTCCTGTGGTAAGGTTTATAGTGACTGGGTTTATTTAAACTACCCTAAATCCAATGTGATGACACCCTGAGGTCCTTCGAGACTCATCGGCAAAGACCCTCTTCTAGGGTGGGTGAGAATTTGAAGCACATGACTTAGCTCCCCTTTCTTTCTGGGTTGGTTCCCTTTTCTTCCAGCCATAACTGTTTAGCACAAGAGGTTGCTGTGATTTCTTTCTCTGGTAATTTGCCAGGAATGCTTTGGCAAGTGTAAACAACCCTAGATTCTAAAGATTTCATCTGGGGCTAGGGGTGTGGCTCAGCAATGGAGCATGTGCTCAGCATGTGTGAGGTGCCAGATCTGATTCCCAATATTTTGTTCCAGGGGGTACACCCATAACACATACACACACCACCACCACCACATACACCACATGAACACACACCACATTTAAATAATCAGCCTGTGCTTAGAATTTCTTGGTCTTAACATGTTACTATCCAAAAATGTTGAGGAAGACGAGGAGAAGGAAGAGTGTCCGAACATGTGAATCTCCCTGTGTGAGATGATTTCTCAGGGGAGGTAGATTTGATGCGCACAGCCTCAGGAAGAGCAGGGTCATTAGGTAGGAGCTCTAAGGCTGTGCTCAGAGCTCTGGGGTTTATTACCAAGCAAACCAGTGAAATCACGGCCTTTCCTCCACAGCAGAGCTGATCTGCCATGTTGGCTGCTGTTGTTGCTGCTGATATCTGAACCCGTGTTTCCAGACTGCCATCTTGACTAGGGACCAGCAGTGCCTACATCCTTCTCTCAGCCACTGAGCCAGAGGCACAGACAGCACTCGGTCATACCCCACTCATCTAAGGTCAATCTGTTCAATTAAACTACCGAGAAAATCTAAGTGTTCTAGGAGACTGTCGGTCACACCTTCTTCAGGAGTGCATCACTATAAATTTGGAGGTGAACCGTTTATTATTGTCTTCTAAGTTCTCTGGAGGCTCCATGCTAGGCTCTGACTACAGAATGAACCGGAAAGAACCCAAAAGACTAGGACAGAATAAGAAACTCCTCCTTCCTTGGGGCTGCGGAGGCGGCTCAGGCAGTAAAGCCCTGGTGCTGGAGGGAAGGTGGGGGAAGGGACAGTGGAGATGCTTGGGTCCCTAGGCGGCACTGGCCAGCCACTCTGGCTGCATCAATGGTGAGCTCCAGGTTCTGGGAGAGACTTCTTTCAAAAACTGAGGTAGAAAGTGGTTGAGGAAGACTCATGATCTCAACCTCTGACCTCTGTGTGCATGTGCACACACACACACACACACACACACACACACACACACACACACACTCACAGAGTTTCTTCCTGTCTGTTTTCCATTCTGGGTCACCTCCCTCAAGAAAGTTCTCCACTCCAGCAGGGATCATTTTTGTCATAGAAGAAGCTTCCTCCTGTGCATGCCTTCCAACCTATATCCCCCACCCTGACCTTGAGAACCAGCTGGCTGGAGCACCCTCCTTCCAGAGCCAACACTCAGTCACATGAGGCCAGGCTTTCAACACCTGAGACTTTAGCCCCAGTTCAGCAGGGCCCCTTCCTACCAAGTCTGAGCTGCTTCTAAGGCCTCCTGTACCCCCGATGAGAAAGGTAACCTCCAGTAAACACTAGATGATGGGAAGGAAAGAAGGAGGGCAGGGGGAGGGGGAGATGAGGGAGGGAGAAAGGGAAAGAAAGACAGACAAGGGAGAATGGAAGAAAAAAGAAATCAAAGGTTTTCTGTGGTGTAAATATTCCACCACCGTGACTTTCAAGCCAGCAGCATAGTCCCACTGAACACACAATTGGAGCGAGATGTCCAGCAGGCTCTTCTGTGGTACTTATAGCCAGCTGCCCCATACCAGGAAGAGAAACGGAGTCACCAAATTCTCTTCAGATAGGCTGCCTGCCTGAGCTGTCACAGCAGCCAGAGCCCTGGACCACCACACAGAGGGAGTAATTTCAGAGGATTTTTAACAATTACTTGCAAAGAATAAATGAACAATGGGTAGAAGATATTGTAATCCTTGAGCCTGAGAAAAGGAGGGAGTGTTCCCTGGAGCCCAGTGACAGAGGTGGCCACTTGACAGGACCTGGGTGCTGTGTTCAAGGATGAAGGGAGCCTAAACCTGCCCTTTAAGGAGGGGTGGTCTAATTTCACTTCCTCAATCCCTCCAAGCTATGACTATTTCTTGTTGGACCAAGGACTACTCTGATGGCCTGGAATTACTCTGGTGTATTAGTTACTGTTGCTGTGATAAAACACCATGACCAAAAACATCTTATAGAAGGATAAGTTTATTTGGGGCTTATAGTTCCAAAGGGAAAGGAATCCATGATGGTAGGGGTGGCAGGATCAGGAAGCTGAGAGCTCACGACCTAGGCACAAAGCAGAGAGGGTGGACTGCAAGAGGCTAGAGGCTTTTCATCTCAAAGGCCACCCCCCAGTGATGTAATCCTTCAGCAAGGCGGTACATGCAAGCCTCCCCAAAGAGCACCAGTGACTGGGAACCAAGTGTTTGATTGCCCAAGATGGTGGGAGACATTCCTCCTCCAAACCACCACACTGAACAGCCAGCTCTTGGAAATCCAGTGTTATTTGGAGACTGGAATGCAAAGTTAGGGGGGGAAGTGCAACACTCATATAATTGCTCCCAAGCACGGCCTGAACACAAGATAATTTTGTAGTTACAAGCCAATTGTAGTCCACAAGTCATGTGAACTTGTGGCTCATCTGCCGGGAACAGGTGAAGTCCTGTGTGATGGGTATTATTGCTATGAGCTCAGCCATTTCAAGGACTCCAATACTTCAGGCTCAGAGAAAGCTTTCCATGGGTTAGGCTCAGGAGATAAATCCTTCCTATGGTCCAAGCTGCTGTGGGATGTCTTTCTGTAAGCTGTGATTATGTGTTTCTCTGATTGGTTGATAAATAAAGCTGCATTGGCCTATGGCAGGGCAGCTTAGAGGCAGGCAGGAAATCCAAGCAGAGATACAGAGAGAAGAAAGGAGAGGAGGAGAGACACCAGCCACCACCAAAGGAGCAGCAATATGCCAGCAGACTGGTAATGCCACAGCCACATAGCAACTTATAGATTAATACAAATGGGTTAAGTTGTAAGAGCTAGCTAGCAAGAAGCCTGCCATAGGCCATACACTTGGTAATTAATGTAAGCCTCTGAATGATTATTTTATAAGTGTCTGCAGGACTGTGGGGCCAGGTGGGACTGGAGAAAATTCCTGCTATATCAAGTGTGGATTTTCACAGTGCGTGCAGAAACTATCAACCGCAGCTTCCTCCTCCCAGAGTATGAGAACCTGAGGCTGGCTGCTCCCCTAGAAAGACCTTCCACTGTGATGAGCTAAATGTATCCTCCTGGTTCAACCCACCTGCTCCATTCAGATGCTTAAAATAAATGCTCTGAGTTTCTGGTCTGTGTTGGTGTTTCTCCATCACAGTGCACAGCCCGCCAGATCCTAGCTGTTCTGTACATGTCTGTCTGTGTGTCTGTCCTCTCCGTTCTGTTGTTGCCCTGGTCAGGTCAAACCCCAATCTGTGCAGGTTGAGGTACTCATCCCTTTGCATCAATCCAAGCAATGTCTATAAATGTGCAACTTGAGCATACTGCAGTCACGGGTGTCAGCGATATGACTTTGACTGTGAACTGTAGTTCTGCATGTTTGTATGGGGACAGTAATTGTTTAATGAGGTGAACAATGTGGCTGTGTTTTCTAAGAGCTTAGGTAATAAAACATAGAATGATCACAATACCAACACTAGGTGTTTCTCTCATATACAGAATCTAAATTTAACTGCAGAATATATATATATATACATATGAATATGGATATATGATATGATAGGATACAGAAGGTGTTCTGTTATGGGGGATAAGGAGGGTAGGTAGAGGGAAAGAGAAGGAAGAGGCAAGGTTGTTGGGAGGGGAAATAAGAACACAGTACAGGGGGCTGGAGAGACGGCTCAGCGGTTAAGAGCACTTGCTGCACTTCCAGAGGACCTGGGCTAAGTTCCCAGCACCCATTTAGTGGCTCACAACCATACGTAACTCCAGTTCCTTGGGATCAGCTATTCTATTCTGGCTACCTCATACACCAAACATAGACATGCAGCCAAACACTCATACCATCCAAATAATTTTTTTTTTTTTTTTTTGGTTTTTCGAGACAGGGTTTCTCTGTAGTTTTGGAGCCTGTCCTGGACCAGCTCCGTAGACCAGGCTGGCCTCGAACTCACAGAGATCTTCCTGCCTCTGCCTCCCGAGTGCTGGGATTACAGGCGTGCGTCACCACAGCCCAGCCAAATAAAATATTTTTTTAAAAAAGCAGAAAGTACATTGATACATATATGTGAAAACAGCATAATGAAACCTATTCTTGTATTTGCTAGCTAATAGAACCCAGGACCACCAGCCCAGGGATGGCACCCCTGCATCCACAATGGGCTGGGTCTCCCCCATCAATAACTAATTAAGAAAATGCCTTCCGGCTGGATCTTGTGGAGACATATCCTGAGTTAAGGATCTGTCCATTCAGATAACTCTAGCTTGTGTATCAAGTTGACGTGACTGGCCAGCACAGATATATTCATTAAAACAACACTGAATTGTAATTTTTTTGAAAAACCTGAGCATGGCAGAGAAGGGTAGTGAAGGCACATGCCGAGGTTAAACCCCAGTTCTAAAGACTCAGCTAAGTACTTATTTTTTTAATGGAAACAATAATGAAGCTTTATTTCATTTGGAAAATTGGGGAATAGAGAGGGAGGAGGTTATAACTTTTCAATGGCTAGAAAATAAAAAGAGGGAAATGGACATGCCAGCCATGTCCTTGGCTGTAAGTTGCCATGTGCATTTAGCTTCCACAGTCCAGAGTTTCGTGGTCCAGTGCAAGTAACAGTGAAACTCACGTGCCAAGTATAAGGTGTGTTCTGGAATAAATTTGCATATCTAATGTGAGAAATCCACAAAGTCTATTTAATGAGCAAGGAAATTTATTGGGGGTAACTCACCTATAACATGGGTATTTGTCGTAGGGTCTGAGAAAGCCGAGCTATGTCCCATGCTGATCTTCTTCCAAGATCTTCCTGGTCAGTCCCAACATCCAGAACCAGGAGGAAGCAAAGAGATGGTCGCATATGTACATCCCAGGCCTTAAGGGTCCCTGGCAGCCACTCCCCAGGGGCATGTACTTCAAGCTCATAGGTAGATGTAAAGTTACCTGCTAACTCACTAGGGGTGATGCTTCAAGGTCATAGGTAGAACAGCTACCAATTACACATATCTTTGTACCCCGGAACTGAGCTGCCTGATCTTCCATGAAGGCTCCTAGCACAGCAGAATTTTGCCCTGAGTTAGACAGGAACTTGATGGTTTCGGGTGTCTTCCTGAGACAATCGGGAGAAAGATGAGGAGGGTCTGAAACTATGATGTCAAAAAAAAAATGTGTATCAATTGTTTTTCTGGGTAAATCCAGAAGGTTACTGTCAAAATAGAAGATAAATTCTTTTCTGTATATGGCGAATCTTCTGCTATATTCAAAGTTGTATATGGCTAAGTTCCCCCCTTGTGCAGCTCCCGGGGGTCTGGTTCCCATTGGTCCCCTCACACACACTATTGCACCACTTTCTCCAGCAGCAGCACAGGCTTCCCGTGAGTAGCAAGGCGGTTCCTGACTCCTCAAACTGGGTCAGCAACCAATTCTCTTCTTTATGCCAGTATGCCGATGTTATATTTAGCATCCCTTGGGCTGGTGGATTGCTTCTGGCTGGCACAAAATTCATGGAGAGCTACTGTGGTGTAGGAGAAGGCAGGTATACTGAGTCGTTCCTTCTGCCCACAACCACTGATTCATGCTCAGCTGAGTAAGTTAAGTACTTCTGAGTCGATCTGAAAGTTGTGTCTACTGAGAACTGTTTAAGTCAGAAATGGCCCCGCCACACCCCAGTTTATACCACACACAGACAATCTTCCTGTTGTCCAGTAGTCTAAGCCAAGTTACATTTCCCAGCTCTGAGCTTACAGTTAATATGTGAACAAAAGAGGGACATTTTGTTGAAGGATGTCCTTCCTTGTCACCCATCCAGCAGAAATGGTTTCCTTATCTCGTAACCAGCAGTCACACTTTTAAAAATTACATAGTTTAATGGGGGGGGGGGGGGTGCGCACACACACACACACACACACACACACACACACACACACGTACTAGTTCATGTGTATCACATGTGTGCAGGAGCCTGCTGAGGCAAGAAGAGGGTGTCAGATACCCTGGAACTGGGGTTACAGGGGCTTGTAGCTGTATGTGGGTCCTGGGAGCTGAACCAGCGTCCTGTGTGGGAGCAGTAAGCACTCTACCCGACTCATCTCTCCAGACCCAATCTTGCTTTTCTTCAGTGCCCAAACAGAGAAAAAATTTCAGGTATGCTTTTCTACCACTGTCTCCCTAACTCTTGGGATATTTAATTAAGAATAGACTTTCAAATTTTACTGATTTCTATGAAAAGTTTCATGAAGTTACAGAAAACATAAACCAAAGTTGGTAAATTTCTTGTCCAAACAAACAAACAAAAAAATTCAAACTTTATTCATCTATTTCACATTTGGGGAACAGTCAAAGTATACATTTCGGCAAATTCTTTTTGGCCTACAAACTTGTTACAAAGAAAATAATTAGCTATTTTCCTGCCGCTGTGATAAGACACCATGATCAAGGCAACTTACAGAAGGGAGGGTTATTCTGAGCTTACAGTTTGAGAGCATCGGAGTCTGTGATGGAAGAGGGGAGGAAGCAGGTGGCAGGCCGCGGAAACAGTAGTTGAGAACTCATATCTTAAGCCACACACAGATAACAGAGTGTATTGGGGATGGCTGGGGGCTTTTAAAACCTCAAAGCCCACCCCCAGTAATACACTCTTCCAAGGCCACCCCCTAAAGCTCCCAAACAGCAGCCAGCTAGGAACTGAGTATTGAAACAACAGGACTGTAAGGGACATCTCATTCACACACTACAGTCGACAAACTTGTCACGGAAGACAATGAAGAGTTCCTATTCGCCCTGCCCTTGAAGGACTGAGATTCGCTTTGATTTCATGCTGATGTCAAAGTGTGCCCCTGTTGCCATTCTGTTTTACACGTGCCCTAAAGAAGTCAATACATCACATGCTCTACTCAGCACTTTATTGCTTATAGACTTACAATGCTTATATAGATGGTTTGCCTCACTGTGGGTTCCTGCCAGTGTTCTGAGTAGGTGCAGCCCAGGCTGGGCTGAGCTGGAAGACTGGGTACGTTAGGTGCAGTTGTGTACTTTTGACTTAGGAGTTTTTCTTCTTTTGTTTTGTGTGCATGTGAACAAGTACCTGCAGGTGCACAAGCTTGTGCGTGTGTGCATACTTTACTCTATTGCTCTCCAACTTATATTTTGAGACAGGGTCCTTCACTGGAGTGGAGCTCACCAATCAGCTGTATAAGATGGTCAGCAAGCCCCTAGGGTCCTCCTGGCTCCTCCTCCCCTGGGATAGAATTACAGGCTCTCACTGTCAAGCCAGGCTTTTCATGTGCTGGGGATCTGAACTCAGATCCGAATGCTTGCCACAGCAAGTATTTTACCCCCTGACTCACCTGATGTAGGACATCCTCAGTGTGCAATGGGTTTGTAGGGATGTAACCCCACCGCCCACCGAGGAGCATCTCTAATACCATCATCCCTGGGCTTCAGAGTATACGATAATGGCCATTACCAGACATGGTGGCTCAGCCCTGTAATGCCAGTACTCTGTATCTGAGGCAGGGTTGTTTTGAGTTCAAGGCCAGCCTGGGCTTCACAGTGAGGACCAAGTTATACCCAGAACTACCTAGAAAAACCCTGTCTCAAAACACCCAAATCAAAGCCAACGAAAATGATGGCCATTTTGGACAATCCCAGAGCTCCTGGAAACTGCACTCTGACTCCCGTGGAGGACCCAGAATTTTCTCAGGGCAGTTTCCTACTCTCTGTTCAAGACACAGTTTCATTTTTGGAGTCTTTCCCAGAGATTATCACCTGTCTTTGACTTTACACGTATCTGTGGCCAAATGTGTGCAGCAATCCTAGGCTTCCATTTTCTCATGATCTATACCACTAAAACAATGCATGGATTTGCTATGGGACCCAGCCATCAAGATCTAAAAGTGACTGGAAATCCCATGATTAAGAAATCTCTTGACAGTTCTCTCTTCTGCTGCATATTCTGCTGGGGCCTTTCAACAAAATAATAATTTTCTGAAGTTGGGCATCTGATTCTAATCCAACAGAGACAACCATTGTAATCATGGCAGGTACTTATTGAGGGCTGACTGTGTGCCAGCACCTGTGGGGAGTGTGTTTTGATATGGTCATTTCATTTAATCTTTAGGATAATCTTAGGATGTTTACACAATTGGTATGTTTTTCAGGAGAGGCTATTATGGCTTAAAGCATTAAATAGCTTGGCCCAAATTTATAGGGCTAAGCAGGAGATCTGGGATTTGAACTCTAGAAGTCCAGCTCAGCCCCTGCCTTTAATTGCTAAGCATTCTGATTTCCTAATCATAGCACTTTGTAAGGATAACCTCCATCAAGGGACATGCTTTGAGTCTCTCTCCTGTATCAATGCAGACAAATGGTAGAGTTGCTTTAATTATGTGCTCAAAACATAAAAGCAAAATGAAACTACAACATATTCATGTGCCAGAGCAGAACTGAAGAATGGCCTGACAGTCGCAGCACACTGGACTTGGAGACAGTTAGAGAAGTCTCTCAGTAACGAGAATATTCTGTGCAAGGCTGGAGAATGAAGTCAGGGATGGAGTGCAGCTCCCTCTTTACAGATGGTGTAGGAAACACTTCTGTCCATCCCTGGCTAGATTCCACAACCAATTAGGAAGGAAAATAAACAACTCTACAAGGCGGGATTAGAACCCAGCATCCCCAGAAAATCCTGTGAGGACCAAAGCTCTGAAACCACTCTATCTGGCTCTGAACTAGAGGCCTTCAGAGAGGAGACAGGGGCAAGAAACCCTGTAAGGGGGAGGGGGAGGGGGGGCCAAGATCTGCAGTGAAATGAGGCAAAATGACAAAGAACGAATTCTTGTCAAGCTCATGTAATTTAAAAAGCAAACAATTAGGAGAGTATGAAAACAATGGTGCAATGTGAAAGTAGTTTTTAAAGCCATTGTGCAGGCCTGGTGAGGTGGCTCAGAGGGTGAGGCACTTGCTACCAAGATTGAAGACCTGAGTTCAATCCCCAAGACCCACACAGTTGAAGGAAAGAACCAATGTTTAAAAGTTATCTTCTGTCCACACACACTTGTTATAGAATATTATTTTAAGATGTGTACATTTATTTGTGCTCTGGAACATTTATTGAATGATGCAAAGATGTGTTGCATTCTTTTATGTTGCATTTGTTTAACTCTGTGAGGCTATGTTACTTTGCCTCTCTAAAACACCTGATGGTCTAATAAAGAGCTGGATGGACAATAGCAAGGCAGGAAAAAAGGATAGACGGGGCTGTCAGGCAGAAAGAAGAAATAGAAGGAGAAATCTAGGGAAAGAAGAAAGACCAAGAAACAAGAGAGAAAGGAGGAGGACTTCAGGGGCCAGCCACCTAGCCACCCAGCCACCCAGCCACCCAGCCACCCAGCCACCCAGCTACACAGCCAGACACGGAGTAAGAAGAAAAGAAAAGGTATATAGGAATAGATAAAAGCCGCAAAGCCAAAGATAGATGGGATAATTTAAGATGAGAAAAACTGGCAAGAAACAAGCCATTTATGACTAAGAATAAGCCTCCCTGTTGATTTATTTGGGAGCTGGGTGGTGGGCCTCCAAAAGAGCAAAGACAAGCAACACACACTGTGACATGTACATGTGCACACATACACAGAGAAATAATGTTTATACACACACACACATGGGGGGCATAGAGTTGAGTGGGTGAGGAAGTGAAGACCCAGGAGGTATTAGGGGAGGGGAAAAGCTTGATCAGAGTATATTAGATGAAAAATACTTTTCAATTAAAAAAAATCAAGAACTAAGCATAACACAGGAGTGGTTGTGCTAAATAAATACCTTTTGAGTAAATGAAGAACATTATGGATAAAAAAAAAAAGAACAGATGAGTATTAAAAAGACAAGTCTTGAGTTAAAAGGGTACAGGAGCTAATGACTGCAACAGTCCATGCCCAATAGGTGAGATAAACTCTAGACGGATGGCTGAAGAGTGAATCAATGAACTGGAAGGTCATTACAGAGGAATTCAACCAGAACAATAAGTCTTCAAAGGCCAACAACACAGGAAGGTATTAGGCGTCATTAGCCTAAGATCTTACTTTATAGTGACAAGCAGATGCAGGAGGCAGGTTGGTCCTAAAGCAGAAGAACCAGCACTGTTGACAGTAGTATTCAACAGCAGGCTCTCATGTGTGAAAGCTGCCCTGGCCCAGGTGGGCCAGAGAAGCAGAGTCAATGCCATGGGTATGTTTATGTAGAAAGAAGTTTTTTGTTATAAGGTTCTGGCTCATGTGGTTTTGGCTGCTGTTGAGTCCCAGGGCCTGCAAGATGAGCCTTCGAGCTGGAGACCCAAGAACAGAGTATGCAGGTCTAGTCTGGTAGGCAGGAGATAAGATGCCCGTCAGAAGAGAAGATTCCAGGGTTCCAGTTGGAAGGCTATCAAGCAGGTGGTGGTTCTCTCTTGCTTCAGGGAAGGTCAGTGGTTTTGTTCTGCCCAGACCTTCAAGAGGCTGGACAAGGCCCACTCACAATTCAGAGGGTAATCTGCCTTATTTGGCCCACCAATTGAAACTATAATCTAGTCCCCAAAGTGCTATTATGGAAGTATCCAGAATAATGTTGGACCAAATCTCTGGGCACCCTATGGCCTTTTCAGGTAGATGCATAAAAATAACCATCACATGTAATCCTGGTAATATAACCAGCACATGATATGTTGGCTGGATTCTGGGTGATGTCGTTGATAGCATGTGTGATTTTGAAGCCATTGAGATCCAGGTGAGATGCCCCTAACAGCTATGTGACCTTAGACACATTATTAATTCTTCTGCTCTTAAGAGAGAATAGTATAGTACCTTATCTCAAGGGGATAGTGGGTGTGAAGAGGGGCATTTTCCAAGATAATATATACAATCCTTGGCAGAACACCGGACCATGACAGCCTGCTGGTGGCTACTACTGTGTTGTGGGCAGGTGACCTATAATGGATTAAGTGATATTTTTGGTTGTTATAGCTGTGTTGAATGAGGGGGCCCACGGAGGTTAACTAGTAAGACCTTACTCAAGGTCAGAGAATCTGAGCTTGATTTACCCAGCAAGGCTGCATAATGGGATGATTTGGCCACGGGCATGTTTGTCAGGTGTTTTGAAGGGTCTAAACTTGGCCCTGCATTGTGTTTTGAGCTCGCCCCTTGACATTGTATAAAAAGTCCTTTGCAATAAACCTCAAGGTGGCTGGGTATTGACCAGGGTCCTCCCGAAGCTATCCAATGTCTCTGTCTTTCTTATTGTCTCTTTCTATCTATCATTTCCTCAGTCCTCTCTCCTTCCCACAAGAGCCCTTCAAAAGGTGGGAGCTGGACTCCCACCATTGGTGAAGCAGATGTTTTCAGTATCTGTGGGCAGAGGCCAAGGTCACCACTAAACATCTCACACTGCTTAAGGACAGTCCCACCTAATCCCCTCCTCCAAGCAAAGAATTACTCAGCCCAAGAGCTCATCTATGCTGAGAAACTGTGGAAAGAAACACCTGAAGGAGGTCATGCTTAGGCTCTTAAGTGGTTGAGCTAGGCTGCAGGTGAAAATAGAAATGTTGCTGTCATTGCTATGACCACCACCACCACCATCATCATCATCACCACCAGCACCAACATCACCACCACCACCACCACCATCATCACCACCACCACCATCACCATCACCAACATCACCACCACCATCATCACCATCATCACCATCACCATCACAATCATCACCATCACCTGCAGCAGCAGCATCACCACCATCACCTCCACCACCACGACCATCATCAGATGGATGGGTTTCTGCTCATCTTCTCCCCAATTCTCTGCCTCCCCCACGGAGAAGAAGCAGTACTATCGCGGCAGCATTCTCTCTGCTCAAAGCACAGAGGGAGGGAACCCACTTGTGGCCTCACATGAAGAGTCTGCCAGCTGCAGCTTAGACATGCCAAGTTCTGGAATGCAGCTTCTGGGCAGTGGCATCTAGAGCACTCTGGCTCTGAACAGACCTAGTCTCCACTCCTCCCTGGCGTTCCTGGCAAGAACTGCAGGCCCAGGAAGACCAGGCAGCCCAGCTCCCTGGCAGGGAGGCTCTCACCAGCCCAGCTCAGCTCTGCACCACAGCTCAGCATTAGGGATGGCAGTTCTGCCTACTTTAATTCCTTTAGATTCCCAAAGCTGTTTCTTTGAAAATAGGTGCCTAGGCAGGCAAAGAGGAAGACACAGCTATGAAGAGAAGTGGGTAGAGAGCTGTCCCTTCCCCGCCAAGAACTTTTTCTCTGCTGTCCCCTCCACCCCGGACAGAAGTCTTTCTCCCTCGCTTCACACTCCCAAAGAAACACAAAGCGAATCAGCGTGTCCTCCCCGACATGCACACGTGAGCTCCACCAATTTCGTCAAGCCCCTGGTGTTTAGCAAGCCAGCCCACGTTCCCAGCCCCATCCTCAACTGGATTTAGAAGGCGGCACCCAGACAGCACTCAAATCCTTCATACGGAGCCTTGCTGCTTCGCATTTGTTTAGCTACAGCAGAGGAAAGTCTCAGGGAAACTTTCCCTGGACTCCAGGGCTCCGCTTTGAAGCAGTTCCCAGCAGTAGTACTGTAATGGACACAAAGCTTGCTTGCTTATGCGGAGCGTATTTCCCCTGCAGAACCACAGCCCGGGTTGCAAGGATGGCGCCGGACTCCCTCTGGGGAATAAGCTTCCCTGGCCAGAGATCGGTTGAATATTTTTTTTTCTTTCCTGACACAGACCCATAAACACATAGATAGCGAAGAGTTAATTTGCGTTTTTTAAACCCCCTTTCCAATGCCCGCTCTCATTCCTATAAAATCTCCATGCCCAGACATCAAATCAGTAAGCCCTGTTGCCTGTCAGTGAATACAATGTCAGGCCATTAGTATGTTAATAAGTCCGGAGGGCGACAGGTGGCCTACTAGACAGCTCAATTAAGCTGCTCATTAAACACACGCTAACGAACAGCCAAGGCAGGGCCTGAACAGCACCATTCTGTAATGACATGATGTCAGAGGGAACAAATGAGGAAAAATAACAAAAACATTACCACCGCGACAGACGCCACTAATAAGGACCCTCGCACTACATCAGCCCGCAAATCAATGAGTCACAGGGATCAAAAACCTCGACCCAACATTCTCAGGAGGCTGAATGAAGCAAGATTTTTTTTTTTGTCACTATTAAAAAAAAATACCCAAACCTAAAATGATTGCAAAAATCACAATTTAACTGCTACCAGTTATTAAAGCAAAGTTTGACACAGCTAATCATACAGTCTGAGAAATTCCTATTATGGAATTTGAATGGAAATCATTATTTAATGAGTTCATCATTGACATTTGATTGGTTTCTCTCTCTCTCTCTCTCTCTCTCTCTCTCTCTCTCTCTCTCTCTCTCTCTCTCACAGGTTTGAGCTATTTGCCTTCTCTACTACTCATCCAGTTTGAGAGCATAGGGAGGGAAATGTAGAAGAGCTGGTGGCCAGTTTCTCAGGTGAGGATCCTACTTGTTAGTGACATTAAGCAAGGACTTCCAGCAGCTGTAGTGCGTGAGTTTCTCTCACTTTCTAGAGAACAGCTTTCTGACCAAACCTCTATCGGGCCACAGCTTTGCCCCTGGAGATACACACTGCTAAACTAATAGGCTGGCTGGCCATTAGGAGGTCCTGACCCCAGCTCTTCCCTAACGTTAAGTTCAAAGCTGATGCCACCTTACAGTGTAGACTTTCTTCCAGATTCAAGGGCTGTGTTGCTCGGTGGGAAGGAAGCTGGAAGACAGGGGCCACCTGCTCTGGGTCTGGGCCGTCACTTGGAAGCATGCTCTGCCCATGTTGGCAGAGTGTTTCTTTTCGGATCCAGGATCTAAATCTCTAAATGGAGCCAGAGGGGCTGCTGCCTGCCTGCCTCTACATGCATTATTTTACTTCTGGGCTATTTCCTCTCAGATGTGCTGGTTCTGTCTTGCCTTTTGGTTTTTAAAACATTTTGTGGACTGAGCTTGAACATAATGCCTTGTGTCTGATTAGGCAAGTGTCCTACCCATGAGCTCCACTCTCCACCTGAGTTTTACCTTTTGTTTTGAGACAGGGTTTTACTAGTCTGAAGATTGGTCTTGAACTCACTCTGTAGCCCAGAGTTGAAGTTGGGAGCCTCTTTCCACACTTTCCCAAGTATCTGGGATTATGGTCCTGGCCTGGCCTATTCTTTCCATTTTAAGCAAGATACTTGTTCAAAAGAATTGTAAGATATTTCTGAAATTTATCATCTGCTTGGAAAGTTGAGACAGGTAGCAAAAAGCACTTCAAAGAAATCAAGGATAAAGTTCAGTGTATTACCTAGAAATGCAGTAAGAATTAAAAATAGGGCCTAGGAGTGTAGATCAATGGTGCAGAGCTTGCCTTACATACATAAGACCTGTTTAAGACCCTGGATTTGAGGTCCAGCACCATGAATGAATGAATGAGTGAATGAATGAGTGATACACATAAGCCTGTAATACCATCACTGCAAAGGTAAAGCAGGAGAATCAGGAGTTGGATGACTATCTTTGGCTAAATGGAGAGCTCAAGACTACTGTGGTTTACACGAGACTCTGAAAAAACAAAGTCAATTTCTTGAAAATCAGCTGGCCAGAGTAGATGGAGGGGTGGCAGGGTGGGGCATCTGCTGGCCCTGGAAAATGTGAGTAGGATTCGTGGGCGGCAGGAGTCCCGGGGAGGTTGCCTATTTCAATCATGTACCCCAACAAACAAAAATTACTTCAGGTACACCTTAAGTGTGTGTCTAAGTTATAAAGAAGCATACTCCACTGCATCAATAGATTCTCAATGCTTTAAAATACAGAGCAGAACAGGACAACTGTAAACAGTGAGATTAAAAAAATAAATAAAAGTAGCCACATCATCCTCTGCATCCCAGATGACCATGTCATCTGGGTGAGTCCCGGGTAGACACCCCGGCCCCACTGTGGAGTGAGAAAGGAAAAGGTGCCCTAGAAATGTAGGGAGGAGTCATCTAGGAATGCATAGGTGTGGGGGTGCACGTGGAAGGGGAGAGGTGCCAGTGGTCCTCCTCCTGATGGAGGGAAGGTCGGATACTGAGGCTGACAGACACTGGGGGCGTGGCAAAGCTAGAGCGGATGCTATGAGTAAGGGCAGAGGTGACAGGGAGTGGGGTGGGCTTGCCCAACCAAGTGGCCCAGGACCGGTGTCTCAGCCTGGGTTTCTACGGCTACAATGATACCCCATGGCTAAAGCAACTTGGAGAAGAAAGGGTTAGTCAGCTTATGTCATCAAAGGAAGTCAGGACAGGACCTCAAACAGGGCAGGGACCTGATGCAGAGGCCATGGAAGGGTGCTGCTTACTGGCCTGCTCCGTCTGCTTTCCTATAGAACCCAGGACCTCTAGCCCAAGGATGGCACCACCCACCATGGGCTGGGCCCTCCCCCATCAATCACTAATTCAGAAAAAGCCTTACAGCCTGATCTTCTGGAGGCATTTTCTCAATTGAGGCTTCCTCTTTTCAGATGACTCTAGTTTGTGTCAAGTTGACATAAGACCAGCCATCACAACCGTCTTACCTGGTAGGAGAGCATTCAGTCTTTGAGAAGATGCTTGCTGACATTCTCTTTTTGCTCCAGAAACTGTGGGAAACACAAAATGAAAACATTCTATCATTGCTTCACGAAGCATACAATGGAGCCATCCATTCATATTTATTCAAGGGTGGTCTAGATGTCATCCTAGGTGCTGAGAACCATGACAGATGACATGTCCCAGCCCTTGTGGTCACAAAAATGTCCCCAGGCTAAGTATTGAGATGGTTCTGTTATTTGCCTAATCTTTCCAAGAATAATGACCATAAGCACTAGAGCCTTCAAATAGGAGTCTTCACTGAAGCTTTTCCAGTGATGTGGCTGTAGAGACCCATAGACACTGACCACTCAGGGTTCCCCCAAGGACATGAGCACCATTGTACCTAAGTCCAGAGTGTCAGAGCCCCACGAATGTGCACAGAGCTTGCCACCAGCTGTTAATGTCCTGTACTTCAGTAGGAAGGGACAGTTACAGAGCACTAAAAGACA
The DNA here is from genome assembly GCF_903995425.1 of Onychomys torridus. NCBI lineage: Eukaryota > Metazoa > Chordata > Mammalia > Rodentia > Cricetidae > Onychomys > Onychomys torridus. Next base: position 68,266,405 of record NC_050454.1, read on the forward strand.
GAATCAGAGAAAGTTTCACAAAGTATAAAGTTGTAAAGGGAGAAGAACATGTTTTTCTATCAGTTCAAATCCTTAGTCATTTGTTAGTGATTGCACTAGTTAACGTCACCTCACTTTGCTGTTTTAAAGTTTGCAGTGCGTTATTCCCTACAGTCACCATGCAGTGCAATTGAACAGCAGGACCTATGCCTCCTGTCTGACTGATTCTCGAGCCCATCGACCACCATCTCCCTGTTCTCATTGGACCCTTCCACCCATCAGCCCCTGAGGACTACGATTCTTCTCCCCGCTCCTTCCAATTCACTCACTACATCCATACGTATGGTCCTGGGCTATCAGTGTTTCTGTATCTGGCTTCCTTTAGTCTGTATAATGTCTTCTGGGCTCATCTACATTCTAAATGAAAGAAGTTCCTGTTTGTCAGGGCTAAATACTGTGGCATCGTGTCTCTCTGTGTGTATAGATATAACAATACACACATACGTATATGCACACAGCACATGCATCTGTATATATTCATAGCCATACATATATTCTCTTTATCCACTGTCAGTTGACAGATGGCTTCCACATCTTAGCTAATATATAACTTTACAGTGAACATAGGGATGAATACCTTTCTTTTTGACATACTGATTTCAATTCCTTTGGATGTATACTGAGAAAAGGGACTGCTGCATCACATGATAACCCTATTTCTCTATTTGTAGGTTTTGAAGAAGCCTCCAGCTCCTTTTCAGAAGTAGATTCCTTCCCACAGACACCATACATTGGTTTCTTTTCTGGGCATTGTCAGCAACACGTTAGCTTTCATATTTTTTAAAAAATACTTATTTCATTATGTGTGTGTCTATGTGAAAATATGTGCACATGTGTTACAGGTACCCAAGGAGTCCAGAAGAGGGTGTCAGATCCCTTGGAGATGGACTTATAGGCATTGTGAGTCCCCTGACATGGGTCCAAACTACGGTCCTCACGACTGAGTAGCTGGTGCTCTTGGCTGGTTGATCTCTTTAACCCCTTTACATTTCTTGATAATAGACAGTCTAGTAGATATGAACTAATAAGTCGTTGAGGTTTTAATTTTCCTAATGATTTGAAATGTTGAACATTTCCACATATCTTTTGGCCATGTGTCTGTCCTCCTTTGAGAAATGTCTATTTGAGACTCTATCCATTTTTAATAAGATGGTTTGTTTTCTGGATACTGAATAGTTTGCATTCTTTAACTTTTTACACTTTTTTAAAGCTTATTTGGTATGTGCGCAGGCTTGCACATGCATGGCATGCATCTGGAGGTCAAGGGGCAACTTGAAAGAGTTAGATTTCTGCCTCTACCCTTTGGATCTCAGGTGTTGAAAACTCAGGTTGACGGGCTGATGGCAAATACCCTTGCCCACTGAACCTTCTGGCCAGCCCTAGCTTGGGTTCCTTATGTATTTGTCGATTGTCCTTGGCTCTTTATTCCACATAGGATTTGTGGGTGTTTTCTCCCAGATCCATGGGCTGTATTTTAGCTATGGTGTTTCTTTTGCTGTTCAGGTTTTTTTTTTTTTTTTTTAATTTGGTATAAACCCATTTGTTTATATTTGATCTCATTTCTTAGATGAAGTAAATTTGAAAGAACAAATTTCAGAATGCTGTCAGGCATGGTGGAACACACCTTTAATTGCAGCACTTGAGTGGCAGAGGCAGGGGGATCTCTACGAGTGCAAGGCCAGCCTGGTCTACATATCAAGTTCCAAGCCAGCTAGGACCTGTCTCAAATAAATATTAAATCAATTCAGATAATAAACAAAAATCCAATAAAACAAGAGAAATGAAAACCTCAGGTAAATGTCTCGGCCTGTGAAGGAATCCACTAAGAGAAAAAGTGATGTCATGAACTTACAGGGCCACACCACATTACAATGTCCAATGTCCAAATTTGGAAGGTCTACAGACAATGACAGAAAGTCCCCTAAAGAGGTACTCTGTGAAATTCCCCATGTATCCAGTCCTTGACTTTCCCAGTTGTACCCAGTATCGTAGACTGTCCAAACAAAATCCTAAGTACTTCCAGAGAGGACAAACGAAATATACCTTCTATGAAGAACCATGGAATGACAGGGCCAGGAATGTGCTCTGGAAACTGTGGTTTGTAGCCTTGATCAAGGTGTTTCAAGTGAAAGGGACAAATAAACTGTCAAACATCACAAAGTGACACAGGGAGTAAGAGTCCATTGAAAACGCCCACAGGGGTCAGCCCACCACAGCCGTGCAAAGGCCAGTTCCAAGAGGAGGCCCTGAGTGCCGGGAATGTCTGGCTCCTTGGCATCCCCTCAACACAGGTCAACATGATTCATAAAACTGTAAGTTGCTTCAGTGGGCACACGAAGATTATTCAGATTTGTCAAACACAGGGATAGCTTCATACCGATCCTTCCTACTAGTATCCAGCAAATGAAACCCAAGTGCTCACTTCCCAACTTTGCATCTCTGTCTCATGGAGCGTTCACCACCACACCCAGCTGCACACCACATCTAAATCAGAGCATCCTGTAGACGTCTGTACAGGTTTGAGAAGTTGATGGATGAGAGAGGGGCAGTTTCACAGGGATCCAAGTCTCCTCCATGGGACAAGGACCAGCTTCTGAAAGACAGTCTTCATTGCTGACTCTGTAGGACACCTAGAGCCCTTCCAAGTGGTACACTGAGCATCTGCTGCTGGAGTGTGTGTGGGGGGGTAATTCATTTTATTGTTTCAGGCTCTGACTGTGAGCCAAAATATCTCCAGGTACTCTGTATCAGCGCCTGGGAACACACGAAAACATCAGTGGGAAATAGGAAGCAACAATAACTGGAACATGCCAATAGAACAGAGGTTCTTAATCTGTGGGGCAAGACCTCCTTGACACGGGTTGCCTAAGGTCATCAGAAAACAGATCTTTACATCACAATGCATAACAGTAGTGAAACTGCAGTTAGGAAGTAGCAACAGAAACAGTGTCACCACAACATGAGGAGCTGTACTATAAAGGGTCTCAGCCTTAGGAAGGTTGGGAACCACTGCTCCACAGAAACAAGCATAGTCAGTCCCACTGGTCATTTGATAGAATAGAAATTGTTTTCTATCTTTTTTAAAACATGACTTGTTCAAATAAAGAACCCTTAGGCTTTAGGGTTACATCCTTCCTAGTCACACTAGGTGTGACACTGTGCTGTATACTAGTTGGGATGTAGTTCAAAACAGTCTGTTACTTGGAGATAAAGATGTGGCAGGGCAGGAAGTTGAAGCTTTCAACACCCAATATGGAAACAACTTCCTCTACTTTTAATTTTTCTAATAGAATGTAGCCAGTGATGTGTGTCTATGTGTGCATGAATGTGGTAGGAGAGGTGTGTTTGACATGCGTGACTCACTATTTTCTAGCTCAACCTCCTTTAGAGAGAGGAAGCAGGGACATTAAATGACTTGTCCAAGCTGTTGACATGCTCATTCAGTGGCAGTGCTGGGCTTCGACCTCGGGTCTAAAGGTTCCAAGTGCAACAGTCTCTGAGACACCCGAGGGAGAGAGAAGCAGCTTTGGCAGAAAGGATCGTTTCCCAGCGGTGACATTAAGGGGTGGAGCAAAAATTCCACCACACTTCTGTGTGGACAAGTGTGACATCCCCTTCTGAGACAGAACCTACGGGAAACTCCAGAGCTGGGAGGTAAAGGCTGAGGAGAAGGGCAAGACTGAACAGCAAGGGCTCTGGCCATCAGTTTCAGCCATTCAAAGTACTGGAGGTCAGGAAATATTATAGTGGTTTTTTTTTTTTTTTTTTTAAGCGATGGGATAAGGAGTGTGGGAGTTGGTTTGTTTTTGTTTTCTTAATACTTCCCCCTTGTTTTGCAAGTTTCCTACACAGATCATAAGATCACATGCTGTGTGTATTAGTTACTTTTATGTTGCTGTGACAAAGAACACTTACAGAAGAAAGTGTTTTGGCGGAGGGTTCCAGGTCAGACTCCACGATGGTGGTAACAGGACCATAGCAGGCGGCAGGCATGGGAGCAGAAGCAGGAAGTGGGAATACAAACTGCTAGATGGTGAGGCCTTGAGCCCTCAGAGCCCGGCCCGAAGAGAATACTTTTTCCAGCAAGGGTGCACCCCTTTGAACCTCCCCGAGCATCACTGTCAACCGGGACCAAGTGTTCAAACGCCCACGATTATGGGGGCATTTCTCATCAAAGCGCCACACTGTGTTTATCATTCATTCAGTTCTTGAACACATGTTTACTAAGTGTCCTCTCTGAGCCAGACCCCGCCTTGGGGCTGGGATATAATGAACGAACAAGAGAATAATTCACCTTTTCCCTAGTCAGAGGCAGAAGTGGCCTAGGGGATGCAGAGGTCTATCTGGATCAGCACATTGTGGCTGACTTGAGATGCCACCCACCTCTTCACTCCAGAGGTTGCTGATAAGCCAAGCAAAGGGACAGTTCGGGCACTATGATGCCCAGGTTTAAATCCCATCTCTGTAACTTCCTGTTTGGATGACCTTAAACGACGTAACTTCTCTGTCTTTGACTTTCCACCCAGAAAACAGGAATAATGGCAGTAGACGCTCATTCTCAGAGCAATGTTTACAGGTAAATAAGTTTTAAAATAATTTATTATCTAAAACTTCAAATTTAACTAGCACTCTCCTTTCAATGTGAATGCCACCTGTTGGAACCAGTACTGGATGGCTGGGTGGGCTGAACCAGAGGGTCAAGGCTGGTCAGTCCAGGAGCTGATGGAATTACGTAAGCAGAAAGTATGAGCACTGGAAGGAGAAGCAGAGGTCAGGGACCCAAGTGCACAAACAAGGAGAGATCCAGACAGGAAGAGTCCCCAGTCCGGCCTTGCCTGCCTGCATTTCTTGGTAGCCCCACCCTATTGAAGGGGACTATGGTCCTTGAGTGTGGTCAGAGACAAGGCCATGGTGCCATCATCCGAAGATCAGAGTCATCTCAGAGTTAGTCAGTCTTTGTGGTTGTAGTATTTTCTATTTGTCGTCTTTAGGGACCCCAAGCCCCCCTCCCCACTTCCTTTCCACTTTGCAGTCTAAAGAGAAACAGGCATGTACAGATTCACCTTTGCTCCAATTTGTACAACCATGCATATTGAGGAGTGTGAGGCTCCCTTGTGACTCAAATGGAGGTAATGACAGGACTCGGCATAGCCAGCTTCGCCTGAGGAAAGGAATCCAAGCCACATGAGACACCCCTGCAAGGTGGGAAGGGCCTCGGCTTCCCGGATTCCCTGATCGCTGCCTCTCAGTCCTTGTGTGGGTTTGCTGGCCTCATTTCTGGTACCCAGGCCTTCCCGGGAGTGTGAAAATCCACCAGGGTCCTTTGTAAACCCAAGTGAGGATTTTGAGGCTGCATTAAAATGCCTCCCCCCTTCTTCTGAAAAAGGATTAGGTGCAACGAAGTGCTTGAGCCTTCAGCTCCTTTGAAAAGAAACCCAGTCTTAAGTGCTAAAGCTCAGATTCCGCGAGGTCGGGCAAAGGGCTCCTCAGGAAAGCAGCCTGGCTGTCACAGCTGCTAAGACCCAGCGCCACCTTTTCATGGCGGCTCCATTCGCGCCGGCTGGGGGTGGGGGCAGACCAGATGTTTTAAGGGGATTATCGCTGAAACAAAAGCCACTTTTCCTGTGTGCCACCCACTTCTTAAAGGCAATTTTTCCACACAATGCCACCAGAATCGGTGGGAATGGAAATCCGAATTTCCACCTTCTGATGGCCTGAAGCACCCTAGGCTCGGGCCCCTCATCTCGCTGTCCTCACAGCAACACATTGCCTCGTCAAGACCTCAGTGTCCTTAGGCCTTCAGAATGCAGCCATATTTAAAGAAGTCATTAAGATAAAATGGGGTCACACAGGAAGCTCCAAATCAGCACTATCTTTGTAAGAGAGGGAGAGGGCTTAGGTCACAGTCATTTTGGGAAGGCACAGGGATAAGATGCCACCTACAGGTCAAGGAGAGAGGTCTCTGGAGGCATCAACCAGGTGGGAAGGGCAATCTCAGCCTTCTTGCCTCTAGAATTATGAGAAAAGAAAGTCCTGTTGCTTATGCCATCGAGGCTATGGAACTTTGTTATAGCAACCTTAGCTAACTAATACAGCCCTTATTTTAACAATGAGCAAAGCAAGGTTTAGTCAGGTTAGGTAACTGACCATAGCATACATCTAGGGAGCTATTCATCTTGGGCTGGAATCTAATTTGCCCTCTCATTAAGTCCTGAGACTAGAGCCCAGAGGGACTCCCAACAGTCTGGATTCACTATTTTTCTGTCAGTGTGAACAGTACCTGACAAGAAGCAACTTCGGAAAAGAAGGGTTTATTTGGATACAGTCTGAGGAAACTGCCCATCATGACAGGGGATCGTGGTGGCAGAGAGCAAGGCAGCTGGTCACGTTTGCATCCACAGTCAGGAAGCAGAGAAAGGCGAAGGCTGATGCTCAGCTCAGCTTCTCCTTTTTTATCCAGTCCATGGCCTTGGCCACTCACAGTCAGGTTGGGTCTTCCCTCCCTCACTTAAACCTGGAAACACCTCAGGGACACACCCAGAGGTGTATCTCCACGGTAATTCCAAGTCCCATCAAGTTGACAGCCAAAATTAACCATCATACATTCTTTTGTCAAGTGTTGACACCTAGGCTTTATGATGCCTTCAGGGACTGGGCAGGAATTAGATCGATGCCAGGCCACAGAGCCCAACCAGACCCCTGCGGTGACTAGCCACCAAGGCTGGGGGCTTCCATAGCGTGAGACTTGATTAAGAGCTTACTCTAGCTTCATTCTGTTACTGTGATAAAACACTCTGATCAAAGCAATTTAGGAGAGGAAATAGTTATTTGACTTATACACAACCCATCACTGTAGAAAGTAAAGGCAGAAATTTGAAGAAAAAAAACATGGAGGAATGCTGTTTGTTGGCTCTGCCTCTGGATTGCTGAGGTTCGTGTTCAGTCAGGTTCCTTATACAACCCAGGACTACCTGCCCGGAGAATAGTACCGCTCACAGAGGACTGGGCCCTCCTACATCAATTAACCATCAAGACAACCCCTTACAGACATGTCTACAGGCCAGTCAAGGAAAATAAATTTCTCAACTGAGGCTTTTCTCTCAGATTATTCTAGACTGACACTTAATGCTTACTAGGACAGGGGTCAACATGGGCTTGTCAATCAGACTGACAATGAAGTGCTCTTCAAACCCATTTGCAAATTTAAGTTATGAGAGTTTTGCCTTTCTGGGACTAGCTAAGAGTTACTTGGGGGGTGGGCTTCTGAAATCTTCATTTTTCAGTAGATTCTCACAGTGGTAACAATTCATAATCAAATTATTTCTTCTGAATTCAAACATTCCCTCTTAGAAGTAGGAAGGAAGCTTTTGAGACTCAGGAAGCTCAGGAAACTTGCAAGGCTGAGGAAGCTCCTGCAACTTAGAAGATTCACAAAGGTTCCTCCCCGGGGGTATAAAACAATGGCCATGAAGAGAACACACCCTCTCCCTGCCCCAGCTGCCTATAAGCTGTGCAGGGAACTCCAGGAATCCATTTCTGTCACCCATGCTGGTGCAGGCTTTTCAGCAATCAAGCTGCCTTTGAATCAACCATTCTCTTATAAGTAATACACCATCTGTACTCCAGTGGGTAACTCTTATAAATCCACTGACTCACGGAGATAGACTTGGGGAAACAGTTTCCTCGGTTTGTCATTGATATACTATTTAGGGTGAGTAGGTTCGTATTCCCATCATTCCAAGAAGAGTTACATTGTAGGCACATTTGTTACAACATTTACCATTGTCCTTCCATTGCAGAAACATTGTAATTACCCTGTAGGCCACAGCTCCAAGCTTGGCTTGCCCAGACATTGTAATTGGCTGATCACATTGAAGAATGTAAGTTGTTCCATGGACAGCTGGCAAACCTTGTAGCCTCCTAGGTGTTCTGCTGTGCTGAGGTCCTTTGGATTAGAAAGAAGCTATCGGTTCTAACCAGTCAGGATGACCATTTCTTCCCTTCTGACTGTGTGCTTTGTATGGACCTATTGAACTTGGTCTTATTGCTGTGTAACTAAACATCCCAAAGCTTGGTGGCTTACAGCAACCTTTTTATAGAAGTTTCTTAGATCCAGTGGGTCCAGGGATCCAGGAGTCACTTAGCTGAACGATCTCAGCTCTGGGTGCCTCATGTGGTTACTGCCAAGATGTCTCCTGGGGCTGCAGTCATGTAAAGGTTAGATTGGGACCTGGGGTCCCTTTCCAGGTACCCAACACACATACCTGGTGAATTGGTGCTGGCTGTCAGTGGGAGGCCTCAGTTTCTCCTTGTGGGCTGCCTTCAGACTGCTTCAGTGTCTTCATAGCATAGTAACTGGTTTCCCCTGAGATGATGATCCAGAAGGTGACAGGGCAGAAGTTGGAGGGATTTATGTCCCTGCATCAGAAATCACACATCAGTCTGGAGAGATGGTTCAGTGGTTAAGAGCACTGGCTGGCTGGGCAGTGGCGGCTCACACAAATAAATCCCAGCACTGAGAGGCAGAGCCAGGCAGATCTCTGTGAGTTCAAGGCCAGCCTGGGCTACCAAGTGAGTTCCAGGAAAGGCAAAAGCTACACAGAGAAACCCTGTCTCAGAAAACCAAGGGGGCGGGAGCACTGGCTGCTCTTCTAGAGGTTCTAAATTCAATTCCCAGCAACCCCACGGTGGCTCACAACTATCTAGAGTGAGATCTGATGTTCTCTTCTGGCATCAAAGGTGTACATACAGGTAGAGACTCATATATATTAAATAAATAAATAAATAAATAAATAAATAAATAAATAAATAAGTTACACATCCTCATTCCTAAAATTGTGCCAGCTTTAACCCTGTGGAGGTTTCCACAGAGAGTGATTACTGGGGAGTAAGAATTTAATTGGGCTGTTGTGGTGGTATTGTGTTCCCCAAAATATTGTGCACCCTAATAAACTTATCTGGGTTCAGAGAACAGAACAGCCACTAGATACACAGAGGCCAGAAAATGGTGGCACACACTCCCACACCTTTAATCCTATCACTTGGGGGGCAGAGATCCATCCGGATCTCTGTGAGTTCAAAGCCACACTGGAAACACCCAGGCATGTTGACTCACACCTTTAATCCCAGGAAGTGAGGGCAGAAAGCAGAAAGGTACATAAGGTGTGAAAAACAGGAACTAGGCTGGTTAAGCTTTTAGACTTTTGAGCAGCAGTTCAGCTGAGAGCCATTCAGATGAGGTCAGAGGCTTCCAGTCTAAGGAAACAGGGTCAGCTGAGGAATTGGTCGGTGAGGTAGCTGTGGCTTGTTCTGCTTCTCTGATCTTCCAGCGTTGACCCCAATCCCTGGCCCTGGTGTGATTTTATTAAGAAGCACTTCTAAGACCCTGCTCCAGGCTATCTTGGCTGCTTCAGCTACCACACTTCTGAAACAAAGTGGGCAAAAGTGTTCACTGCTAGGCGGGATTCGACAATGAAACTATGGTGGTAGTGTTCTCTGTGGACCACCAGAGGCTGAGCTGAACGGTTGTGCTGGTTAGTGGCACAAGATGTAGTCATCAGAGAGGAGGGAGCCTCAATTGAGGAAATGCCTCCATAAGACTGTGCTGTAGGCAAGCCTATAGGGCATTTTTACGTTAGTGATTGATGGGGAGGACCTAGTCCATGGTAGGTGGTGCCATCCCTGGGCTGGTGGTCCTGGGTTCTGTAAAACTAAAAAAAAAAAAAAAAAGCAACCTGAGCAAACCACAAGAAGTGAGGCAGTCAGCAGCGCCCCTTCCGTGGCCTCTGCTTTGGCTCCTGCCTCCAGGTTCCTGTCCTGTTTCAGTTCCTGTCCTGACTTCCTCCTTCAGTGATGAAACTTGCTTTGGTCATGGTGTTTGTCATAGCAAAAGTAATCCTAACTAAGCTCCTTGGACAGCTGATTCTTCCGTGGAGTTCTTGTCTCACCACCGTGAAGAATGGAACGGACTTATCCAGGGTGGGGTGAGCAAACCCGGAGGGCTTTATGCATGCAGGATTGATCATCCAAATGAAAAGTGAAAGTTTTGAGCTCTCAGTAGCGTCAGGGTCCCAGCAGAATGGGGTTAGTAGTGTTACAACTTTAAACGCCATGGTAGGAGAATGCCAGCTTAGAAGGGCTGTCACTGTGCATTACAGCTCTGTTCCCTGTGGGTAGTGGTGGCGGTGGGTGGTGGTGGTATGCTAACTGAGGTCAGGCCTCCAAAGAATGAATCTGTAGAGAGCAGGTCACAGACAAAGAGCAGGTCACCTTCCTCCATTTTGCATCTCCATTCTTGGCAGAGTCCTGTGTGTCTTTCTTGAGGAGCTTTGGCATCTTGGAGGAGGGTGTTCCTTTGGCAGACCTGCCAAGTACTGCAAAAGAGACACAGTGTATCTGTCTTGGAGCTGGATCCCAGGAGAAAAGATTCCCTGAAAATTGTCCTCTCATCTCTCTACCCACATTCATGGCACAGGTACCTCCCCAAGATAAATAAATAAACACACACACATATGTAACATGCAAAAGTCATGGCAATCTTTATGAATACCCACTCTTTATCATTGAGCTAGAGAGGCCTTATACTATTATTAGTATTATTATCATCATCAACAACATACATAGCATTCATCAATGCAGAGGGTGATCTCTTACCCTACGGTACATCAAGATACACATGCCAGTAACTAGAAACATCTTTAATTATCACAGGATGTGTTCCCTGCATCCAGTAGGGGAGCCCAGGGACCTTATGTGGGACTGCTGCCCACAGCAGCAGATGACCAATGGCACATGTCACTAAGGCCCTGAATGTGCCCAGGGAAGTTGCATCTGGTCCTCTTCCTTTTCCTCACAATGGAGTGATAGTAACATGAACAGAAAGTTTGGGAACCTGTGCCTACATCACTGTGAGATTTGAGGACAGAAAAAGTGCTGGGAACAGGGAGGAAACTACATTAAGTTGGGCTCAGAACTGCTACCTCTGATGTTCTTGGCAACCGTGAAGACACTAAAGTCAAAACAGCCACCAGAAGAGTTCCTGAGGCTTTCTAGATAAAAACAAAAACAAAAACAAAAGCTGCCAGTTAGTTCTCTTGAGCACTTTTTCCAATCCTGCATGTCAATTGCCATGACTAGAGGACGCCAGAGGGCGCTCAAGAAAGGAAGACGTGGCCCTTGGACCACCAAGGTGTTCTTGTGTCTTTAGCCGATTCCAGGGGTCAGGGGACAGAAAACTGAGCCTCATCACAAGCCAGCACTGATTCCTCCCAATTCTCTGCTTAGAGCAGCTCAATAAAACTTTCTGACATTGTGGCTAAACAAATCTTTGCTGGCTGGCTAGCTGAAGGGGACCGACAGCTAGATACCTTCATATGATGAGCCCTTCCATGTTTGAGAGGGAGGTTTTGATCTGAAAACTAGCCTTGCAGAGTGATGTTGTGATGGTCTCTCTAGGCAAGGCTCGTGACAGATCCTTTTGTGGCCTCGTTAAAGTTACAGGAGTTGGAAGCTGGTTAGACCAAAAGGCAGATTCTACAAAGGAAGTTGTCAACTGCTATCAACCCAGTTAAATGGAACCCTGGTTCATCTGTAGATTTAGGTGGACCAGATGGATAGTGAGTTAATTTCATAGGCATGTGCCAATGTGGCAGCAAAGAACTGAAAACCAGCTGGATTATAGAAGTCCACTGTCTATTAGTCCTGGAGGCTAGAAATCTAGGACAAAGTATGTTGTATGGCAGTTTCATTTGAATGGAAACATTCTCTCCAGTATGGAGGAAGAGCATCTAAGGATCTCAAGACTTGGGGGGGGGGGGAAACATGTGATCTGTCTGAGAGGGTTAAAGATTGCAAGTGCCTCCCCAGCTTTGTAGAGACACAGTGAACAACTGCTGGGCGGTGGGTGGAGTGTGGGGACAGGGACAGGGAATGGATGGGACAGACCAGCCAGTTGAGCTGGCTGCAGGACCTGCAAAGGGAGGGCTCCAGGGCTGCAGCTTTCGTGAATCATCACCCGTGTTATCTTGGGCTTTTCAGTGATGTGTAAGTAACCCATATTCCTGTTAGTAACCCCAATAAAAACTTATTGGGTCACCAAATTGGACATGGTGTAACCAATTTTTTTTAACCTGTCACAGGTTCCCACAGGGGTGGGTAGAAGTGTATTGCATTTCCCCGGGAAAAGTCTCCAGTGCAATTTAAACATTTTCAGCTCACAAGCTTTGAGGGACAGTCTCTCCCAGCTTCTGGTGCTGCTGGGGGTCTTTAGCATATCTTGGCTGGTAGGTCCATTATCCAAACCTCTGTATCTTCAAGTGGTATTCTTCCTATTCCCATGTCTCTGTCTCTCTCTGTCTCTTTCTCTCTTCCTCTTCCTCTCCATCTTCCTCTCTTTCAGAAGGGATTAAACCCATGACCTCACCCATTTTAGACAAGTGCTCTAACATGGATCTACATTCCTGGCTCCTCAACTTCCCCTCTTGGCCTCTTGACATTACAGCCATGGGGCCTTGAACACAGGACTGCTCAATGGTGACCCCAGAGAACACCTCCCAGGAGGTAGGAGTGGTCATTTCGGAAAGGAAAAACTGAATCTGTCTTGGGGAGTGGGAGGTTCACACTATTGATGATTCCTTTCCAGAAACTATTTCCACTGTTTCATGGTGCTACGGCTTCACTTTGGTGCCCGTTGAAATAAATGCAAACCGTATTTAACTGAAAAAGTGAAGTGCACAACACTATCACATTGCACAAGGGAGCATTCAGCGGGGCAGGGGACAGCTACTGTTTCAAGATGACTCCAGAATTCAATCCAACGTGGGGCCGCACAATTGCATGCTTTGAAAGGCACCTCCCAGATGGGTTTCATAATTCAGAAATGCATTTGTTCTTTGTTGCTGTGTAAAAATAACGTGACTCAAAGCTTGGAGTTGGATGTCTTCCTGGGATGACTTCCCTCCATCTTGCACACACTTCGAAGTAAGTGCTCACAGAAACAACATGGGGTTGGGGGGGGGGGAGTATACGTGCAAGCCTCTGGAAAGAGCATGCACCCTAAGAAAAAAGCCAAAGGACTCTGAAAACAGACCCTGAAGAAGAAAAATGGCCCCTCAAGTCAGCGCGCCTGAGGCCTGTGTTGTGTGCAGAAAAGTGGACACAGGGAACAAGAGGCTGGGCCAAGCACCTGTTGAAACAGGGAACTCCTAGGGCTTTACAGCATGAGGCAGCTCCATATTTTGAGAAGGACACTGGGGAGAAGTGGAATTCCCTGCTTCATATTTCTAGAACATTCTAAGATCTCTAGCTATCAGAGAAAACAAGTGAGGTTAGAAAGATAAGAGAGACCTTGCCCGAGTATCAGTGGCTAGAACTTCCTCTCGTTCCCAGGGAGCAGAACCTTCCTACAGCCCTTGCTCTGAATCTGCCCTTCGGAGTTGTTTCTGACACCAGAACCTTGTTCAGCTTTTTCATGTTCCTGAGGTTATGGAACTGAAGGATCTTGGTGGTGTCTTTTTCCTCGAAGATACACAAAACTCCGAGGTTCTATTCTGGGGCAGGAAAGACATCAGTTCTGGTTTTCATGTACTTCAAGACATAACATGCAAACAACCACATCTCTAACTTTGGGGTTTGGTTACCCCTTGATCACTGACTTGTGGTAGCCTAGAAAGAGGCCCCAACAAACACTGCTGGTTCCAGTGTGCTGCCAAAGACGTTCTCAAACTCCAGCAAGCTGCAGATTCAGACTGCAGTGCCTCCCACAGAGTTCCACAATGCTGGGAGGGGACCTGGAAGATGCTCTTCTCGAAAGCTCTCTGCTGCTGCTGCTGGGGACTTATGAGCAGAGAGCTTCTGGGCTCCAGCAATAACCAGCGAGAAGATGGAGAGCTTTAGTTAAATGATCTCAAACTCCTCCCACCATAGGTCACCAAGTCAACATGAAGACACACTGGTCCAGGTTCAGCTACTCTGAGATCAAGGCTAGTGACCAGGGAACACTATGGAAGGACACTATGCCCGAATGGCCTAAAAGCAGACACCTGTGTCACATCGCTGAAGACTGGAAAGAAGACTCAGCTTCTAGATATCTAAGCTGAGAAATGCCCTCCAGGATATTCCCAGTTTTGCAGTAAACATCTCAGTGAGCAGGATTCAGGGGTGGGGGAGAGGGACAGACAGGACCCAATGGGGGATGGGAGGTCAGACTGTCATCAGCCAAGTCTGCTCGCTTCCTACAGGCTGAGCAGTGGGAACATGCAATGTGCCCTCCTCTTTCTTCTCCCTGAAAGGGGGTTTGGAAGGATTCTGGAGTGACAAATTCATTTAAAAATACAAAAACCACACAGAATGAACTCTCTGGTTGAAATGGAGGGGGGTATGGAAGGAGCCTGAAGGCAGGAGACGGTGGAGAGACAGGTCCCCTTAGCTTAAATCTCTCTCACAGGGCTTCTCTTGACCCTCTCCCCATAGTGTTTCTCTAGCAGTTCCCTGGAACCCCAGGGTTCCACAGATTGACCCTTCCCTCATTCCTGCATCCACCAGCACATTATGGGATGTCCTAAGGAGGAACCTCTGAAACCCACAGAGGTCCACAGTGTACTGACTGCCTTCAAAATGGTAGAAACTGTCTAGGAAAAACTGGATCTTTGTTTTGTTGGAGAATAGGCTGACCCAGTAAAATGAGTATCTCTGGGGCTTCAGACAGGCCTTCAGGTTGTGTGTCAGTCTGTAGTCATAGCAGTCCTAACTGATTCTTAGAGGTGCTGTGGGCCCCAGAAGAAAGTCAGTGTGTGTGTGTGTGTGTGTGTGTGTGTGTGTGTGTGTGTGTGTGATATGTATTCGTGTATGTATGTTCAGAAAGGATGACAATGGTTCCTTGGGGAGCCAACCCATCACACACAGCAGGAGCTTGAAGAACATGGACTGAGCCTACTCATGAGACCACTGTGTCTCATTAGAGGGAAGCTGAATAAGATGGATTCCAGAACTTTGATGCTCGAGTTCAAGCCCCAGCTCCACCATGTGCTGTTACCTGGACTCAGGCAAGTGACTGAACCTATACTTGTTTCTTCATATGTAAAACTGGGAACAATGATGTCAGAATTTGCAGAGTTATTGGGAAGACTAAGTTTATCTACATATCTGAAGCACCTAGAAAAGACCTTGTCATTGGAGAGGGGCTATAAAATCACTTGACAGGGCCTGAAGGCTCAGTAGTTAAGAACACACGGGGTTGGGGATTTAGCTCAGTGGTCGAGTGCTCACCTAGCAAGTGCAAGGCCCTGGGTTCAATCCTCAGCTCAAAAAAACAAACAAACAAACAAACCATAAAACACACACACACACACACACACACACACACACACACACACACACACACACACTGCTCTTGCAGAGGACCTGGCTTTGGTTCCCAGCATAATGCCTGTAACTCTAACTCCAGGGGATCTGACACACACACACACACACACACACACACTTAAAAATAAAATAAATAAGTCTGATGAATTGTCACAAAGCTTTTTTCATTTGTGTATTGAACCCTCAATGAATTTTGTTTGTTTGTTTGTTTGTTTGTTTTTCGAGACAGGGTTTCCTTGTGTAGCTTTGCTCCTTTCCTGGAACTCACTTAGTAGACCAGGCTGGCCTCAAACTCACAGAGATCCGCCTGCCTCTGCCTCCGGAGTGCTGGGATTACAGGCGTGCACCGCCCGGCTCTCAATGAATATTTTATATTTACTCTTAGAGGATTGGCGTGATAAACTATCTTAGTTGTCAGTTTGACGTATGTGGGAAGAGAAATCCTCCACGGAGGACTGCTTCCATGGACTACGGCCATGTCTGGGACTACGGCCATGTCTGGGATGCATCTTCTTGACTGCTCACTGCTGTGGGAGGGCCCAGTCCACTGTGAGTGGTACCATCCCTAGGCAGGTGAGCCTGGACTGTACAAGAAAGGTAGCTGATCATGGGCCTAGGTACAAACCACTGTTCCTCCATGATCTCTGCTTCAGTCGTCTTGAGTTCCTTTCTTGGTTCCCCTTGATGATGCACAGTAACCCACAAACTAAATGAACTTTTCTCTCCCAGTTTACTTTGTGTTATGGTGTTTATCAAGTCAACAGAATGCAGACAAGGACAGCTGGGGTGGGAAAGAGTGAACACTACTTGCTTCCAGACCTGGGTCCTTTAACTTCTAGTCTCTAGACTTGAAAGAAGTATGTGCTCCTGAGGGGTCAGAGGTGATGTTCTTGAGTAGTGGGAGCTGGGGTATTTGCTATGAGACCTGCAAAGCTCTTAAAACAAGCGGGTAGGGAGGGATCCAGAGCTGACCCCCGATCTCAAGTTTTCTTCATCTCCAATGTCTTTCCTATAGTTCTAGTATCAGTTGTTTCCACCTTTTTCTATTTATGAATAATGATGCTGTAAACATTTATCTAGCAGTTTTGTTTAGACATGTGTTTTCATTCCTCTTGGATATAAACCAAGGGATAGAATTACTGGGGCATATGGTCTCTCTATTTTTAAGCTTCTGGGAATCTGCCAACTTGTTTTCCTAAACAGCTGCATCATTATACACCCCCACCGGCAATGCAGGAGGGTTCCTATGTCTCCAAACCCTCGCTGACACTTGTAATTACCTAGCTCCCATTCTAGCCCATCCTAGTGGATATGAAACTGCTGCCTCACTGTGGTTTTAAGTCACCTTTCTCAGGTGGCTAATGATGGTGGATAGATTTGCTGTGTACTTATTGCCAAGGGTCTCAGAACATGTCCTTTGTAGGTAAAGACACACAATTGTACGTTCTTGGGAAATGTCTGCTCAAATCCTTCATCCGTTTTTAATTGGCCCTTTGCTATGGAGTTGTAAGAGTTCTTCAAATATGGGCTAGATAGTGTCCCTTCCCAGACATGTGGTTTGTCAGTGACATTTCTTTTTCCGAGGGTTGTGTTTTCACTTCCTTGTGGCCAGCATTCACAACACAAAGACATCACCTTCTGCTGTCATACAGTTTTTCTCCCCGGTGAGTTGCGTTTTTAGAGTTCTGACTAAAGATACCATTGCCTCAATCAAGGCCAGAGTGCTTTATCTTATGGTTTAATTGTAGCTCTGCTCTTTAGACTTCTGGAACATTTTGAACTGATTGTGTGTGTGTGTGTGTGTGTGTGTGTGTGTGTGTGTGTGTGTGTGTGTGTAGTAATGGGTCCATTCTTATTCTTTTGCATGTGGGTTTCCTCTGTCCCAGTAATCTGCTGGGTGTTATTTGGAGACCTCACAAGGTGATGCTGGTGTGCTCTCTGCTGCCTCTGCTGGACATTAACAACCACGTCCTTACAAAGATCAAAAGTGGGCAGGGCCGGGTTCTTATCTGGAGCTACATTTCCTGAGGCTCATCTTCTCACCCTTTCCCACGGAATCCAGAGAATCCAGTTTAAATAAAAGTATAACTTTCATCTGGATTTGTTGTTATTGTTATGATGACGGTGGTGGTGGTGGTGGTGGTGGTGGTGGTGGTGTGTATGCCCTTGGAATTTGGTTTTGGCAAGCAGGTTCACCTTTCTGAAAACCAAAGGAAAAAAGACCTGAGTTTGTTTGTTTCCCTCTCGTGCCCAGGGCTGGTGGCATGGCCCTCCTCAGCTGTATCATGATGTAGGGAGGGATGTTTTGCCTCTTTGGTACAGCTCCCAGGTGGGAGCAGATGAAGGAGCACCCTCCCCTCTAAGGACACTTGTTGCAGGAAGTGGTACCACAGCCCACCTTGAGCTCTTGTCTTGAATTCAGTCTCAAGGGCATGCTCGGCCGAGCGCTAGTCTGGGAACACAGCAGCATCATTCCAAGTGGATATGTGACTGGCCATGAGCTGGGGTCTCCACAGAAAAGGAAGCAGAGCAGAACTGATAGGGTTGGAGGGCACTTGACTCCTGGGCCAAGGGCATTCCTAAGACTCCAGGGATATGCTTCCAATTTTTTTTTTGGTATCTTATTTTTATTTATTTATAGATAAATAAAAATGTATGTTTGATATGTACAACGTGAATTTTGAAGCAAATACCTATGATGGGATAGTTAAGTCTAGCTAAATTACAAATGCATTATGTCTCATTAGTTTCCTCCTTCTGAGGATATTTCACTTCCACTATGGGTTTCCCAAGACTACATTACCGTACACCATTCTAGACCTCTTGAACCCACCTGACTGGGATTCCAGATCCCTTAGTCCCAGCTTTCCCCACACCCCAGCCACCCAGCCTGCTTCTGGAACTGAGCGCGGAGTGCGTGAGGTCGCCAGCCCAGGATCCTTCTCATGCCCGCATTTTCAAGCAGATTTTCAAGCAATGCACTTGGTTGGATTCGGTGCCGGGCTGGGGGTGGGGTGGAGTTCCAGACACCGAAGCAAATGAAACCCTCAAAGGGCTCCCTCCGAGTTCTGGGACAGTTCTGGGATTTGCTACTTGAAATACGTTGTTCTCTTTCCACTTTCAAACGAAGATGTGAGCATTGTTTTCCGGGACAATTGCACTGTCCAGACTCAGGGCCTCACAAAAGTGTCAATTCAACCCATGTTGGCTTTTTTCCCCCTTCTTTCTTTCTTTAAACTAATTGTAATAAGTGGTTGCTGTGAAAACGCAGGCTTCCTCAGGCTGCCCTTCCAGTGACCCGTACCCTGACCTGCCAGACCACCTTCTGTCCAAGAGGGGGGACGTTTTGTTCATAGGTCAGATGAAACCCGGGTTTACCCCTAGTGACCAGCAGGATTAATCAGACACCAGTAACACAGCAACACTAAAACCCGCTCCGAATAAGACGCGCTCACACCAGGCTACACTCGACCCAGGTGCTAGTCTCTTCCGTCTTTTGCCCTGAGATGTGGAACCTGCTTCCCCTGCTCTGCACCTCAGAGTTTCTTAAAGAGAGCCACTTGCTTGCAGGCTAAGAAGGGGTTCCATCGATATCCTATTCACCCAAGCTGGTTAGAAAATACGAGGCCAGGAACAGAATCTACATTCGGGGCTCTTAGGGGATTAGGCTGCTGTCCCACACACTGGATAAAACATAGCCCAGAGCAAAACCTATGGAGCCGTCCATGTGCTTCCGAATGAGCTCAAAAGCACTGACCTCTGTGTGAGACCATTTAAAGGTAAATCTTTCCAAAGGGCAAAAAGTAACATCACACATGGTCCATGTTCAGATGCAGAGAAGGTGAATGACAGTGAATTTCTGAATTTGGGAAATTTTTTCCCGGGGGAAGAGCCCTCTGGAAACAGCCTTGTCAGGGAGAAGGTATCAAACTTTCCCAGGGCAATTTCTTTTTCTAGGTACTATTGGCAGAGAATCATTTTCTTCAGCCATTCTTGTCCACTTCTGTTTCTTTGTTTTTACGACATTCTGGTGTCAGGGAAAAGCAGAAAGCAAACAAAATCATGGTTTTGGACTGAGATAACTTAGCATCAAGTCTACTATGATTCAAAGTGTTTTCAAACTAAGCTTAGGTCACTTCTGGCCATAAATACAGCAATTGCTGGAACTGTAGGGAAAGCATGGAGGATAGCATTACAAAGGTAAGAGAGGGCAGGGTAACAGGAAGGAGAAAAATGGAGGCAGAGCACTACCCCCAACAACTGCTTCTCAGACTTAGGGAGTGCCTGACTCAGCAATATCTGAGATGGAAGAGATCTGCCAAAATGTGGCTATATAGGGGGGGCGGTGGGGGAGGAAACACATGAGGGATTTAAATCAGATGCCAAAGGGTTTTTTTTTTAATTAGGCAATAAAATAAATACACTTCTCTGACCTGTGCTTCGAAGGAGGTATTTGGAAGCAAGATCTGCTTTATTTCCCCATGCCTTCTGGAAGCTCTCCCCCAGGACACAAGGCCCATGCTATTAATCTTGACTTAGTGAATGAATGTATTCTATGAATTTCAATCCAGACCTTCAAGCCTAAAGAGCTCTGAAGAGCCCAGATAAAGCAACCCGTTTTTGGTATGGCGATGCCACAGGGGTGACACCCTTCAATTCCCCTTTCATCTCTATGGGAGGCTCTAAAAGCCAACAGGTTTCCCTTTCTGCTTCCTGGAGAGAAAGCATTTGCTGCTGTGAGACTGAAGGTGGGGGACCTGTGTTCATTCGTTACCTTGGAAGCCTTGGAGAGGCAGAAGTAAGTGCCGGATAATAGGCTTAGGGCACATTCCTCCCTGCTACGCAGAAAGTGCCTGCCCTTCCAAAATGGCCAGTTTGTTTTTTGATTTTCCACGGTCCAGCCCTGTGTTTAGCACAGAAAGACACTTTGGAAGCCACAACACTTGTAGTCACCTCAAATACACACAGGGACAAAGCAGGGGGCATGTCTGCTTTGTTCTATCACACAAATTATGATCTAAGTTTTCTGTCAACACCACTTTGTGTGTGTGTGTGTGTGTGTGTGTGTGTGTGTGTGTGTGTGTGTGTTTTAATGCGATAGCAACCTGCTTGCTGAAATTCTAAAATGCAATTAAAATTTCTAGCTTAGGAGGTGGAAGGAGGGAGGGGAGGAGGGAGTTGAGGGGGGCAAGAGACTTTCTAATAGAATCACAACCCCCCATGTGAATTAAAGGGGGTAAGGTAGGGGCAAAAGAGACAGCTCAGTAGTTAAAAGCACTTGTTACTCTTGCATGGGACCCTGGTTTGAATCTCAGTACCCACAGAGTGGCTCACAACCATCCTTAACTCTAGTTCCAGGGAATCTGATGACCTCCTTTGACCTCTATAAATACTGGGTACTCACGTGGTCCAAATATATACATACAGGCAAAAAACTTATACACATAACATTATTTATAATATGTATTATATATATATATATGTATATATATATGTATATGTATATATAGAGAATACTGGGGAAGATTAGAATAGACTTTAGGCTAAGGGGAAGATTTTGTGCCTCCACATGTCACTTACAGGGGACCCAAGAGATACGAGGGACTCTGGTAGCAAATGAGCACACTGGGGTACAGGGCTTGCAGGCTTCACTGAGTTGGTTAGACCAGCTCGGACAGGACCGGTAACCACAAGGCAGTGACTGGCCTCCACAGTCTGTCACCCAGGGCTTACAGAGCAGTCACAGAGGCTGCCAGCTCTAGTTTGTTACATTTTTACATTAAAAGGACAGGACACCTGTCAGTCTCTTTATCCCAAGGGCTCATTAGAAGAGAGCAACATGTACAAAAGCGGATGGACGTGTGAACCAAGTAACACTTGGGTTGACTCCATGGATTTTATTGTCCTCAAGCCCTAGTGCTGGGATAGGCGGAGAGAAACAACGTGGAGTCAAGAACTGAACATGTAAGGTTATTTTAATCCCACCCCGCATACCCTATTCCTACTAACTTTTCACCCAAGTGTAATAATGATTTACTGGCTAGGTGGTGGTGGCAGCGGCAGCGGCGGCGACACACGCCTTTAATCCCAGCACTCCAGAGGCAGAGCCTGATGGCTCTCTGTGAGTTCGAGGCCAGTCTAGTCTACAGAATGAGATCCAGGACAGGCTCCAAAACTACACAGAAAAACCCTGTCTCAAAAAAACAAAAACCAAAACAAACAACAACAAAAAAGATTGTACTGATCAGGCTGAAGCTTTACACTTCCAGTTACAAGAAGTTACAAGGCTGGGGGTGGCACATGTGTGTGGTGTGCAAGAGACTCTGGGGTCAACCTTCAGCATCAAAAAGTAAAGTAAGTGAGAAAGGAAAGGACTAAATGGAAAGCTTTAAAACCACAAAATTCAGGCTCCTGAGATGGCACTTTGAAGTAGGTTGAAACACTTACTTGCCTTACAAATCTGAAAAGGTGAGTTTGATCCCCAGAACCCACTATGGAGGGAAGAACCAACCTCCAGAAGTTGCCCTCTGACCTCTCTCTCTCTGTACATTTTAAAATAAATAAATAAGATAAAGCTATATAATCATATAAAGCTGGCAACTAAATCTTTCAAGTATTCTTCATATATGAGTTAAAAATTAAAACTAAGTCATTTCAATCAAGAGTGGAAAAACTTGTTATTACCACTGGCTGGTAGGTTGTAGCATCTTCATATACTTTTTCCTCCAGTAAAGAAAACTGTCCAAGTTGTGGACCTCACATATGCTAGGGACACCAAAATACACCCAATAGACAACAATGCAAGGACTTAGCTTTTGTCTGACTCTGTTAATCTCTGAAAGGCTTGTTTTTGATGTGAATTAATTGGATAGTCTAACATGCGCCTGTCTGCCCATCAAAGTATCCGTAGATTAAATGACAGATGATGTAGGCACTTGGCTGTGGTGCTGCGGTGGGACTCGTTCCCTTCCCCACAGCAGAGTCACATAGGAGTTGCCAGAAGGAGTCTGCTGTGTGAATTTCCACAATGAGCAGGGCACAGAGCCTCCTCTGGCCCGATCTGAAAAGATCCTCATCGAGCCTTTAAGACGAACTGGAAAGCGAGGGTCTGACTAAGAGGTCTCTGAAGTTGCAGCCCTTTGTCTTTACACTTTTGAAATATCTCCATTGTGATGCAAATCTCGATTTTCAATCAAAATTGCCTGGAAAGAAAAAGTTTCTCTGGAAAGCCTTGGAGGAAGTAAGGCTAAGTTTGACTTCCCTCTGCGCCGACTTCCTATAAACGGTTAAGTAAATGCTATTAAACAATTCAACGTGTAACATCTTTCACAGCTGATGATTGAAGACTGCTGTTGTATCCCTTAGCACTTCTAACTAGCCACAGTGTGAGTCACAAGGGCATAGGGTGTGTGAGTATAAATGACGGAGGCTTTGGGGAGTTCTCAGTTTGGATGCCAATGTAAAAAGTAGCTAAAGGTATTTTAACTTTTACCTGCTGTTCCTGGCGGGCAACAGAGTCTCAGCAGAGTTCTCCTTTCTTTGTCTGGATCCTTTACCTAAGTTCAGATGGATAAACTAAGATGAAGTAAAAAAATAAATATAGAAAGAAAGAAAGAAAGAAAGAAAGAAAGAAAGAAAGAAAGAAAGAAAGAAAGAAAGAAAGAAAGAAACCATGGGCTGGAAGCTTTTGAAATTGTGTTTTGTTTAAAAAACTGAACATCGAAATATGGAAGGCTCGTGAACTCTGCAGCTAGTTTGAAGACCTTTAGATTTGGATGCCTGGTTTCAGCAAGTCTTTTGCCTGCCCATTTGGAGGAAGTTTGTATAAAAGTTTGTATGTGTGTGTACACGTGTGTGCATGCACACATACTCATGCACACTCGTGCCTGCATGCACACTCTAGTTTGAGAGCATGCAAGCCCGTGTCTCTGACTATCCCCCTTGAGATGGAGTATTTCTCCTGCCAAAATACACACACAGCCTGGGATTAAAAGGGCTGAAACCTACCAGCAAGTTCTTAACGCCCTCCCACAATCATTAGACCAAATCCACATCATTCTAGATTCATTTTCTCCTTATTCATCTGTCCAACTAATTCCTCCCGCATTCACCAGGCTTATATCTTAATCTTTTCTGTTACATGGAGAATACGCAATGAAAGGCTGCATTTTCTGGGTACATGCACACATTTGGAGCGGATGAACCATATGTGAACTGACATACAATGCTGAATGCCGGCTGAATGGTGTCCAGCGCTAAAAACACTGCGAACCCAGGAACAAAAAGCAGATGAACGGGAGGGAGGCAGCGCAGGCAGGCCTGGCCTCTGCGAGGACACCGGGGGATTCGCCGGGAAAACATGGGTATAATTTCACTGTTTTCACTCACGCAAGCTGTGGGAAAGGAGTCACCATCTGATGTTTGATTGTGTGGGATATGTTTTTGGCAGTGGCCTTGTATTCCCCATTGGGAAAAAAAAAAGTAAAAGAAAAAGAAAAAGAAAGAAAAGAGGAGGAGGGAGCAAGGAAATAAAAAGAGAATCCAGCTAGCTACATTTGCTGTTTTCAATTTGCTCTCCGAGGACAGACACAGCTGACAGCTCTGACCAGTGGCCACCTGAAAATTAGGGCCAGGACCTGGCTGCTGTCCCCTGGGTTGTAGCCCCCGCCCCCAACTGCCTGGGCCTCCTTTTATGCGGATGCTACCACAGGGAACTTTCATCCCTTCTCCCCCGCCGCCTGGTTAACTTATAGCTGAGCTGTGGGGCTGATGTTTGCCTGATTTAATAAAGCCTTTTATCTGAGGTAGTGGCTGAGGAAAGAAGGTGGGGGACCTGGCAGAGCAGAGGGAAAGGGGCCCAGCTCTCACCAGCAGGCATTTCCTGGCACTGGTGAGGACAAGAGTTGCGAGAGGCAAGAGGACCCCCAGGCAACACGTGTGGGACTGGCACCCGATGCCAGGTGGCTCCTGGGAGGAAGTCCCCAGACCTTGGGTTTTGCTCTGTGGTTTGTGGATGGAGGCAGGTATGGTTAAGATTCCAGAAAGAGCTGGCTTATCCCACCACGTCCCCTCACCCAGGAGGGCTAGATTTCACCCAGAAACACACAGAACACCAGGCTAAATCTGTTTCATAAAAACAATGAGTATTTTTTAAATGATAAATTTGGAATCCAGATTTACTCTGTATTTTATCTACCATAATGTTTCCAGGCTGGGAGCACCCCACCACCACCAACAACAACTGGGGATGCACAGCCTTTCCGGTCTGTATCTCAGCATTATGAAGAGAGTCGGGAAATGGAAGGGAGATGCTTTCCAGAGAGGGGCAGTGGGGCCTCACCAGTAAACACATGCTTCCCGTGCCTGGCTATGCTAACTTAAAGAGCTTCTTCTAATTTCCAGTTCGTGCTAGGAGACATTGCTAATGAGACCAGACAGAATCCAATGTTATCTTCCTTCTCCAGTGGGCTCTGCATGACTTGATTTGGACCATGCCTTTAAAGCAGAGCAAACTCCCCAGTCAACACCATTGCTTTTCTAGCAGTCAATATAATGCTTACTGGAGATCGTGGCACCCCTTTTCTTAACTGAATACTGGGGTCCTGCCTCTTCTGCCATATGCCTGCTCTTTCAAATCCCTTACCAACACCAGCCTTGGCTAGTATGGTTTTGGGTCTCAATGGCTACTGTGTGTGTGTGTGTGTGTGTGTGTGTGTGTGTGTGTGTGTGTGTGTGTGCATGTTAAGGGCAGAGTTAAATGTAGGACATTTTCTTCAGTCACTTTGAACCTTGTCTCTTTTGAGACACGGTCTCTCACCGAACCTGGAACTCACCAATTCGGTTAAGAAGACTGGCTGCCTGTCTCAGCCTCCCCATGCTAGGATGACAGGCCTATGCCACCACGCCCAGCTTTTCCACCGACTCCCAGGATCTGAACTTGGAGTTTCATGCTTACATAGCAAACACTTTAGCCATCCCCCCAGACCTCTAGGGGCTACATTTGATCACCCATGCTTGCTTTCAAGTTTCAGAAGCCCTGCTGGCCACTGGGATTTGTCCATAGATGTGTATATGGCCTGGAGTCCCACATGTATGAGCCTCTAAAATGACTCATTTAGAGTCATGGGAGATGGAAAAAGTCTTTGCAAAAAGGAGTTCAGATCTTACTGTCAGACAGTTCAGGAAGCTGGCTCTCCTCTACCCTTCAGGTTGTGATCACACTCAAGCTTAAAGTCAGTGATTTCTCTGCCAAACTGGCCCAAGTGATGAGAAAGATTTAAAGGAACACTTTCCCTATGACTATATCCTTTCCTGGAAGACACACACACACACACACACACACACACACACACACACACACACACGGCTACTGAGGCTGGCCAGGAAGAGGAGTACAGGTCCCCCATGAGGGGAAATTGCTCTGGTTTTCAAGCACAGTGCAGGGCCATAATGACCATTTATAATGATCACATTAGCATGGTGTGGCAATAGAGACCTCCAACAAATTAAGACTGCATTGCAATTAGCACCAATGATCACAGCTGCCGCCATAAATGGCATATGCACTAATTAAATAATTTGTCACTTGACTGTTAAACAAACAATTCAGCCTCTTTACATTACACTCTGCCATTTCCAGCATACCGACATGGGCCATTAACCCGGAGGGAAGAACAGGTTTTGGAGTACCCATGTTCCTGGAGCCATGTCTACACAGAATGGTAAGGGGTGACAAGGTAAGATTCATCCAGACCACAGCTATCTTCAGACTGTGGGAGTTCTCTTCGAGTGTGAGCTGAAGGAGATGAAGGCAATGGGGCCTCTCAGGCTTTTGGAAAACAGCCTATCTCAGGGTGATGCTCTCTACCCCTAAGAGAGACAGCCTTTATCTCAACTCACTTTTCTGTCTTCGGCCACAATCTCTTCTCCATTTACAATACTTTATGTAATTTTTCCTTTTTTTTTTTTTAAAGTCTTTTTTAGCCTACTGCAAACTTGTGGGTTTA
Source organism: Onychomys torridus (assembly GCF_903995425.1). Classification (NCBI taxonomy): domain Eukaryota; kingdom Metazoa; phylum Chordata; class Mammalia; order Rodentia; family Cricetidae; genus Onychomys; species Onychomys torridus. Next base: position 68,292,810 of record NC_050454.1, read on the forward strand.
GTGATGGCTTCTGATAGCCCACAGCATGGCTAGCTGACAAATGTCGACCACCCCGTGAAGAGCACCTGAAACAGTACACAGGTTGTTGGTCGGACTTGAGACCCTGCTCACCCACTTGGTCCAAGGCCCGTCGATATAGGCAGCCCCATCTCAATTTCCTCTGATACCCGGAGAGATTTGGGTAATTCGTGAAGCCACAGAAAATTCCCGAGACAGTTACCACCACAGCTCCTCTTTCTATGTGTGTTTACCAGGAGAGTTAACCTCCCTAGGTTAACGTTAGCCTCCCCAGGTTAACTTTAGCCTCCCCAGGTTAACGTTAGCCTCCCCAGGTTAACTTTAGCCTCCCCAGGTTAACTTTAGCTTCCCCAGGTTAACTTTAGCCTCCCCAGCTTAACTTTAGCCTTCCCAGGTTAACGTTAGCCTCCCCAGGTTAACTTTAGCTTCCCACGTTAACTTTAGCTTCCCCAGGTTAACTTTAGCCTCCCCAGCTTAACTTTAGCCTCCCCAGGTTAACTTTAGCCTCCCTAGGTTAACTTTAGCCTCCCCAGGTTAACGTTAGCCTCCCCAGGTTAACGTTAGCCTCCCCAGGTTAATTTTAGCCTTCCTAGTTCTGGCCTAGAGGAGGAAGGCTGACAGAGAACAGAGGATCTCTGGGATCCACCCCTGTCCAGCGCTTCATGGAGCACTGTGTTTCCAAGGTGCATTCATCCCCTGAGATGCTCTTGGGTACCAGGAGGTCACAGTTCAGGGCAAAAGACTGGCTCAGGGTCTATGCTAAGTGGCTCTATCGCAATAAATTCCAAGAATGTTGAAAAAAATACTGTCAGAAAATATAAGCATCACACACCCCCACCCCACAAACAAACACACCGGAGCAGCAAAGACAACGAAGCCTGTTTTCTCCTTGGCCCTGGAGTCCGCTTCCCACCCTCAGTATAACCAGTCAACCATTTTGGTTTTTCTGGGATTTGTCTCCACATTTCTAGATGATATAAACCTGGATTTCCTTTACTACATTTTCTAATATTACTCAAAATGTCAAAAATGTAGTTACTCCATTTTCTAAGAACTCTTGTTTGTATTCTTGTATCCTTCTGCTTGATTTTGTGAATAATTACCATGCCAATTTCATTTCTGTTGCTCTGATAAAATACTAGAACAGACAAGCAACTAGGGGGAAAGGGCTTATTCTCACTCACAACCCAAGTGCCAGGAAACATCGTTTTGGGGGAGTCAAGGCAGAAAATTGAGGCAGCTGGTCACATCATGTCCAAGAGGGGAATCAAAGTGTCTATGCTTGCTTGCCTGATTGCCGGACCCCTGCCTAGGGAATGTTGCTATCCACATAGGGCTGGGTCTTTCCACATCAATTAATGAAGACAGCCCCCACAGATACACACAGACAGGCCAAGAAACTAGCCAAATATAAACAATCGCTCATTGAGAATCTTTTTTCTGGGTGACTCTGGGTTGTATTAAATTGACAACTAAAACTATTCTTGTTATTTCAACAAAGGTTACAATATTTTAAAAATAAATGTGCCCCTATTGAAATGTGTGCTGAAGTCTCTAATTCCTCTGGGTTCATTTTTGTCTATTTTGCGTTTCTCTTTCCTGTTGGCGCTTGATCATGGGCCAATCTGTTGAAGGCATCTTCTCAGTTGAGGTTCCCTCTTCCCATGTGACCCTAGCTGGTGCCAAGCTGACGAAAACAAGCCCAGAAGCCGAGGCAGTGGCCATCGACTGAAGCCATGAACCAGTGTCAACTTTCTCCTTCTAGGCGGTTTGTCTCAGGGACTTTGTCACAGCTGTGAAAAGCTGACTGGCACCACCAGGGATGCAGCTAGCTACTTAGGACTTGCCTCGGGAATGCTGCAGAATCATCAGGCCACTGAGGTAAGCGCCTTGAGTTCCTGCCCTGACTTCCTGTCATGATGGACTGTAGACTGTGAAGATGAAATAAACCCTTCCCTTCCCAAGTTGCCTTTGGTCGTGGTGTTTATTACAGCAACGGACAGGAGGAGACTAGGATGGTTGCCCTGGGCCTTTGACAAGATAGAACAACCTAGAAGTACATAGCAGGGGAAAGCTGCTCACAACATGGCTGCCAGGAAACAAGTGTGAGAGAGGGAGCGTTCACTTTTATAACAATGCCCTCCCCTAAAATCCATTACGCTATGCATCCATCAATGGACAGATCCACTCATGAGGCCCAAATGCTCTTGATCTAACCACCCCTAAAGACCACCCTCTGAACACGGCTGCACTGGGGACCAAGCCTTGAACACATTTGAATCCATATGAATATGGATCTTAGGAATCCGTATCATAAGCGCTGAACTTGGGGTTAGAGGGAGTGGGTCATGGTCGAAATGAAGTGTCTGGCCGTGAACACAGGACAGCCGCAGACAACAGTGTAGGAGGAAACAGGATGGCTGGAAGGACAACTGTCAACCACAGAGGCAGCCTTGCCTATGTCAAAGCCTACTGCTGCCGACGGGGGGGGGGGGGGGGGGGGGGGGGGGGCTGGACAGACACACTACTGCTCATACATCCAGTCGCCATGTTGGCAAATTTGTGGAGAGTCTTCACATTCTCTAAGCTCTCACTTGTTCCCACCTTGCACGGTCCATATACTGTTTCTCTTTATTTTATATTCTCAAAGGTGGAGTCTCATATAGCCCAGGATGATCTAGAACTCCCTATGCAGAGGCTGGCCTTGAACTCCTGATCTTCTTGCCTCCATCTCTTAAGTGATAGATTAACAGGAGTCACTGCCACCCCCAGCTATGTGCTATTTCTACTTAAAAAAAAATTTTCAAAGACAAAATTGCAGGGTGACTGAAACAAAAATATAGTTCTTTGGGTTGCTTATCTATATGATTTTTTTTTACCTGTATAGGTATAAAATACATGTGTACACATATACTCATGTACATATGTATTGCATACCATTTGTATCTGTGCTTCACCTCAAATCTCTTGTACACACACTCTCGAGGGAAGGTAGGAGAGGAGTCAGCAGGCAGGGAAGGTGGAGTTGTAATAAGCAGCTCTTCAAATAAAATGTATAATATTGTCTCTCTCTCTCTTTTTTTTTACTATTAAGAAATTTTCTATTCATTTTACATACCAACCACAGATCCCCCTCTCCTCCCTCTTCCTGCCCCCCAGCCTTCTCTCCCCAATCCATCCCCCATTCCCACCTCCTCCAAGGCAAGGTCTCCCATGGGGAGTCAGCAGAGCCTGGTATATTCAGCTGAGGCAGGTCCAAGCCCCTCCTCTCTGCACCAAAGCTGCACAAGGTGTCTCACCATAGGCACTGGACTCCAAAAAGCCAGCTCATGCACCAGGGATGGATCCTGATCCCACTGCCAGGGGTCCCCCTAAACCGTTCAATCTAAACAACTGTTTCGCCTATGCAGAAGGCCTAGTCCAGTCCTATGGGGGCTCTACAGCTAATGAATGCTCCACAGTTCATGAGTTCGCACTAGTTTGGCTGGCCATCTCTGTATGTTCTCCCATCATGATCTCGATGTCCCTTGATCATAGAATACCCACTCTCTCTCATCGATTGGACTCCTGGAGGTCCGCCTGGCTCCTGGCCATGGATCTCTGCATCTGCTTCCATCAGTTACTGGATGAAGGCTCTATGATGACAGGGTATTCACTGGAGTAGGCCAGTTCAGGCACCCTCTACACTATTGCTAGTAGTCTAAGGTGGGGCCATCCTTGTGGATTCCTGGGAACTTCCCTCATACCATGTTTCTCTCTATTCCCATGATGTCTCCATCTAGTAATATTGTCTCTTATTTACAGACTTTTGTTATAGACGAGCATCAGAATTTGTCTGCCATGAAGGCTGTGTAAATAGAATAGACCCAAATAAAGGTCAATGTGGCAATACTATACAGCTCATCCGATACTGGCAGGATTACAAGCCGTTGAGGACAGACCCCTACCGTAGTCAGCACCTTGGAAAATCACAACTGGAAACAGCAAGGCTAAGAATGAGATCTGAGTCAGATCCCTGGCCCTGGGTGGAGACAGCATCCTCAGCTGCCTGGTAGGTCATGAGATTCAGCAGACGGAGACTTCACTGCCACTGCCTCTTCCTTAAGAGAGAATCCAAATGGTTGTCTGTCACCAAGGCAGGAAAACACTCTTGGATCTGTTGTCTGCTCCAGAAACTTTAGAAGTAAGGACTGCCAAGAACTGTAGATGGGACAGTTCTCTCTGGCGGTTGTGCGCTCCCACCTCATTTTGTGGTGTGCTCCTTTTTCTTGTAATAAAGAGACTCCACCTGTCTTCTGCATTGTTCATCTCCATGCAACCCTTCAAGGACTCCTCAGGGGCCGTGAAGCCTAGGGGAAACCCAAGTGTGCATGCTAGTTTTATAGCAACTTGATAAAAGCTAGAGTTGTCTGAAAGGAGGGGCCCTCAACTGAGAAAATGCCTCCATGAGACCCAGCTGTGGGACGTTTTCTCAATTAGTGATTGGTGGGGAAGGATCCAGCCCATGGTGGGTGGTGTCAGCCCTGGGCTAGTGATCCTGGGTTCTATAAGAAAGCAGGCTGAGCAAGCCAGGGGAAGCAAGCCAGTAAGCAGCTCTCCTCCATGGCCTCTGCATCAGCTCCCGCCCCCAGGTTCCTGCCCTGCTCATGAGTTCCTCCCCAACTTGCTTTCTAACCACGGTGTTTCATCACAGCAATAGAAACCCTGACTAAGACACCAAGTGGGACTCCAGCAATGGTAAGAACAGAAACCACGTCTTTCAAAGGTTTGGGGCTGTGAGGAGTGGGGTACAGATGGAATATCCTTCCCCAAATCAGGGTCAAATTCCTAGTCTGGGAACAGGTTGGGCCACTAGGCAGGCCCTCCCACGTCTCCTTGAGCCTCCTGTGAAGAGGCACCTGGGGTCCTTGGACTGAAGCTGGTGGTGGATCGTGGTTCACGTTAGATGAGCGTGAGAACCAAAAGACCAGACAGGTGGGAAACTCACGAGAGTCTGCAGGTTGTATGCAGAGACTGCAGCATCTCATCAGAGACAAAACTTGTAGACTTTTGTTGTCCTGGGTGTTCTACCAGCCCCCAGCAGACACCGAGGGTGACCAGGGATCTTTTGATAAAATGGAGGAATTCCTAATTTCTCAGTTACCCTTTCAGAGTCAGGTGTTACACAGACTGGCTGCTCCCTGCCTCCCGAGGAAGGCTCTGAGGTAGGGGTAAATATGTTTCAGACAAGGTGTGGAAAGAGAGACACCCACAGTGGAAGGACCCTCCACTACTCAACAGTAGAGGAGGCAGGACCTAGACCCAAGCATCTGACTCTCCTTACAAGTGGCTCTGAGCTGCCTCCCACACACCTGTACATCAATCAATACTGGATTCTGTTACATAAAACAGCAGAGCCACACTTCACATGCGTGCGTGAGCACACACACACACACACACACACACACACACACACACACACATACACTTCACACACATACACACTTCACACATACACTTCACACACACATACATTTCACACACACACATACACACTTCACACATACACTTCACACACACATAGCTCACACACACACACTTCACACATACACTTTACACACATACACACTTCACACACGTACACGTCACACACATAAACACACACAAGCACACGCACACACTGAATTTTCTCCTTAGGACACAGAACGCAAGGGAGGACACTGGAGCTTGTCCTCTTTGCTTGGGATCCCTGTGAAGAAGCAGTGTCCTCCTTTTTCCATCCTGGTCACAGGTGACTCAGAATTGTTCCTGAGTACACGGGTGAGATTTGTGGACTGAATCCTGGTCTAAGTCAGAGAGAAAAGTATTTCTTTAGAAATCTTCTGATGATTATTTTGAGGGACTTTCTGGTAATCCCCAGCAAATCTGCATGTTAATAGGAATCATTTACTCAAAGCAGGGGTCCAGGAAAATAGCTTTACATAATAAGGGGGCTTGATTTGATGACTTCAGTTTGGTCCTTGCTATTGGATTCATGGCCAAGCCAAGCTCTTGGAAGTTTTACAGAACGGTAAACAAAATGGGAAGAGCAGAAGACTAACTCAGCGCTCACCCTGTCTGGATTCATTCTTCCTCATGCGCAGGGAAACAGGATGGAGGCATAAAAGCCATTGATAAGCTCCTTAGCATCTGGGGATAATGTATTGGATTCTTCCCACATCAGAACTCTAAGCCTGCCTAATATTTGCTAAGACTTCTTGGCAGCTCCCTCCTAAAGGAGGCGATCTTCTTCATGGTGTGGGGTCATTTTGTTCACTTAGACCCCAAAATGCTGCTTGGCATCTTTGGATATTCCTGGTTATTTTAAGTCAGAGAAACCCTGTAAGTTCTTTATTAGCACATATTAATTATGCATAATATGGAGTTTCAATATGACATTGGCATGTATGTATGTAATGTATCTTAATCAAATCCACTACACATTATGGGACCCTTGGTCCCATCCAAATCCCTCTGATCCCCTTTCTCTCCCCAACTAGCTCCCCTGTAGAGGTACTTTTTAAAAACTCTAGTTTACTTGGTTGGGTGTGGTAGTTCAGATGTCTAATCCTAGCATTCAGGAGGCTGAGGCAGGGGAATTATCAGGAACTGGAGGCCAACCTGGAGAGCAAGAATCTTGCCCACCCACCCCCCAAATTACAAATAAACAAGTCAGGCAGTGCTGGTTATTTCAAACTTACAAAAACCACACAGAGTTCTATAGACTCTTCTCCAAGCCTGCTCTCTGTTAGCATTGTCAGCACGCGCGCGCGCACACACACACACACACACACACACCAGCCCACAGTTCTGGACTGGAGAGGTAGCTCAGCAGCTTTAAGTACTTCTTGCTCTTGAAGAAGACCCAGGGTCAGTTCCTAGCACATGCAAAACAGCTCACAACATCCTGTCATTCCAGTTCCAGGGGATCTGTCTGATACATTCTTCTGGCCTCACCAGGCATTGCATACTCTTGGTACATATACATACATGCAGGCAAAATGCTCATATACATAAACTGAAATAAACCTTTATAATATTTATTTTATATATAATATAATTAATGTAACATATATGTACTATTTTTAAATGTAATTTTTAAGAAAACAAAGCTTTCGCCTCAAGGGGAATGTTACTCTTTATTTTAGAGCCGTATTGTTAGTTATTAAGCGGTGCAATGTTATTCATTGAGTGGTGCATGATCACAGTGCATGCAAACTATGTGACCATACAGCGGACGGATTACATAGGACATAAAAGGCTCCAGAGTGACTAAGCATCTTGCTAGTGCATGGTGTTTGGTCATAGGGGAGCAAGTGGCTAGGAATTCTATCACATACATTGGAACATGGTCACCATTTCATAACGTTTCTATAGTAACAAAACAAAACGGAGTCATTTTTGGATACACTGTGTGGGAACATCCTGTTGTCATGGCAAAGCAGGGAATTTTCTGCTACCGTCTTGTCTGGTAACAGTTGGGTTGGTGGAAGCTCCAGGGTCTGCGTGCATATTCTGAAAGATTTACCTGGTAGTCACAAGGATGTTCAGTCACAGGCAGAGATGGTCAATAAGAAGCCATTTAAGGGGCTAACGTAGCCCAAGGTAATTTGATTCTGGACCTGCAACTCTCTCATTCTAACTCTCTACAATGATTAACTTCTGTCCAGTCGGCCCGCGAAGTTTAACATTACCACGGCTTTTATTTTTTCCCTGAGAACTCCTTCTTCAGAGCATCCTATATACTGTTACAGTTTGAACCCAGGCTTTCACTTTTGAACACGTGGTCCCCAGCTGGCTTCCACAGTTTGCATGTTGCAACACCGTTAGGAAGTGGGGCTTAGGTAGAGGAAATGAGTCACTAGGGGGTGGGTCTTGAGGGTCATAGCCCTAACATACTTCCTGCCTTCCAGGTTAGCAGTAGTTAACAAGCTACTGTCACATCCTGACATCATAGACAGAGGACTCTGCCGTGCCTTCTCTCCCATGATGGACTCTTAAAGCCCCCAACCATGAGTCAAAGCAAATTCTCCCCCCCCCCCTTCTGCTGTTTCTGCCAGACCTTTGGTAACGGTCACAAGAGAACAAAGATGTGTACCACAGAGCACTTAGCAGAACTAAGGAATTAAAATTGTTCACTAAATTTCAGAACTTGTTCATACCTGCTGATGTCCCTTGTCTGTTCTAGGGCCACACGCAGGATCCCACACTACCTCTGGCTGTCTTGTCTCCCTCCTGCACCAGTGACTGACCCTTAGACTTCATGGCCTCTGTGCTTTAGGAGGAGCCTGGCTGGCCACTTCCGTGGACTACCTCTCAGTTTGGGTTTGTGAAAACGTTCTTATGATTAGACTGGGGTCATGTATCACAGGGGAAGAAGTCACAAGATGACAAATATGTCCTTCTGAAGGCCTCACGCTGCTCTCGACCCTTGTCTAAGGTAACATCTGCCGCTGTAAACTTGCTATTTTTCCCATTGCATTTTTAAATATTTTGTAGAGATGGAAACTTTGAAACTGCAAATATCTTGTTTATGCTTAAACACTCAAAGCGGTGTGTTTGACCCTCAACTCTGTACCCTAACTTCAGCTAAGTCCTGTATTTCCTCCACCACCTACTGGACTGCCTGACACTGGGCAGGGATTCAGAGGCAGGTAGAAGCTCCACTTCTTCTCTTAGCATAGCTCTGCATTCTTCTTAGATGGCTTGGGAACAACATGACTGCAAAATGAAATAACCAGTATTCTGTTATACCATATATCAAAGAATAGTAGGGCAGAACATTCATATAAGCCACAATTGACACGGGGTTTTGCATGGGGCATAGAGGTTGGGTGGGTGGGTGGGGGGTTTAGCTAAGCACTCCCGTGGGTGAGAGCCAGTGGTCAGAGGAATTTTAGAAAGGATGCATCAGGGAAGGGGTATTCTGGGTAAATCACCTAATGGGACAGAGTTATCAGATGTCACCTGTAGGATGAAAGATAAACAGCACAGCTGGCTGCTAAGGGTGACTAGATGTGAAAGTGGGGGGTTCTGACTTAATTCACTTAGCAGGATTCGTGATAAAATTGCGTGATACGGGGATGAATACAGAGTCCCAAAGGTCAAGAGCCACCGGAGAAGTGAGTTCAAAGGAGTCTATCTAGAGTTCAGTCAAGGAGGGAGACCTTGTTAGGAGACATGAGCCATGGATGTCCTTTGAGACAATAAGTGTGGTTCTGACCTTAACCCCATAAAGATCTGCCACTCTGAAAACATGTGGATGGGAATTTTTGCCCACAGGTTGTTTTCTCTGTTTTTGGTTACATTTTTAAGAATAGGCATAGTTTATCAGGCATGGCTCGGCAAACCTGAAATTCCAGAGCTTGGGGTCTTGAAGCAGAATGATGAGAATAAGACCTGCCAGGGCCACGCATGACCCTGTGTGGTGTACTGAATGAGCACGGCCTCCCAGACTCACGTGCTTGAATACATGGTCCCTGACAAAATAGTGAAACTATTTTGGATTAGGGGTGGCTCTGTGGAAAGAGGTGCGTCACTGTGGGCGAGCTTAGGGTTTCAAAAGACGTGTGAGATTCTCAGGGCCCTCTCAGTCCCTCATGGTTGTAGATCAAGATGTGAGCTCTCAGCTTCTCTTTGTCTCCACCATGATGGACTCAACCCCTCTGAAACATAAGACAAACTAAGCCCTCTGTTAGTGTGCTAGGTCATGATGTTCCATCACAGCAACAGGAAAAGAAAAGAAACTAAAACACATGTCTCTATAAAGAAAGTGAGAGGAAGCATCGGTGATTAGGAGTGAGGATGAGGAAAATTAAGCCAAAATATAGAGAATGAGACCTGGTCCCCAAATGCTCATCTCCGAGTGACCAGTTCCAGCAAGCCCCAGGGCTCTGGTTCATGTAAAAAGGAGAAAAGCCTGTCTCTCACCCTTCTTCATTTTTGTTCCTATTTTGTAACTCTAAAATTGTCTTCCTTGGGTTTCTGTGGGTAGAAGTGAACTCACAGTTTTGACTTAGCCTCAAAGTGGAATACCTCAGATGTGATCATAGGGAGACATCCTTATTTACCAGGTGTCCCAAGCTAGGGTCTGATAAGGTGGAAAAAGAGCAGAAATAGAAACTCAGCTGGTATTCACACAGAAATAGCAATATGTATCACCTTCTTAAAAACCTCTGTGTGTTCTTTCTCCTTCTGGAATCTCTGTGCACAGATATCTCTCTCTCTCTCTCTCTCTCTCTCTCTCTCTCTCTCTCTCCCTCCCTCCCTCCCTCCCTCTCTCTCTCTCTCTCTCTCTCTCTCTCTCTCTCTCTCTCTCTCTCTCTCTCTCTGTGTGTGTGTGTGTGTGTGTGTGTGTGTGTGTGCAGTCAACCTCATAGGTCATTTTTCAGGAACCACCCACCTTATTTTTTAAGTCTTGGTGTCTCACTGGGATTGAGGGCTCACCAATTAGGCTAGGCTGGCTGGCCAGTGAGGACTGGGGAATCCCCCATCTCAGCATCCCTGGTGCTAGGATTGCATGTGGCTTTTTACATGGGTACTTGGAATGGAACTCATGTTTGCATGGCAGATTCTTACTGACTGAGCTGCATCCTGGCTCCCGGCATGTTTCTTTGGATGGAAATAAACGTAGATAGTAGAAGGTGGGCCTGGAAGATGGTGCTGAGTGAGCTTGCTGGTTGGCCACACTTAACCTCTAACTAGCCTTCATGGCACTCACAAATCTGTCCTTTGTGGTATAGTTGGGACCTCCCAGCTGACCCTTTCAGGAAGTTTAAGGTAAACACATGCATATTTCAATAAATACATTCAAAAATATCATATAAGTTTCCACATTTGTAGAGTCGAACATTTGGGAAAGAATTACACTGTGATAAATATACAGACTCATCATTATCCCTTAACACAACGTAACTATTTAATTAATATTTGCATAATATCAGGCATGACAAACAGCCTCGAGATGACTGAAGATATAAGAGAGGATGTGTACAGATTGTGCACAAATATTAAACCATTTTCTATAAGTGGCTTGGGTACTGCAGGTCTGTGTATTTTGGAACCATGCCCCTGTGGAGGCCCAGGGATGACTTACATTCAACCTCTGTATGTTCTGCTCATGGTCAAAATCATAGCCCCTACAGAAGCCCTTGTCTTAGGGGATCAGTAAATATCGGTGACTTCAAATAAATGAGGACATTGCTTTTTAGAAAATATATAGAATAGTAGGTCCAGCACCAGTAGAAGGGACACCTGGCAATGAGACACCACAGTATGAACTATAAAGAAGGGGCTAGGGAGATGACTCTGTGGGTAGGTGCCTCCAGCACTTGAATCCCTAGAACCCATGGAAAGCCATGGTAGCACCCACTTGTAATCCTGGCACTCTTAGGTGAAGGGGAGGAAGAGACAGGAGAGTCCCCGGAAGCTCACAGGCAAACCAGCCCGGGGTAAGCATCAGCCAGCAAGAGACCACTCTCTTAAACAGGAAGAGAGGCAAAGACCTCCACTCAAGTTGTCTCTGAGCTCCGTGCATGTGCCTGAGCTTGTGTATGCCTGCATCTGCACACATGAACACCCCACAAGTACTCAAATACTCAAACATGCATAGCGTGGGGAGAGAGAGAATAAAGAGAGAGAGGAAAAAACAAAAAAACAAAAATGGGGGCGATCGTTTACAGATAAATACGTTTAAGTTCTAATGAAAAGTGGCCAGGAAAAGTTGAATCTGTGTTTATAAAACCCTGAAGAAGGCTGAGACACGTACTTTAAATGCAATTTGAACTTTAAAAAGCAATTTCCCCTAAAATTACTAGTTTTAAGACAATTTTGGTATCGTATAAGTGTGAGCAATTTAGAAATGTAACAAACACAAACTCCTTTGCTCTATTATGCCAGATAGAAAGATATTATTTGAGATCCCACAAAGATCTGCTGACTGAAGCCAACTTTTGCCCATCTTCTCTGAAGATGGTGAGGCTGGGAGAACACTGTCAGAAGAAGCTTCCAGAAGCTTCTTCCTTCCCTTCCCCCATGCCACACATGTCTGTGCCCCCACTTTGAGGGCATGAGCAAATCTCTCCACAGCAGCTGGTGGGCTGGTCCCAAACAGCTAGTGTGGGACAAACAGAATGTGTGATTGATAGAGAGCTTGAGAGAACAGGCCCTGAGTCTGGGAGCCAAATTGTTCCTTGCACAGAGCCAAAGGAATAAGGGCGCACCATCCATTTGGGGGCAAGAAGTGAAGCCCATTAACACACGACGCTGTCTGTTTCTCCACACAACTCTGGCATTGTCTGACATAATGCTGTCCAATGTCCACCATTGCTATGTGCAAGGCTCACTCCTGTCTTCTGCAAACAATTCAGATATTAATGCTGATGGCAGGGACTGTCACACAGACTCTGGACAGACGCCCCTAGTTCTGTCTTAGTTAGGATTACTAGTGCTGAGATGAAACACCACGGCCAAAGGCAACTTGAGAGTGAAAGGTTTATTTCACTCACACTTGCATGTAAAGTCCGTCATCTAAAGCAGCGACAGCAGGAACCTACACAGAGCAGGAACCTGGAGGCAGGAGCTGACGCAGAGGCCATGGAGGGTGCTGCTTACTGGATTGCTCACCACGGCTTGCTCGCCTGCTTTCTTATAGAATCCAGGACCACCAGGCCAGGGATAGCATCACCCACCATGGGCTGGGTCCTCCCCCATCAATCACTAATTGAGAAAATACTCTAGAGCTTTGCCTACAGCCAAATCTTATGGAGGCATTTTGTTTGTTTGTTTTGTTTTTAATCAAATGAATACTTTATTAGAATCATAACACTTAAATTTCTCATCACCGTCAAATTATCAGATTTCTAGACCAATCAACGCCTTCTCATTTTTACAGCTAAGACATGTAACGAGATTCTGAATCACTGTCATTTTTGTTCAAGTGCTTTGAACTCAGCCACAAGTCTAGAATGCAATTCATCTACAGATCTAAGTATTCACAGTTAATGAGCTATGAATTTGGTCCTTAATATTATCTAGAAGCAATCCGGTTATGAAAGTACCACCATTACATCTGAAAGAAATCATTTAAATTAATACCACACCAAGCATGGCCCGTTACACTTTGGAAAAAATAAAATAAAATCTTAACTAGATTCTAGGGTGCTGCATTTTAGTGATCCCAAGTAGAATGTACAATGTATCTTTATGGCACATTTATGACTTCATAATATATAATTCATAATAAACGTTTTAGGTGTGTGGTCTGGAGCTAGAAAAAGAAGGGAGTCAGGAATCATAGAAAAGACAGGAGATGAGGGTAAGGTCCTGAGACTGACTTCTTCTGGCTACATACTGAAGTATCACGAAGTGAGACCACAGAAGGTTCTTCTCTTGGGGGAGTATTAGATAAGCACCATTTAATTATGAAGCATTGGTTACGCTACTCACTCATCTTTGTTCCATGAAATCCAATACTCCAACTATGCCTGGCACCCTGATGAGCCATGTTCTTAATTGAGGGTCCCTTCTCTCAGCTGACTTTAGCTTGTGTCAAGTTGGCATGAAATTATTTAGGGGCACCATCCTGTGAAGAAGAAAGAGTATACAGTATTTGATTTTTTAAAAAATATTGTTGACTAAAGGTTATAGGGAGATGACTCAGTCAGTAAAGTGGTCGCCATACAAGCGTGAGGACCTGAGTTTGATCTTCCAGAACCCAGGACAACAAGCAAGGTACAGCAGCATGCACCTGGAATCCCAGCACTGGGGGAGGGAGAAGCAGACACAGGCAGATCCCTGGAGCTGGTGAGCCAAGCTCTACCTAAGTGGCAAGCTCCAGGTTCAGTGAGAGACCCTGTCTCAAAAACTACAGTGGAGATTGATCGAGGATGTCACCTGATGTCACCTCTGGCCTCCACCTGTGCACACACACGTGTACACACAAACAGGCATGTGCACATAGATGTGACAGCCAGTTCTTACTCTCTAGGAAAGCTCCTCTTCTAGATAAAGCAAAGTCCACTGAGCACTGTACATCCACCTTACAGGCAGCATCACCCTGTGAGGAGATTAGGCTGTGGACAGCGTCATCCACTTCCTGAGTTTACAGCCCTTCCATATCAAGGCGAGGGATTTAACGTACAGGCTTCTCCTTTTTATTCCAAAAGAGTCTCTCTACTGTCACAATGATTTCGGTCTAAAATAAGTAACCCAAGTGATTTGACAAAGTACACAGATGGGAAAAACTGACCAGGGAGATGAATGGATGAGGTAACAGTGGTGTGGCGTCTTAGAATCGCCCTCGACTGAACCAGCTCTGCTGTCAAACAGAAGCTACAGTGAGCGTGACTGGTGGTTATTTTGAATTTAAACATAGTGTACTTGCATTTCTGCCCTTTTTCATGCCAACGACTTTTCACCTCCCCACCACTGGAAGCCAGCTTGCTGCACTGTTCTCGACAGCACAGTGTTTTAATATCATTTTGATGGTTCTGTAGACACGGTGTTGTGTTCGTGCCCAGGGCTCCGATTACTTACCATTTTGGCCCGTGTATAAAGCCCATACTGCTAAATTACATCTCAGTTTGTTTGTCCATTTCTCACCGCTGAGCCCCCAAGTCATCTAAACTTTCCACTCTATCGTAAATAACAGTGCGATAAATACATCAGCACATACGCCATTTCTTCTTTTAAATTACTTCCTTGAAATAAATTCCGAAGAATGAGATCACGAGGTCAAAGAGTAGGGACATTTAAACGACCTCTGACCTACATTGATTGCCAAATGCCCTCAAAAGGCATTGTGCCAGTTTTCAAAGAATGATATATCTACATTCCCTGTAGCCTCCTCAGCATGGAGACACAGGATCTTCTATCTCAGTTGAGAATCACTAAAACGCAGGATGATTTCAACACTGTATAATGTGCGGATTTCTTAACAATGCCTGCGTACAGGATGGAAGACAAAACAGAAAGCAGGCTGAACTAAACAAGCGAACAGGCCAGGCTTCACCCCTGAGAACAATGAAATTGGTCTGGAGACTACCAGAAGACATGAGCACACCAGAAGCAGGCAGCTGACTCCTCGTGTTAGGAACATCCACGCACTTGTGGAGCCACAGACTTGCAGAAAGACAAAGAGAGCAAGCACGCACAAAAGCAAGGCTTAGAAGAACAGTGCTGGCAGCCCACGTTTTACTCTCCGAGACCTCTAAGAGAAACATCCAATTATTTCCATTGTTCTTCCTCTGTGCGCGAGAATGAGGGGACAGTAAAGGCAGCACTGGAGGGGCAAGTGTTGGCTGTTTTCTGGAAGTACTGTACAGACAGACACGGGTGCATTGCCTGCCCGTGTGCTTTGGAGATGGGGAGATGAAACAAACCCGCTGCCCATGTGGCTCTTGGTGACCAGCCCAGCAGCCATATGGTTCTGTCTCAACAGCATGCTTGGATCTCTGTCATCTAGTCTCTGAAGTCCGTAGTGCAGATGATCTTGGAGTTGTGCGTAGCCATTTGGTTGTGTGCGGTGGAGTGTGAATGCGTGTGTGTGTGGGGTGTGTGTGTGTGTGTGTGCTTGCGTACCTGCAGACATTTCTCCCTAATGTTGATTGTTCCTATTTAATCCACCCCATGAATCACCCCAGGGGAGGGTGTGGAGGTACATCTCTTTTTCTGCATCAGCCATTTGTCCTTGGTGTTCAACCTGGTATCATATTCTTATTCTCACACTGCAGGGAGGGGACATACTTATCGAGAACTGTGGGAGCTAGTGACTGATTTGTGCTGTGGATGTCCATGAGGGGCGGGGTGATAGAAATTCCCAACATGCCCCACGGTCAGGCATGGTCACAAATGCCTGGCGGGACACTTAGTCATTTCTGCCTAGTCATTTCCGGGTCAAAAGTCCTGTGTGACCCATGACCCTGTGGCCACATGGTTTTGTAAAGCACACAGCGCAACCATGTGATCTATGCCCATGCGTGGAATAGCCACGTGGGCCTGTGTGCGCAGGCGCAGCTCAGCCTTTATAATTTGGCGCCATGTTCCCCTGGCCCCCTTCACACACTGTCTTTCCACAGGCCTGGTCACATCTTAATACAACTCTTGTTAGTGGATTCTGTCATGTTTTGTGACTTTTCCCCTCAGGGTAAGAGCGCCGCTAAAATCCAACACAGGGTTTAGACCATGTCCTGAAGACAACCTGTGGCCCATGGGGCTGAACAGTGCAGAGGGCTAAAGATGTCCTGATATAGGCCAATCATGGTGGCCCACGCTTTTAATCCCAGCTCTCGGGAGGCAGAAGCAGGCAGATCTCTGTGAGTTCAAGGCCAGCCTGATCTACACAGTGAGTTTCAAGCCAGCTAGAGTTGCATGGTGAGACCCTGTCTCAACAACAGTGAAGTGTCCCACTGGGAACTAAGGGATTTCTCCCTGAAGACTATGGGGGGGCTCTCTGTTAGAGGGATCTGGAACCAGATCTGCAGGTATTTGCAAGAGTTGTAAGCCACACAGCTAATGTATAACAAATGGATAAGCCTAGAAGACTCATTTCCTTCCTGAGGCTCAGGAAGGCCCTGCACACTTGTTCACATGCTTACATGGTTCCGAGAATATTAGTATGTTCAATGACCGCAATCCATTAAGGTGACAAGCTGGCGGCCCTAGCTTTGACTTCCTCTCTTTCCCATATCTGGCGTCTGTGGCTGTAGACTAAGTGCGTTTGGGAGATGTGGCTAAAAGACAACTAAACAGGGACTTCCTGTGTGCTCGGCAGCCATTTCTCTCCATTCAAGTTTCTGCCCATCAATGAGATGCAGAAACCGCTTGCAGAGACATTTACCTGCTCAGAGTCTTGGGAAGGTGATGGGATTGCAGGGTTGGAGGGTCTGTCGGAGATGGGCGAGGACTGTAGGGAAGCAACATTTGCAATGCACAGGGTGGGAAAGTAACATAGTGATGCCGCTAATTAGAAAACACACATGGATTTCTTGTGCATCTATGTTGAGTGTGGACACATGTGGAGGTTGATGACAAGTGTCTTCCTCAACTGCTTTTGTATTTTTTTTTTCTGGAAAACATCTCTCACTGAACTTGGAACTTGCCAGTTCACCTAGGCTGGCTGAACAGGGAGCTCCAGAGACGGCCTGCCTGTCTTTGCCTTTTCAGGGCTGAAATTACAGATGCACACTCTCACATCACACCCAGCAATTTTTTTTTTTTTTTGCTATGAGTTCTGGGGATTTGAACTCAGGTCCTCATGTTAATATGGCAAACACTCTAACAACTGAGCTATCTCTCTAGCCCCATACGTAGTAGTTCTGAATTATCTTTATCAATGTAACCCTTGCCGTTTGAGAGATTTCTTTTCTCATTTAAAATACATATTTATATTCACCTCGTTTCCTTCATTCATACTATCCCCTGTCTTCGACAGGCCTTAGGCTCGCTCCGTTTGTGGCTAGTGCTTATTCACCCCAAGTGCTTGTCATGGAAACACATCATTGGCTGCAGAGCCTGGCTCTGGCCTCCTGGCAAGAGACATTCCCAGAGACCCTCTTCTCCAGTGGCAGCAGCTGCCTCATCCTGGGAAGTGCTGGGAGCCAAGAGTACCAGGGGGTACCTGGAGGCCAGGACTTGCCCAGTGGCCTTCCTTCCTGGCCAGACGGCTGCCTTTGGCCACCAGCTGCCAGTGTGCGGCCCCTCTCTGTAGAATCTGTGTGGCTATTCATCCCAGGCCTCCTGGAAAGGCAAAGACCTTGTTATACTAGGTGAAGCTTATCTCCTGCATCTGCCAAGACCCATGAGCTCCCTCCCTCCCCGCCCCTTCCCAGCCTCCCTCCCCTTTCTTTCCCCATCTTGTGGGTTTTCAATAGCGTGTGCTTTTTCCCCCCCTCTGCTCTCTTCTTTCTGGTCAAGACAAGGTTGTCTCTCTGGGTAGAAAAAGGCCGTGTGTTCATGGTCTGCAGCTGCATCTCAAAGGTACTTTGTTGGCCGTTTATGAACTTGTCTTTGCTCGTGTGGGGAAACAGGGAGATTCTTTGGCTCCCCCACCCAAGCTGAAATTGATGTTATTTCTCTGCCAGTGGTACCCAAGGCAAGGTTTTGTTCCATTTCCTCCCCTTTCAGGCTGAGCCCTATTTATGTTGGGAGCTGGGGCGCTGCCATGAAGGTCCATTGTCGTCTCCACCAGCATCCGAGGCTGGCCAAATCCAGCAGCTGTGGGTTCATGCCTGCCCTCCCCAAGGCTTATTTCCTTGACAACATGTTCTTGTTTGGAGCAACTTGCCTTGGTCTTTCTGTTCTGAGCCCCCTCCTCTCCTCTCCTACTCTTCCAAAGTCACCTTCCAGTTTTGTGGGGCTTAAAATGAGATAGGAAAAGTGTAATCTCCCTGTGTATTTCTCTGTGTGTCTCTATCTCTGTGTGTATCTCTCTCTCTCTCTCTCTCTCTCTCTCTCTCTCTCTCTCTCTCTGTGTGTGTGTGTGTGTGTGTGTGTGTGTGTGTGTGTGTGTGTGTGTGTGTGTTGGAGGCCACAGGCAGGAGATTGGATCTGGGAAGGGGATAAACACCCTGGGAGGTGGAGAAAGGGTAGAGGGGCCGATGCATGGGGTGAAGGGCGGGAAGTTTCACCATAAATAATAGGATCAAAATCGTTATTATTTAGATGATCCCCAATTGCCTCCGACCCAATTTTGTAAGCCTCGCCCTCATCTTTACCCACCCCCAGCATGTCAGATGGAACACCTAGGTGGCCCACTGGGACCCCTGACCTCTATATCCTGTTCCTTTCTCCCTCCTTTGCTACTTTTCTACTCGATAAAAGGAGAGAGTGAGAGATAATTAACAAAAAACATGGCCCCGGGACAATGAAGCAACTGGCCTTGGCCGGCAAGCAAGGGATCCTGGTTTGCTAGGTGGACTTTCTCCCATCAATCTTTCCTTTAACCTCCCTGTTCGTGGAAGCAGTAGGAACACCGCCTCCCTCCCCCGAGCAAATGCTTTCTTTTGACTGGAAACAAAAAAGGGGCCCTGCAAAGACTGAGGTGAAATCTGGGTGGTATGGGCACCGCACAATGGGGCCGCTGTTCCTGGCCGGGCTTGTGTTTTACAACAGGGGAGGGGCCAGCGTGAATGGTCTGATGGTGGAGACAATCCCCCTGATTCAGGCTACAAATGCATCTTCTATTCCACACAGGAGCCGGGCAGAAAGGACGAAAGTGACAAAGAGCATGGGCGGGGAGAAGGAGAACAAAATGTTTTCAGTTAAAAAAAAATCTCTCATATCCTACACATCCTCAGAAGAGGTTCTGTGGAGAAGGCCTTTGCAGAGTCCCGGCCCACAACTCAAGGGCTTTGTCTGGACCCTGATTTATTGACGAAGCTTAAGCAACTAGCTAAAAAAGGCCCAGGGGTGTCTTTGTCTTGGAGATAAAGTACAATAGGCCACAAGGGCCGAGATCTCTAGGGATGCTCTCAGGTCCTGCCTCTCTCTTGCCCTCTCCTCCCTGGAAATGCCAGCAGACGCTGGAAAACCATCAGTGGTATGGCTGGGAGTGTTGGGGACAAGCCGGGCCACTTGAGGTCTCTTCAAGAGGGTATTATGGTCAGGGAAAATATTTGCGCTCTGAAGATGGCACACTCCATTTGTTAATGGCTCTCATCTGCCCCAGATAATCACCTCCCTCTCGGCTGTCAGGGGTGCAGCCACTGCTGATTCACAGCGCCCTCAGAGAAAGTACCCTTGTCTGTGGTGACCAAGATGGGGACATTGTGTTTACCTACTTGAGCAGAGAAGAAGGTGACCATGAGGGCAGCCTGCATTGTAAATTACAATTAAAACAGAAACAGACAGTTCCCGCTCTGCCCTGGGACCCCCCACCAATAAATTAAGGGTGGACATTGGAGGAGAGCCCAGGAGAGAGTGGGTACTAAGGAGAATTCCTCCAACCCCACAGCCTACCAAGAGGCCTTGGGGTCTGGGAATCAGGCTACTAAGAGTCAAGATAGACTGGCTGGCCACGCAGGTGCCCTAGGCTCATCAGGAGGGTCTCTGCTTGTCCTTGGAGAGAGTCAAGGGAGTGATTGAAGGTCTCCTCACCTACTTGCTTAGAGATGATTTACCCAGAGTTCTCTGCATCGGTCCCGCCTCTCCCCAAAGTTCCTTTGCTGGTGGCCAGCCTTACAGCACACCAGAAGCAGTGAGGAAAGGAAGCAATAATGGGGAAGGGTGAGGGAAGAAGACAGGGACGGAGAAAGGAAGTCTCTACCATCCACAGAGAGGATGGAGTGTGGTTTTTACAGAGCACAGTCTCACTTCTATTTAAAGACTGAAGAAATGAACTACACAGGAGGCTGAGGCCGGAGGATTGAGTTGGAGGCCAATCTGGCTCAAAGCAAGATCCTGGCTCAAAGAAAAAGAAACAACAACAACAAAAAAAAAAAACCCAGGAGAAAACACACACACAAAGAGAGAGAGAGAGAGAGAGAGAGAGAGAGAGAGAGAGAGAGACAGAGACAGAGACAGAGAGAGACAGAGAGAGACAGACAGACAGACAGACAGACAGACAGAAACAGAGAGAGACAGAGAGAGAGACAGAGAGAGAGACAGAGAGAGAGACAGAGAGAGAGACAGAGAGAGAGACAGAGAGAGAGACAGAGAGAGAGACAGAAAACACATACAGATGTGGGCTCTACTAGAGATATCAGGAAGATAGCCTGGCTGCTGAGCACTAACCAGGAACCAGGAAAGACATTAACTTCATGCTATGGCAACTGGGCACATCCAATTATTTACCTAAGTTAGTTTTTAAATAGTTTTTTGTTGTTGTTTTGGGGGTTTTGTTTTGTTTTGTTTTGTTTTGTTTTGATTTTGGTTTTGGTTTGGTTTTTCTTTTGGAGTTTTTGTTTTATTCTCTTTTGAAAACATTCTCCAAAAGTCACAGGCGTCCCCAAATGTCTATCGGCCAGGTGCTACACAGTGTATCACACACATCCTTGGTGGTCCATCCAGGCTCCCACACTGACTCGGGGTCAAGCGGACTTGAATGCGTGGAAGTGCTCTGTAAACCCTGAGGCTCCACGAAGCCCCCAGATATCCTCCTCTCCTTCCACAATGGAGGGGCAGCTTTGTGACGCAGCCAGGCTGGTGTGCCGGGGGCTCAATGCCTGCTTCAGGGCTCAGCTGTGCGCTTTCTCCTCCTTCCATTCCTCCATTCGGCCTGGGAAAGCAGGGCGTCTAGCTTGTCAACAGTGTGAAACATGGAAGACGTGTCACCACGCTCTGGCTTGGTGACCCAGGGCCAATGACTTAACTCCTCAGTTTCTTTATAGTAGAACATCATTGAGAAGATTAAACGCAACAATTAATGCCACATGCTCAGGGCAGACTGCATCATGGTGATATAATAAATATGAGTTATTGCTAATGATAGTTTATCAGGCTGGAGAGGTGGCTTAGCAGTAAGAGTGCTTGTCCCTCTTGAAGAGGATCCAGGTTCGGTTCCCAGCATCCACACGGCAGCTCACAACCACCTGGAAGTTTCAAGGATCAACACCCCCTTCTGGCCTCCCTGGGCACCAGGCACATATATGTCTGTATATATACAGGTAAAATGCCCACACACGTGAAATAAAGTAAATAAGTTCCATAGTTAGGAATGGAATATGTTTTCTGTGAGTGTCAGGCATGAATGCCAGCCTGCATTTTGCACATTAGGAAGATCATTATTTTCTGTGGCTTCTGCTCATTTATTTCCTTGAGTCTGTACACAGGGAGCTGCACAGAGCTGAGTGGTCCCTTTATCATGAAGCCAGTTCAGGGGACCTGAGATTTGATCCCCAAATAAATAATCCCAGTCCTGAGCCTGGTGCATTGCTAAGCTGGGCAGCTAAGTGGGTGGGGTGAGTGTGTGGTATGGGTGTGAGTGGTGTATGGGGGGGGGTGTGAGGGGTGGGTGTGTGGTATGGTATGTTTGGTGTGTGGGATGTGTGTTATATTAGTCTGTGTGTGTGCATGTGTGTGTGGTGTGGGTGTGTCTCTCTGTGTGTTGTATTAACCAGTGTGTGGTGTGTGTGTATGTGTCTGTGTGTGTGGTGTGGGTGTGTGTGCTTGTGTAGAGGCTAGAAGTTGATGTCAGGCATGTTCCTCTATTATTCTCCACTCTATTTTCTAAGGTGGAGTCTTTCATCGAACTCAGAATGCATTCATTGGTTAGACTGAGTGGCCAGTGAGCCACGGGCTCCTCCTGGCTCCCGGCTCCTCCCCAGGTACACACCACCACACCCAGATTTTTACATGGGTGTTGGGTTCTGAACTCCAGTCTTCGTGGAAGCACAGCAAGACTTCAGTGGCTGAGCGTCTTCCCAGTACTTCAGTGGCTGAGCATCTTCCCAGTACTTCAGTGACTGAGCTGTCTTCCCAGCACTTCAGTGGCTGAGCCACCTTCCCAGTACTTCAGTGGCTGAGCATCTTCCCAGTACTTCAGTGGCTGAGCATCTTCCCAGTACTTCAGTGGCTGAGCATCTTCCCAGCACTTAGCTGAGAATGTTTAAGGGCACAAGTCCACATCTGCACCTCTTCCAGAATGTGTCCTCTCAGACTCGAGCAAGAATGACCATGGCAACAGTTCTGTCACTCACTGGGCATCTGTCCTGCTTTAAGTACTGCTTCCCTGCTTTCTCTAGATCCTTCTGCCAGCTGAGGGGCCAGATGATGCTGTGGGGTCCACTCACCCTCCCATAAGTAAAGGGCTGTGCCTGAAGTTACCAACCAGCTAAAAGTTCTCTTGTCACTGACTTTCAGTTTGCTATTTGGGTCACCATGCTGTGTCTCATTCTGTGATCTCACTGAGGCAAAGCCAAGCCCGCCACACACGGAAGAACACAGGGTTGGGAGAGGCTGGGGAAGGTGGCAGGTGCTTTGGCTCAGGAAATTGGAAGGCAGACCCGTCTGCACTGAGCACCCATGAGCACTGCTCTTCCCTGCTTTACATTTCCCTCTGTCGTTGGCTGAATCTGCCCGCTCCCTGGCTGGACTTCACTCATGGTGACTAGGTCTATAACTGTGAAACGTCATAAGATGATAACAACACAGGAAGGCTCAGCCGACAGAGCGCTTTCTGTGTGAGCATGAAGACTAGAGGTCAGAAAAGCCAGATGTGAGGCTGGGGAACCCAGCACTGTGGAGGTGGAGACAGGAGGATCCCTGGGGCTCACTGCCCAGCTGAACCTGCAAACTCCAGGCAAGTAAGAGACACTGTCTGATCTCACAAGGTAGAAAGCAACTGAGGAAGACATGTGAAGTACACTCCTGACCTCCACACATACATATCTCTCTCACACACAAACACACTTGCATATACATATGCACACACATATAAACATACATATACACACCTAAACATAAATGCCAAGTAACTAATTTTAGCAATTATAAGGAATGGGACAAAAAAAAAAAAAAAATGTATAGAAGGAACATTATGGTAGGACAGTGTGACCTGGTGGTTCCCTTAATCTTATTAATTATAAAATTTTAAAAAGACAACAGAATTCTGCAACCTAAGAAAGTAATAGTTAAATGCCAAGAGATGGAAATTCTAAATGCCATGCTATGTGGCCTGAAAGCAACCAAATTGCAAACTGTAAAAGTAGAGCAGAAAGCAAGTGATTTAAACATAGTGCCTGAGTAGAGAAGAAACTTCTGGACAAATAAGAAAAAATTTGAGTCACAAAAGAATAGATGGAATGTATTCCCAAAAGGCTTAGAATGAATGGGCCAGTGAGATAAATGCCCACACTCGGAAAGCCCAGATGAAAGGTGCACCTGGCACTTCCGTCTGTTATTCTGGCAAGCTTTCTGAAAGTCTAAGGGTGTAGTTTATCTATGTATATATGAAATATTAAATATTGAAATATTATATATTAAAAGTAAATAACTAGAAGTAATAGAACTAAGTCAATCAGTAAGGAAATAAAACAATTTAAAACAGAGTGGATGATTTAAGAAGGATTAAATTGACAAGCACTGAAACTGAGTTAACCAGTGATGTCATCAGAAAAAAGGACTGAAAAAGAGCGCACTTTGCGGGTGAGTGAGTTCCGGGTGCAGACTGTCTGACCACCTCTCCAGTCCTTCGACATCCCAAACACCTCCAGGGATGGGTTGTCTTCATGCTAGGCTCCAGATCTTTATGTAGCAATAGTATAAGAAGCAGTAACATGAAAAGCAGAGTTGCATTTGTAATGGAAGTTAGGAGGATGAGTTTGGACCTCCTTGTCCAAGGGACCACATTAAAATCACGCTCAGATTTTTTTTTCTAAGTCAGGGTTTCTCTGTGCAGCTTTGGAGCCTATCTTAAAACTCACTTTATAGACCAGGCTGGCCTCGAACTCGCCTGCCTCTGCCTCCTGAGTGCTGGGAAATAAGGTGTGCACCACCACCTGCTGCTCTCAGATTGTGTGTGTGTGTGTGTGTGTGTGTGTGTGTTAGATTTAGTTTATAAAATATTAACTTGAAAATTGTCATAAATTTGATATAAAAATCATACACACCATAAACGCTTTGGTTTTGACCTAAGATGTCAGGATTCACATGTTACCGCCAAATATGATCTCTAAGGCTTGCCTAGACCTTACTATGGAGCCCAATCTGGCTTTGAACTTACAATCCTCTTGCCTCAACCTCATGAGTACTAGAATCACAGGCCTGTACCACAGGTTGCTCCTGTGCAGTGGTATTTGCTCTGCCCATGACCTCGGGCTTTATGGCCAGAAGGAGGCAATGCTTCTGGGAGAGATTCCTTCCTACCAGCTGACCTCAGGACCAGGTAGGACAAGAGAAACTTGTCTCTACACTCTTGCCCAGCTTTTCTGTGTGAGAATTGACTGTAAAAGGGTCCTCTGGCCTACTCGTCCCTGAAAATAGATTGTGAGGGCCTCACATGGTGGGTGTCCTATCCTATAACTGGAAGGAAGCAACACTACCAGCAGAGCGGGGAAGACACTGAGCAGACCTTCTCCTTCCCCATCCCAGGAGGTCCCAGCCCATTTATCCAATCACATTCAGTCCTACACAGCTGTCCAGTCATGACTGAACCTAAGCATAAAAACATACAGTTCTCTCAAGTCTTTGGATCTGAAGCCTCCCATGTCTTAAATTTAGTTAAATAAATTTATTATGCTTTTCTCTTACTAATTTGCCTTTCATTATGGAGGGTCTGTCATGGCCCTTACCATAGGTAAAGTGAGGAAAAGGTTGTAGCATGAATCTTAGAGGTACTTACTAATAAAAACAGATATTGGGGTGAATGCTGGAAGATCAGAGAAGCAGAACAAGTCACAGCCACCTCACCTTGCCAGTTCCTCAGCTGATCCTGTTTCCTCAGATTGGAAGCCTCTGTGTCCTCATCCAGAATGGATCTCAGCTGAACTGCTGCTCAAAGCCTAAAAGCTTAACCAGCCAAATGCTTCTAGTTTCTGGTTTTCACGCCTTATATATCTTTTTGCTTTCTGCCATCACTCCCTGGGATTAAAGGCATGAGTCACCATGCTTTGCTGTATCCTTGAACACACAGAGATCCAGATAGATTTCTGCCTCTGGAATGCTAGGATTAAAGGCGTGTGCTACCACTGCCTATCCTCTATGTTTAATATTGTGGCTGTTCCGTTCTCTGACCCCAGATAAGTTTATTAGCATGCACAATATTTTGGGGAACACAATACCACCACAAAATGTCCCCTACTCAAGGTCAGGAAACAACAGCTCACCCCAGCTTTCACTAATCCATCATCCTCCCAATATCTAAAATGCAGCCTTGGGCTCTGGGATCCCATCCTTCTGAGAGTATAACAATGGATATAGCATTGGGCTGAATTCAGAGTCATCCAAGAAACTCAATAAAAGTAGCAGTGCTCTGAGCATCATCTAAATGTGGGGTGAATTAGAAGCCACAGACATGGCCTGATATTAGGGATGGTAGAAGAGGAGTCAGGCATGGGGGCATATGCCTGTAATCCCAGCACCTGAGAGGTGGAGGCAGGGGGATTTGAGTTTTAGGTCAGTGTGGGGTGAGACTGGACTGTATGGTGAGCCTGTGTCAAAGAGGTAGGAGGAAGGAGGGAAGGAAAGGGGAGGGAGAGGGAGACAGACAGACACACACACACACACATACACACACACACACACACACACACACAGAGAGATAGGGAGAGAGAGAGAGAGAGAGAGAGAGAACTCCAAGCAGAAGCAGAAGTAAGGTCATTCTGGTAAAATGTGAAGCAATGAGCCTTGATGGAAAGAATCCATATATCCATCAACAATGTTTGGTAATCTGTACAGAGATGGGTTAACCGTATCTGCTTTTCAGCAGAGGAGATAGAATTCCACAGAGGTATATGGGGCACCATCTTGCCTAAATGACAAACAGGGAGCTCTCTTAACTTTACAATACCTTAAGTTAATTAAGGTGAAACACACTGTTCCTATATATGTATAGACTATACTTGTCTCTCCCCATGGGTCTGTCGGCCTGTCTATATTTGTACTTATCTAGAGAGTGTGACAAAGATAACCATGGGCACTGATATACAGAGCTGAGGATTCCCCAGTGGAGAGGTGGCAATAGCCTTATCTTTGCCTCATGGGGTTGGTTTCCTTGGCCAAGGGCATGGAGCCAATAGGAAAAGAGACTTCATTCCAGTCTGCCACAGACACTTGTGTTCTCCCAACCTTGGACAGCTGCTTCTGCACAAGGCTCAGCTCTATGAGCATGGCTTTTGGGTTACAGTTTGGATTTTCAGTTCTGGAGCCATGGGGGAGGACTTGCCTTCAATGGCCCCCAGATCTTCACCCTCAGCAATTCTTGGTGAATCACTACCATTTAACACCGCTAATGGAATCCAGAAAGTCACCTAACTTTCGTTCTGCAAATACTAAAGACTAGTATGAGGGTCTGAGTTTGACCCCCGAGACCTATATAACAAAGCTGACCATGGCAGCTGGAGAGACGGCTGGGTGTCGAAGAGCACTTGTTGCTCTTGTAGAAAACCCGGGTTCAGTTCCCAGCACCCACACGGTGCCTCACAACCATTTGTTACTCCAGTTCCAGAAGATCCAACGCCCTCTTTTGAAATTCATAGACACCAGGCATACATGTGGTATACATACATGCTTACAGACAAAACACCCATACATATAAAATTTTGTGAAGTCTAACAACAACAAAATTGAGCTGGACACAGCAGCATGCACTTGTAATCCCAGCACTGGTGAGGTAGAGTGTTGTGTAGAAATTTCCTCCAAGACAAAAGCATTCCGTCTTGGAGGGAAGCTCTTTAAGGCCTGGGATGTTCACAGGGATGTGAAAGACTCCATCCTGCAGAGAAGCTGTCAAGACAGGAAGTAAAACACTCAAAAACAGCTTCAGGAAGTCCCTAAAACTGAGCAGATTCACTAGTTCCCTCTGTCCCCAGAGGATAAAGAAGTAGAGACTGCTGAGAGTCACTCTTGGATCAGCTGAGCAGCTGGGAGGATGCTCCAGCCAGGCAGCCTGGAAGAGGCTCAGGTCAGCTGGAGCTGCCAAGAAAAGACACCCCCAGCCTGTCCAGCTGCCTGCGGGCCATCCAGTGCGCTACAGATTCTCTGCCTCTGTCAGCTGTTACCTGTGCTAGGATGGGCTTTGAGTCATTTCTGCTCCTATAAGTAATCCCTCACCTGTATTCCTGTAAGTAACCCCTCACCTATATTCCTATAAGTAACTGCCCCCCCACACCCCAGTTGGACTTTGTAGTATCCATACTTTGGTCTCTCATGGCCTCCTTATCTGGGGTGAGTAGACATTTGTTTATATCTTCCCAGGAATAGTGTCACACAACATAAAGACAGATGGACCCCTGGGGTAGTGACCAGCCAGCCTACTCTAATCACAGAGCTCCAGGTCAATCAATGAGATCCTGTCTAAAAAACCAAGGCGGGCCGGGTGGTGGTGGTGGCGGTGGCGGTGGCGGCGTACGCCTTTAAACCCAGCATTTGGGAGGCAGAGACAGGTGGATCTCTGTGAGTTCAAGACCAGCCTGGTCTACAGAGTGAGTTCCAGGACAGGCTTTAAAGCTACAAAGAGAAATCCTGTCTCGAAAAACAAACAAAAAAACCCAAGGTGAACAGCTCCTGAGAAATGCCACCCAAGGTCGGCCTCTGGCCTGGACATGCATGGGTACACATACACACACACAGACATAAGGACTGATAGATACCATATCCTCCTCGAAGAGACACTGCCTCCTGTAGAGAGCCACCCAGTCCCTCCCTTCAGAGGGAAAGAGGACAGAGACGCAGAGAGAAGTCTCCACTTACTGTCACATTGGGATGGACTTTGCAAATCCCAAGGAGCATCCATCGAGTCCATTCAGTTTCCTCAATCAGCTTCAAAGGACATGTGCGGGGCTCCCACTGCCATAGTACAGCTGGTAATTCTGTGTCACAACTAATTACCACCTAATAGCCACCGTGAATGCACCATTTCCAGTTTGACAGCAAACTCTATTTCTCCATGCACTCAGATCTCACCTGCCCCTGAATGGCAGCCATTACAAGGTAACTGGGCTGTACTTTCTACCTACTGTAGCTCATCAGCTCCATCTCCAGCTGAGGTGGCTGTCCCCCTCCCCCTTGGACAGAGATTATTTGTCATTCAAATGCTGGGGCTGGCTCTGTTCTCTTTCTGCAGCCTGGATGCTGCCCACTGGTGGGAGAAAGGTTTTTGAAGAGAGATTAGCAGGATTAGAGAAGGTTCACATATGTTCAGCCTTACTCTTGGTGTTCAGGATATCACAGCCTCCCACCACCCAGGAAGCATAAGAATATGGCGGCCAGGAGGGCTGGGGACGGGAGAAAAGCTGTGTGGTTGTCCCTTGACAACGCCGACAACGTGAAGCTGGAATCAAACGCAAACCTAGGGATGTTTAAAACTGGGAGAATTCCCGGGCGGCTGGCTGGGATTTTCCTGTGAGTCCCGTTTTCCTTCACTCCTTGTATTAGCCATCCTTTCGTGAGCACAAGGAAATACCTCGCTCAACTAACTCGTAAGGAGAAGTAAGTGTAGCCTCACACTTTCATATGTTCAAAGTCCAAATGGTGTGGCACAGTTTTAGCAAGAACTGGCCCTTGACTGTATCGCCTCGTAGTACAGATGGCAAGTGGAGGAACAAACAATTACAACCTGGAGTCCGAGCAGCGAGAAGAAGTGCAGGCTGGGAGTCTTCTTCAGGAGTAAACTCCATGTGGCCTCCTCCAAGACACCCATTCCAGTTCCCATCACCTCCCATTTCACTCTGGAGACCAAGCCTTCAATTTTAGCACGTCTTTGGGGTCCTCAAGTCTAATGCATCTGCTGACCCACGGCTTTCTACGTTTGCTTGCCCGACTTGCTTTCTCAAAATCACAAACTAGACCTAGGGTCATGATTTCAAAGAAGAGTGAGAAAACCTCTCCCCAAGTTGAAATATTTCATTGAGTTAAACTTCCAACCAACCCAAACTGATGACTCAGCTAACCCCTTAGTCAAGTGAGTGTCACCGCCACGTGACAACCATAGTCACCGTTGGGTGGAGGGGCCACATCTAGAAACCCATGCAGTCCTTAGACCTCTAGAAAGTAGGCTTGGTCTTCTAGGTCTACAATTACAAACAGTGAAAACAAGGCACAGCCAGGAACAGTCATAGCCCAGTTCAGCGCAGGGGGCTATGCGTGGCAGTGCCATCTATCTCCTGAGCCTGCCCAGTTAAATGCCAGGCCCTGAATCTGTGGTTTGGGGATGGGGATAGACCACTGTGGTGACCACTATCCCCAGCAGAGTGTCCTCTCCTCAAACAGAGAGCTATTATGGACCTTGGGCCTCCGTCTGACACAGACCCACCAGAATTTACGAGGATAAAATAAGAAGGGAAGGAAACATCTCCCCAACTCCCACGTCTGTGTGCATCCCCTGAAGGCTGAGATACCATAGCTAGGGAATATGGAGGAGCCGCTAGTGTGTGCTTCCTGTGGACTGTGCCTGTGGTATATTGGCACAGCCCTGATCTAGGATGAGGCATGTTGACCCTCAGCCTGTGCACCCCTGGTCAGACAAAGGGTCACCTGCTTCCTGGAATAATCCTGGCAGTAGACTGCCAATGGAGTAACAATAATGAATACCCAACATCCTCTTCTTACCTTAGCCTTAGCTCCTTACAGAGGATGGGCGATGGAGGTGGGCACCCCTCCCCCAACCTCAGTCCATCTGGGCTTAATGGTAAAACTAGACCTTTATGTTTATTAGTTTTCTGGAAACAACACAAGCGAGGGTCATCTGGGAAGAAGGAACCGCATTTGAAACAAATGCTTGTGGGCAAGTCTGTGGAGGCATTTTCTTGATTAATGATCAATGTGGGAGGGTCCAGCCCACTGTGGGTGGTGCCACTCCTGGGGAGGTGGTCTCCTGAATTAAAAAAAAAAAAAGTGGGCTGAGCAAGCCATGGGGAGCAAGCCAGTAAGCAGCGATCCCCCATGCCTCTGCTTCAGTTCCTGCCCCCAGCTTCCTGTCTCTGCTCCTCTCCTGTCTTCCCTCAATGATGGGTTGTGCTCAGGATGTACATATCTTTACAAGCCAAATAAATCCTCTCCTTTCCAGTTGTTTTCGGTCGTGGTGCTTAGCACGCACTAGAAAGCAGACCGTGACACCCACCCAGGGTTGATACGTAGTCTGGGCCTGGCCACTCAGGAGTCTGGAAGCAGCACATATTTTGAGGAGTCAGTTGTTTGGAAGTGATGATCTCCTTCCTGGTTTAGTGGCCAGGTCAGTGGAGCACTAGTAGTGCACTAGTCTATCACAGCAGAAGTGAAGGTGGGCTACCTGCTGCATCTGCTTTTGCTTAAGGGGTGTCCAGAGGGCCAAGCATGGCAGACGGAATTCTAATTAATCCAGGCTTTTCTGCATGCCAATGTTGAGCTTTGACTGCATGCCTTTGGTGTTCTCTGAAGTCTTTGGGCTCCATAATCATAGGGACCACGGTGCCTCCTTCACCTGCAGGGTGTTCCCAGCAATTGGTTAGTCCAGGGCACTGACCAGGGGTTGTACAACTCTTTCTAAAGTGGTTAAGCCATCATATGGTATTTCCCCTTTGCATGAGGACATCAGGTACATTGTGAGCTTTGGAACCCTGGGACCTTACTTGGAATTCTCAAGTGATGAGGCCTCTGGGACCCACATGCTGCATAGCGCAGTCCTGGAAGCTCACAAATGTGAGCCATCACCCTGAGCCCCCGGAAGAGTTTTGCAAGGGAGTTTTTGTCCTAAATGCACCACAGTGGACAATGACGACAGACCACCCAGCCCTGGGGAGGTAGGATAAGGTATTGACTCCACTGGAGCCTTAACCTCCGACCTGTCAGCCCGCTGTGCTCATTTCGCTCTGTGAAGCTGAGGCAAAAGGGCTGTGGGTGAATCCTGGCTCCATCGTGTATTGGCCCTATCATTTAGTACAGGTTTTATTACAACTCTGTCATGATTTCCTTGTATATAGGTCCTCCGCCCCCACTAGAATCAAGAGAAATAATAACAGATTACTTGTTTAAGCCCTAAATCTTGGGCTGGTTTGCCTCATAGGTAGATGCCTCTCCACCACCTAGAACATAATATATTAGTTCTGAGCTTGGGAAAAAAGGGGGTGATGGTCTCACATGTCCAAGACATATATGGGTCTCTTTCTACACTATTTTATAAAAAAGAGACTTATTCTCAAGCACATGGCTGTGAAGATGTTCACTAGAACATACATACATACATACATATGTATGGAGAGAGATGGTTCAGTGGTTAAGAGCACTTACTGATGTTCCAAAGGAACCAAGTTCAATTCCAAGGCCATCCAATGTCTGATCACGCCAGGATTTTATATATATATAAAAGAAGGAAACCCCTATCTCCTCTCCTTTGGCAAATCGTACTGGAGTATATGTATATTTACAGAATATATTTATTTACAGCATATATATGTTTTTTTCCAGAAATTTACCAACTAATCCTGTAAAATGTAACACTAACAAGAATTAAGAAGTGTGGATATATGCTCATATTCACATGCTTACCAGGAAGCATAAAATAAATGAAATGATATAGTAAACTTTTCCAATTGAGTTTCCATCATTTCCAACAGCCCACCAAATTAGGAACCCAGCACCGGGCTCATCTAGCAATAAGGTCAGAACCATCGTGATCCCCTTCTTTTCCCCAGAGCTCCCCGCTGAACAGAACCACATTGGGGGGCAAGCCCACAAAGCCTGAGCCCGGACTGCACATTGGACCATCCGGTTCTTTCCAAAGAATTGCCTGGTATGTATGGAAGGCATATGTTTGCAACACTCAGTAGAAAGACATCATTACTGTGCTCAGGTTGCCTGCATGCCTCTCCGGATAATGAGTAAGCTATTTAGAATCTCGAACTGTTTGCGTGACATTTCAATAAGTAATGCAGAGATTTGACAACATTTCCATATTCCTCTTTTAAAGCCCGAAGGCCCCTGCCTTAATCCAAGCTCTTTGGCATTTATTACTGTTTGTTACACTAACAAGTAAGATTATGAGAATTCTAATGAAGGCTTCCAGTGAAAAAGTCCATGATTAAAATGCCATAATAACAGTTGCGTGCATTTATGTGCCTGATTACCATAATCTATTTAGTGCAAGTAAACACACAAACAGAAGGAGGGAGCCCGCAGACACTTGGGCTGAGGGAGAATTTGAAATTCGAGGGAGACAATGTAAATATGTTAATGTCTTTGTGTATTCTTTTCATCTCGCTCCTTTCTCATCCTTGCCTTTTCTCTTTTTTTCCTCCTTCTTTTCTGTTTGCTAATGAGGAGACATACCATCCCATGTGGTCCCAGCTCTGTCAGGCTGAGGTACATTTTGGGGACATCTGCTGGGGCCAGCATCCTAAACAATGCCACCCAGAAAGTGCTGGGTATATCTGCAGCCACCTTTGACACCGTGGAATAGAAGAAATGAGATCTCAGATGATGGTCTTTGATGTGTTCGCTCTGAACACTGAGTTCAGCTGTTACTCCATTAATACAAGGCCCAGACAAGCGGCCATCCTGTGCCCTGCTCCCCCTCCCTCCCCCACAAACACCACATTGTCAACAAATTAAAAGCAACCATTCCAAGTTTCCAAATTAGTCTCCCTCCGTATCTCTGCTGGCTTCGTTATTTTTAATTCTTCATAAAATGTCAGGCAGGCAGCAGAATGCCTTCTCCACTGGGTGGGGGATTGTGGAACTTCCCTGAAAAGTGGAATTGAACACTTTAGTATAAAACCAGGGTAACAGTGACAGCCTGGCTTGGGCAATAACTCGAAGAAATTTGCTAGAATCCCAAATACATTGCAATAAGGAGACTGCAAAGGCACATTTGTATTTTAAAGAAGAAAATAATTTCTCAAAACATAAGAAGGTAAGTAGCTGGCTTCACCTGAATGAAGACAGGGCCTGAGAAAACATACTCTGAAAAACCCAGAGTTAATTGGATTAATTAATGTCTTGAAGACAAACTAAACTTCTGGGATCTATATAGCTTAGGCCTGAAGATAATCATATTAACCTGTGTTAATGAATATATTTTTGCTTTTATTTCTCAACAACTATTTTAATTTGATTTTATCGTGTGTGTGTGTGTGTGTGTGTGTGTGTGTGTGTGTGTGTGTGTGTACAAGCATCCATGTGTACAGATGTGTGTACAAATCGGCAGACATGTGTGTGCGCATTCATGTGGAGGTTAGAGGTCAACCTTAGGAGTCACTCCTCAGGTCCCACCCACCTGCTTCTTGTGACAGTCTCTTACTAGGACCCAGGACTCACAAATTAGTCTACACTGTCTAGCCAGCAACCCCCACCCTCACCTTCTCCTCTCTGAAACTGGGGTTATCAGTGTGTGCCATCACTCTGGGGACAAAACTCAAGCCCTGTGCTTGCACAGTAAGTGCCTAACTGACTGAGTGCTCTCTCTGGCCTGCCCAACAATAATTTTGAGGCACACAAAAACATCCTGGAAGACTAGTTTGTAGGGAACATAAGTAAACTAGCAAGCTACCTATTTTATTAATTAATTAATTAATTAAATTAATTTAGCTTTGCTATGCTCCCAACGCTTTCCCTACGTGATACATCTGTGAGGAAGATACTGACAAACCAGGAAACTGGAGCAGAGAGGTCAGGTAACACGCACAATGACTCAAGTTTAAAAAGGGGAGAAATCGGGGTTCTGAGCTAGACAGACTGCATAGCCTGGCCTTGGAAACAAAATGACCAAATTGTGTTCTCCAGAGTTTGAGAATCATGTGTCTTAGTGGAAAACTACTTCCCAAGAGAAACTGTGCTCTCCAGTTTGACCAATAGCAATCTTGCAGAGCGAGCTAATGCCCACTGTATCACAGTATGATAATAGTAATCATATCATTATTCTTAAAGAGACCATCGTTCCCATTCCTGAACATTTTAGCACAGGTCACCACACACTTGAAAATGAAAATTATGGCCATTTCTCACTCAAAGCAAAGCGCCAGCCCATTGTCTGACCACCCTGCTCCACACCTACCTGGACATATGGCGGATCCGGCAGGACAGCATGCCAACCACCATATGCACCACATAATCACAGGGGTGGGTCAGAGAGATAGCCATCCCCCTAATTTGACCAATTTGGCATTTGGGGAGCTGTCCATTTGCCCCTATCTTGGGAATTTTTAAACAATGGTGGAGAGAAAAATGAAAAGAGGCAGACAATATTTCAGAATCAAGCTAATAAATTCAAACAGCTGTGAGGCAGCCCATCCACACAGTAATGATGGACCCTTCCTCACTGATGAGCATCACCATCCAGTTCCCCGGGGGCCTGCCCTTGGCCAGGGGCTCTGCGGCTCGGCAACCTCTTCTACTTACAGTGATCGCCACTTACACTAGTGTGCTATTGTACATCTCCAGGGCTCTGGCTTGAACCCCTGGACAGTACCAATGGACACTGGACTGTCCTCTATGGGCCCCCTCGTGCATCTCCAGCTCAACATACACAGCGCTCCTCCTCAGTTTTCCATCCCAGGTGAAGATGCAGATGCCTCCACGTCCATTGGGCGCCTCAAGCTCAGCCAGCCAATAGAACCCAGTGCTACTCTACAGCGGCACTTGCTGACTGAACCTCCTGACAGCGGTCCCTCCCTCACCACTGCCCAAGGCTGGGGGTCTGTGTCCATCTGTGAGGGGCTGGTAAGCAAGTACCACAGACGGTTTAAATGACAGATGTTTGGTTTTTCGTAATTACACAGAATCAAGGTATTAAGGGCAGGAAGTGATTTTCCCTGCCACTTTCTCTTTGGTTTGTAGATGGCTGCCTTTTTCATGTGCGCTGCATGATCTCTGTGTACGTGTGTCCTAATATGTTTTTAACATTCATTTCTTGAGAATTTAATACATGAGTACTATCCTCACATCATTTCCACCTCATGTTCTTCCCTCCAACCCTTCCCAGGCCTCCCCAGCTCCCTCTCAAATTCGTGATCCTTTACTTTTTAAGTACCATTGATACAGGGGTGTGTGTGTGTGTGTGTGTGTGTGTGTGTGTGTCTGTGTGTGTGTGTGTGTGTGTGTGTGTGTCTGTGTGTGTGTCTGTGTGTGTGTCTGTGTGTGGTGTGTGTGTGTGTGTGTGTGTGTGTGTGGTGTGTGTGTGTGTGTGTGTGTGTGTGTGTGTGTGTGTGTGTGTGTAACCTGCTGAGTCCATTTGGTGCTGTTTATATGTATGAGCATTTAGGGCTGACCTTGGTCGCCTTTCCTGAAGGTGACACCTATTGCTGAGGACACCATGGCCTTAGGGACTAGATAGCCTACCATTGGGCTCATCTCTGGAGAAAACTGATTCTCCCTCTCTTCACAGCCATTAACTGCCCATAGCTCTTTGTCTAGGAATGAAACCTTGTGAGATTTCCCAGCCACTGGGATGTCAGCTGACATCATTATGCAGGTCTTGTTTAGGTGACCATATTATTAAGATTCATGGGACAGCTTCCTTGTCATACAAGGAAGACAATCTTGCCACCGACGCTCTGGTCCTCAGGTTCTTACAGGCTTTCTGCCTCCACTTTGGTGGTGTTCCCTGAGCCTTGGGTGAGCGGTTGTGTCGTAGATGTAGCTACTGGGAACAGGCAGCCCATGGTGAGTTGTTCTCTGTTCTTCAACCAGTGTGGCTTTCTGTAATGGTCTCTGCTGTCTGCTGCAAAAGGAAACTTATTTGATGAGGGGTGAGAGCTTCACTTATCTGATATAAGCACCAGTATCTGGGTCACAGTTGAGAATTGTATAGGTTTAGAAAAGCAGCTATATTAATTTCTCCTCGAGGGTCCATGACCTCTCCACCCACATGCAGTGAGCTGGGTTCACAGTACCAGGAACACTTACCTCCTATTAAGTAGGACTTACATCCAGCTAGAAAGCTGTTGGCTGCCCCCAAATATAGGAGCCACTATTGCAACCTTGGTATATCTTGCCCAGGGAGGTCATTGTTGTGGTCTGTAGGCCTCACAGCTGGGTGGGACTACTGATTGATTTTCTCCCTGGCACCTGCAGATAGATACTCAGGGAGGAGGCTTCCAGGTCAGTTCCCACTCAATTCCTCAACAGTGAGTCTAACCTTCACATTCCGGGCAGTAAGCCAGGGCAACAGCAGCAGCCTGTATTGTTTGGGGAGTCTCTTGGACTCCCCTAACCAACAATTTGAAGGGAGTTTGTGCAGCCAGGCACTAGGAACCGTGTTAGTCTGTGGCTTTTGGGGGGAAATGTTATCACATTTAAATGATATAACTTCATTTAAACAGTTTATATTTGTCTACATGTATACTTATATACTGCATATGTATTTTAAGCACAAATAAAATAAGATTTCCCTATGGATTTTCCAATCATCCTTCATGTTCTTTATCTCTCTCCCCTCCATCTCCCTCTGTGCTGGCCTCTTCCCCCACCCCAGCTAAAGCCCCACCCCATGTCTCCATTGCCCGCTCCAGAGCACCTCTGTCTTACTCCCCCTGTCTCTCTAGAGAAGCCTGTGGAAATCCATGTGGAGGTCTCCCAAAAACCTAAAAGTAGACCTTCCATATGACCCAGCTACCCTACTCCTTGGCACACACCCAAAGACCTCAACACCCCACTCCGCAAATACTGTCTCAGTCATCTTAATTACTGCTGTACTCACAAATACAGGAAATGGAAACAACCCCAGTGTCCCCCAGTGACACGTGGGTGGTGAAAGTGTGGTGCACATGCACAAGGGGCTTTTACTCATCTGTAAGGAAAAGTAAAATGTGCAGGTAAATGGCTGGAACTAGAAAATATTACATGGAGTGAGGTAACCCACACCCCAAAAGACAAGTCCTGGGTGCTCTCGCTTGTTTGTGGATTCTAACTGAGTTTTCAGGTGTGAGTAGGTCACCTGAAATAAATGTGAATGCCAAGTAAGTAAGAGGGGCCATGGGGGTAGGATGGGAAGACACAGACTTCCTCATATAAGGGAAGTAAAGGGGGCTGTGGGGGTGGGATGGGAAGACACCGACTTCCTCATATAAAGGAAGTAAAAGGGGCCATGGGGGTGGGATGGGAAGACACCGACTTCCTCATATAAAGACAGTAAAAGGGGCCATGGGGGTGGGATGGGAAGACACCGACTTCCTCATATAAAGACAGTAAAAGGGGCCATGGGGGTGGGATGGGAAGACACCGACTTCCTCATATAAAGACAGTGGTCCTGTTAGATTAAGGGCCCACCCTCATTTTAATTTAATTAAACATCACGTCCAACTGTAGTCACAGGGTGGGTGCCAAAGAAGATTTCAGTGTACTAATGGCAGGGGCACAGCTTAGTCTCTCACATCACCAACAATACGGCTCTGAATGGTGCATGACTTCTGTAAGATCCTGTGTTTTCCAAACTATCTAGTAACCACATATTACTCCTACTATTAGAAAAAAAACTAATAAATGATTCATTTTGAAGAAATGGTCATGATCTTCTCCCAACTCAGGGCAGTCTCCCTGGCCACTCTTCTGCTGCCTGGGCTCTTTTCTACTGCCGTGTGCTACTGAAATACCGTGGAATACTTGAGGCAACCAACTTTATAAAGAACCATTTGTCTCATAGTTAGGGAGGTTCAAGTCCAAAGTCGGGCAGCCTTGTCATGTTGATTTCTAGAGAGGACAGTGGACAGCAGCAATGGGAACATATGTCAGAAAAAGGATGTCACCATTGGCTGTCCCTGGAAGTGGAGTGGGCTTAGCGACCACCCATGTGCCCTGATCCTATGTCGGAAATAAAGAGGACCACCACATCTTTTCCAGAAATTTCTTCTCAGGGTTTCAGAGCAGTCACAGCTATCCTATGGATGGTCACAGCAGCTAACTGCATCTTTAAGTGCATCAAGCATCAGTGGCAGTTGAAGAACTTAATTCTGATTTTTGAAGGTAATTCCAGAGTGCTGCAGCCCCGGCTGGTTCTCCCAATTATCCATCTTCTTTTATCTCCTTTTGCATAAATCCTGAGAGATTTGAGGCTAGGTATGACTCTGCCTTGGCTAGTAGGTAGGATTCAGGCTCAGTTGATATGATGGTGTCACTTGCAGCAGAGACATGTCTCTTCAGACATCCCAAAGAGCTCGACTGAGCACTCAGAACCCTCACCTTGGGTTTTCATTAAGTTTCCTGCATCAGAAGACCCTATAAAACTGTGGTATAGCGGGGCAGTGGTGGCACACGCCTTTAATCCCAGCACGCGGGAAGCGGATCTCTGTGAGTTCGACGCCAGCCTGGTCTACAGAGCAAGTTCCAGGAAAGGCACAAAACTACACAGAGAAACCCTGTCCTCGAAAAACCAAACCAAACAAACAAACAACAACAACAACAACAACAAAACTGTGGTCTAAACAAAGCAGCAGGTCATCTCCCTCTTGTGTTGGGAATAGAGTTCTCATCCAGGGCCTGCATGCCACTACCGGGGATCCAGTTCCCTTTTCTCTCCATGCTCTTTCCTGTGTGGTTCCCAAGATGGTTCTTCTGGCCTTGACTACCTTGTCAGGATGCCAGCCAGTAGGAGGTGAGAATGAAATAAAGCCATGTTCCCTCTGCTGTCTGCCTGCCCCACTTCATATACATCCCACTGGCCAGAAGAAGGCTGGGAAACGTAGTCCCTCGGCCAGATGTTTATGTCCTCCATCATAGGTCCTGTTCCATGAAGACACATTACAGATGTGGAGGGACTATCAACAGCAATTTTCCACTGCACATGACTTGGGGGCAGTGACTTAGTCATACACCCTGTCTGTCCTGCTGGATTGGCCTCCTTTACACAAATTAGTCTGTTATCTTTAAACTCAAATTTGCTTAGGTTCTCAGGCCACAGAAGCCAGATTCTTGGCCAAAATATCACAGGAATGGCTCCAAACCCAGTTCCCAGTAGAGCCCTCATTGCCCTCCGACCCCTCATGGATCCAGGCCTTCACTGTCCTCATTTTTCTCTGCATTCTGGTCTTCCAAGCTCCCACCAGAATACCCTATTAATCTCTCCCTGAAGCATTTTTAGGACTTCTCTAGCCTGAAGTTCAAAACTCTTCCCTATCCCTCCCACAAACCAGTTCTAAAGGCTTAAAGACCACATGGTTGGGTTTATTACAGCAAGGACCCTGCTTCTGGTACCAAGATTTCTTATTCCTGTTTCTGTGAAAAAAAAAAAAATCAGACAAGAGCAACTTAAGAATAAAGGCCTTATTCTGGCTCCAGTTCAAAGCTCAGTCTGTCACGGTGGAGACGGCACCGTGGTGGCCAGAGCTAGAAGCAGATGGGCACATCCCACTCACAACCAGAAAACAAAGAAGGGCGCACACATGACGCTCGGCTCCCTTTCTCCATGTGTGCAGTCCAGGACTCCACCCAGGAAGTGGTGCCACTCATGCTGACAGACTTCTCACCTCAGTCAAGATAACCCCCCACAGACCTTCCATTGCCCATGTCCCAAGTGATGCTAGAGTTGGCAATTACCACTAACTGTTACAACACCTTAATCATCCTAAATGAATATTAAGGGAGTGAAAATCGTAGTAATTTTAAACTTCTTGTTTGTTCGTGTGTGTAGTAGGGAGGGCACAGGCCCTCGCCCGCCACAGATCTCACCTATGGGTCACAGGACAACTCTGGGACAACAACTGGCTCTCTCCTGCCACCTTGTGGCATCGGGTCATCAGGCCTGCTGGCAGTGTCTCTACCTGGGAACCATCTCATTGGTTTTATACTGGAGATTATGATAACAGCATTTTGAAAGTAATATTTGAGAGTAGAAATGCTCTGTTATGTTTCCTGTGGGAGCTGTGTGGGAGAATGGCTGGTGGCATAAAAATTGAATAAATATCTGCTGGATTGTTTGTCTAAGACAAATGTGCCTGGGCTAATAAAATGCCACAACACACTTGTGCCGCCATCCAGCTGCTTGGGAACGCCATTAGTAAATCTTTGAAAGGATTGGAAGTTGTACCAGATGCTGCATTCTATTGTGCCAGATGTGGAGGCCCACTATGATTCATAGCTTAGGGCTCTGAAGGAATAAATTAATATTTTATTCTTTTACTCTGTGAAGCCAAAACAATCACCATTTGAAT
This sequence comes from Onychomys torridus, assembly GCF_903995425.1. NCBI lineage: Eukaryota > Metazoa > Chordata > Mammalia > Rodentia > Cricetidae > Onychomys > Onychomys torridus. The sequence goes on from NC_050454.1 coordinate 68,333,552, forward strand.
GGGAGGTCACATTTTTTTTCCTGGACTCAAAAATAAAAACTGAGCATTGTAATTAGCTGTCGGCCAGCCGGCCTCATTCAGCACTAGCTGGCACCACAACAGTTAAGTGACAATTTGTCAGCATCTACCGAAGTCGCAAATGCGCAGTCTGTGATCCAATAATAAATAACTCTGGGGATTTATCATCATGACACACAATGCCTGCGCAGACAGCAGCTTACAAGGTAAATTTGGTACAGTATTGTTTGCAATAATAAAAAGTTGAAAATAATCCAAATCTGCATGTCTTTTGACATACAGCTAAGTAAATAATGGTATAGCCATATGACAGAAAGAAATTTCTTTTTAAGAAGGAGGCTTTGACACACTGGTAAGAAGAAATCTCCAAATTACTAACTGGAAGAAGAAATGGCTGTGTACCACATGTATGCAGTGCCTGTAGAAGCCAGAAGATGGCGCCAGACCCCCTGGACCGGAGTTAAAGACTCCAGTTAGCTTGGTGGGTGCTAGGACTCAATCTCAGGTCCTCTGGAACAGTGGCTAGTGCCGTTAACCACTTAACCATCCCTCCACCCCCTACAGCTCCTACACACATTTTTTTAAATGAAAAATTTGTATGGAATCAGCTGTACTAAATGATAGCATTGGTATAAAAAGAAGAATGTGGTGTGTCTATTCTTTTTGCATAGGTTCCATTAGAAAGATAGACAAGAGATGATAATCTATAAAGGAACTGTGAGGCACCTGCCTTGAATTCCAGCACTCGGGAGGCAGAGGCGGGCAGAGCTCTACCAGTTTGAGGTCAGCCTGATCTGATCTACATAGTGAGTTCTAGGCCAGCCAGGGATACACAGAGAGAGCCTGTCAAACACACAAAAATATTTGTTTGTTGTTTGTTTGTTTACTTATTTATATGTGTATGGGTGTTTTGCCTGAATGTGTATCTGTACTACATGCATGCAGTGCCCATGGAGGCCAGAAGAGGGCACTGGGGCCCCTGGGACTAGAGTTACAGACAATTGAGAAATGCCATGTGGGTGCTGGGAATTAAATCTAGGTCCTCTGGAAGAGCAGCCAGTGCGTTTAAACACTGAGCCATCTCTCCAACTCCAAGAAGCACTTTTTCATTGTTTATGTTTATTGTTGTTGTTGCTGTTTTGAGACAAGTTCTCTCTATTAAGAAGCACTGGTTCTGTTTTTAAATTTCAATAAATTTGCGTGTAGGGGCTGGAGAGATGGCTTGGTGGTTAAGAGCACTGACTACTCTTCCAGAAGCCTGGTTTTATTCCTAGCACCCTCATTTACGCTCCCAACCATCTGGAACTACAGTTCCAGGAGATCTGACGCCCTCTTCTGTTCTCAGTAGGCACTGCATGCACATGGTGCACATGACAAGCAGGCAAAACACTCATACAAATACAAAAATTAACAAATCTTTTTAAAGTGTGTGTATGTGGTGCATGCATGTCTGCACAAGTGTGTGTGTGTGTGTGTGTGTGTGTGTGTGTGTGTGTGTGTGTGTAACCCCAGTGCTGAGGTTACAGATGTGCACTGCCACATCTGGCTTTATCATTTATATAGATACTAGGGATCAGAACCTGGTCCTCATGTTTGTGTGGCAAGCATTTCACTGAGTGAACCATCTCCCCATGGCCAGTGCTTCTGAATTTTGAACTATGTGAATACATCACCTATTCAAAAACAAACAAATCTAAAAGAGCAATCGCTGATTAACTTCACCTGGTAATCTAATGTGTATATTACACTCAGGAGAGAAGTGAAAGATTTGAGTTTCTGTGTTACAATAGGAAAGATGCACACAACTGTAAACATCAGGCGACAGCTCGGAAAAGTGTAACAGTGCTCCCATCACCCGGGGCTCAAGTGTCCTCGATTCCCTGGGACAGAGAGAAAGAGAAGAAACGTCATCACAGCTTTTGGGAGCATAACTGTCCTCATTTTGACTGAGTGGATTTCACTCCAATGAGGATATTTGAAGAGCATATATAATGTTTCCAGATGTGATGGTGTGTGTGTGTGTGTGTGTGTGTGTGTGTGTGTGTGTGCTCACACATGCATGTGCATTGTGTGTGTACAGAACTGAAGAAGGTAAAAAGAGAAAGCTACAGGACATTGTATCAAAGATGCTACTTCATGCTTGGAAAGCAAGAAAAAGCTTTAAAATGTGCTCCAAATACACAAAGAGCATTTCTGGAACTCTCAGGTGTCTGAGGAAGCCTGAAATGGGGAGGGGTGGAGAGGTCCGTTTGACCAAGGAGACTGCCTTTTAACCAAACGTTCTCTTACATGATTTGAGTTCCAGCATGGGCGACACCGGGCCCATCCACACCATGTAAAGAGGGACTTCCGGTTCCCATATGTCTTCCTTCCTCCCCACTTCATCTGGTACCCCTAACAGTGCAACCCACAGATGCCACCTATACAGAGAGCTTCAACCCAAAAGATGATCGCTTCTGTTGTAGGAAGTGGAAGAAGGGGGAAAAATGTTGGAAACTCCCAGTCTTCCAAAAACCAAAACCACATAATGCAAGTTCAGCCGAAGGGTGTTTGTTGGTACATGAGCACTGATTCTTCCAATAGCCAACCCAAGCCATTTAAATTCATGGGATCAGTTTCCCATCACACACAATGTCTTCTTTTCTTTTCTTTTCTTTTTTTTTAGCTGAGGTTTGATCCTCAGCTCAAAAACAAAAACAAAACAAAACAAACAAAAACAACAACAACAAAAAAAAAAAAACCCCACAATGTCTTCTTAACAGCTCTTCAAAGGAGTGAGCACAGGGACGAGATGGTGAGAATCTTGTCAGGCCCAGAACTGGAAGACACAAGGACCTTAGGAAGATCCAAGGACAGACATGAAAAATCAGAACAGGGTTTCTCAGACTCCGTTGTACCCAACCATCACCTGGTAACCTTGCCTACTGTAGACTGTTCCCTCCATTCTGCATGGGCCTGTGACTTCGTTTACAGCAAGCACCCATGTCCAAGGTTCTCATGCATCTGGAGCGGTGTGGACCGCCAAGGACGGTTCTCCTAAAGCTCTCAGCTTCCCGAAAAGGAGACGCTGCTAAAATGAGGTAAAGCCAAGGTAAAATTCCTCTTTGTGTGTTGGAGAACAATGACCAAAGGTGTTAGAAGGAAGGAAGCAACACAAGCCCGGCCTTGGATCTCTCCCTACACTCTCCTCCAAACCCGAGACACAGCGCGTGGCGGTGCTGGGCTTCTGGGAGCTGCTCTGTGGCTGCTAGCTGCTGCCACCCCTAGGAAGTGAAGCCGTGGCTGGCAGCTTCCCGGACATCTGCAGCAGGGTCTGGCAGCCAGGCTTCCACGTAGCTGCGGATTCGCTCCCGTCTATGGGTTCCCACCAAGCCCAGCGTTTGAGAACTCCAGTCACCCACTAGTCCTGCCCTGGATCATCGCAGCTGCATCTCATCCCAGTCAATTGTCCCCTTCCTAGGTGGTTGGGTGGTTAGGAACAGCCTGCAGCCAATGGGCAGTGGCCTGAGCCACTGGTTCTATGGACCAGGGCTCCCTCCCACTTGGCTTGGAGAAGCATGGTAGATGTGCTCAGGTGTCTGCCCTGGATTAACGCAGTGACAGAATGTATTTGACTTGGGTTGAGGCGAGATACTGTGACCTCACCCCCCCCCCCCCCCCCCCCCCCCCCCCCCCCCCCCCCGTGGTCTGAGGAGTAACTTTGGACCACATTAGATCTCTTGAAAACTGGGTTAACTAGAGGGAGTCATAGTACAGTTGACGCTATTGTCTCTGTGGCACGTGTATAAAATTCAGTGTGACCATTTTACCACTGGCCCTTACTTGGCGTCACCAATGGTCTCTGTCCAGGGAATGCAGGACTCAGTGAGCTCCTGCCTGGGAAAGAAGCTGGACCAGACCACAGGGAAGGGAGAAGGCGGCAAGGGTGAGGGAGCTCTGGACGACAGGAAGCCCAGGGGAGCTCAAGGGTGGAGGAAAGCTGGGCCCTGGAGTAAGAGGGGGGAGGACGGGACAAAGGGATAGAAGGAGCTCATGCAAAAAGATGGGAAAGAGCTCTGAATGTCCTGCTTCTGAGAACAGGGGCATGGACCAAGGCGAGGAGAAGCAACCGAGTCAGGACCCCTCAGGCTGCAATGCTCAAAGACATATTGCAGCAATCTGAACTGTGCTGTGGTTTCTAAACAAAACGTTTTTCCGTGGCTCTCCTGAGAGGCAGGCTAGCACGTGGGTTCCTCCTGGATCTATCCTGCCTGGCAGGTGCTAGGAATAATCTAGGTACCTCCTATTCCTGAACCCCACCACCGGGAATTACCAGTAGCCTGGATGAATCTCTTCTGCCCCCAGAAACCAGTTGCTTCTTACCTAGAATCCAGCCTGTGCTAGTTAAATCTACCTTACAACTAAACAGGCATGCTAACCTCAGGACAGAACTTGTCACAGGACCAGGGATGCCTACCTGTAGGTGTCTGGGGACCTGTACTCTCTCACCTACACCGTCCCCCCGGATTAATTCTGATGAGGCAGGAGATTAGTTCTGGAGCAGTGGACTACTCCTGACTGTCTGGAAACCCCAACATGGGTCAAGGAAACAGTGAAGGCCTAGTGCCTCCTGGCTACCTAGCAGGGCAGGAAGGGAAATGGAGGCTGTGGAACACTAGGGATCCAGCCCCTGCTGGGACCTCTAATCACTGGTATCTGTAAAATAGGAATAATCATACTTCCAACCCAACACCAATATCAAGGAAGCTGTTGGGACATTTGGGTGACATGCTGAGCCCAACAGAAATTCATTTCTATCCCTCTTCAAGTCCTATTCAAATGTCATTCCTCCAGGATCTCGGGCCAGGACCGAGACTCATTTTAGTGGCATGGATCACCTCCCTAAGACTCAGTTTCCTCTTTTCTAAAATGGGCCAGTGAGAATCACTGAAAGAAAGCCTGTCAAAACCAGCTAAGTGCAGGCAATGGCTCAGGTAACTTTGAAGAAGTCACCAGTTCACTTGCCCACAGTCTAGAGTACAGACTCCAGTATTCACTAAGTACATACCTTTGCCTATAGATGCAGCATTTTACCTTTACGCCTCGCACTAGTCCATGCACAATTGCACGACTGCGCCTTCAGAAACATTCACCAAGCGCCTACCAACCTGCCAGGCGGCCTGCAGTACACACTGGCAAGGCCCGCTGGCCCCTGAGCTGAGTTTCGACTCTCGGTGCGTCTTACCGCACACGTCGGAGCCCTAAGACTGCCATTCTGCATTCCTTCTGGCTTCCGGACCTCCACCTATCATCCCCACTCTCCAGTGCCAGGAGCCTTGACTGCCACCGCCACCCCTCACCCCGCACCCCGCACCCCGGGAGAGTTGTGCACAAGGACACCGCTCTTCTTGGCAGCCAGGCAGAATCGCAACCTGAATGCTAGAGGGACCAAGGGAAGGAGGAGAGCCAGAACCAAACGCCGAAGCCGGGAAGCGGTGGGAGGTCTGAGCCCTGGAGCCCCGAAAGAGTCCACCCCAGCCGGTTTGGCACTGGCTCCTCCTGGGCCGCCAGGCTGTGGAGCAAAGGCCGGCCCTGACACGCACCCGGCCTTTTGTGCGAAGGAAACACAAAGGGGAGGGAAAAACACGTCTTCCGTTTTGAAGGAGGGGGCCAACAGCTCCAGGACGCCTAGGCCAGCCAGGAAGTGCCTGAGCTTGGCTGGCGGATTAGCCTAAGCAAGAGAGCCCTCAATTCCTGGGGAAGGAACGTTGGTCCAGCTGCGCAGGCGGGTGAGGATCGCAGCTCCGGGACCCGCCCTGGCCACAAAGCAGGAGCTGGATCCAGACAAGGGAGAAAGTTGTCTCTCGATCAAGAAGGGCAAGCGAGGACCAAGCCCGTCTAGTTTCCATGGGGGTGGGAGTTGGGGGTAATGGTAAAGGAGACACAAGGAAATATCTCCAGCCTCCAACTTGCCCCTGAGCCAGAGACCCGGGAACACAGATGGCCCCCAGGCCGCAAGCAGCTCAGATGAAAGGAAGGCCGCGGATAGGAGGAGAAGACAGTTGGGAGCTGCGGTTCAGAACTTCCGACTTCGGGAGTGAGGACCACGAGATGCCGCTGCACATCCTAGAACTGCCGGGCAGTCTGGCCACAGAGCTAGGGGATGTGGAGCGGCTGGGAGCGGAGAAGCGTGCGCTCCTGCCTTCGGGTTCTGCCTTTCCAGGCTCTAGATTCTCGCCGCGGTAGAAGGGATCCCCCAACTTCCATCCCCAGCTACTGGACCAAGTGTGCAGAGAATGCCGGCCTGCTGATTCTCACAGACTTCCGGACGCGGGACAGACAAACCAGTGGACCGCAACAAAAGAAGGAACCAGGGCTCCCAGATGCTTCAGGCGGCCACACTAGCCTGGGCGACCGCAACCTAATCACCCGCACGCTGTGCCGCCTGAGGTTTGTTAGCTAGGTTGGCAGGCGCACAGCTCCACGCCCCAGCTGGTGGCCCCACAGAGCGCACCCCCGCACACACCCTCACTGCGGTTCGCCCCAAAGGCCCAAGAGTGGTCCTCACATGCCCAAGTTCCTAATCTCCACCCCAACCCCCATGTGACAGATTCTGCTAATTGAACGGTTATGGGTCATCCTCGTAACCGTTGGGCGACATTATCACCACGCTTCAATTCTTCATGTTTTAAATACATATTTAACGGATGGCTGCAGAGCCAGCTGGGAAACCCGCGGGTTGAAAACAAAGCTCCAGAAGGCAGGGGACTTAGGACAAACGCGACAGCCCACTCTCTAGGGTGGACCCCAGAGGGAGACTTCTCACTGAGTGTGGGGCAATAGCATGAGTTTTCATGTCTGTTCTGACTTTGCTACAAGATCAATGATTGATTTCCGCTTTGCTTGTTGTTAAAATTATATGCGAATAAAATACCAAGCAATGGAAGCAAGCAGGTAAAGGATGGTTAAAACCCCTTGAGAAAGATCTGTACCTGAGATAAATACAAACAAACAAACAAAACAAATCTAAGCAGGAAACGTCTGGATGTGAGAAACAGTTGGGAGTTGAGGAGATAATCTGCTGCCTCTATGCTTAGGGACCGCCAAATGCTTGCATCTGTGGTAGGCAAGGACCACCTGTATAGGACTGGCGATGGTTTTTTGTTTGTTTGCTTGTTTGTTTTCCCTGTAGGCTTGCTGAAATCAGTTCCTAGATTTTTCTCTTCTGTGAAATGGGTAAACGTGTAGTTATCTCTAAATTACCCCCAGACAGTTCTCCAGATCGGGTTTCTCCGCTTTTTTGTGTGTTGGTTTCGATGAAGGCTGCTGCCCGTAAAAAAAAAAAAAAAAAGTGTTCCAAGGCAGCCAGGAGTGTCAAGTTCAAGTATCAACTCCCCTTTAAGGCCTCAGATAGTTCTTTGCAAATAAAGTTGCCCCTACCCCACGATGTGGACGTCAAGGTGGAGTTGTAACTACTGTGACTGCGCTCCCCTGCTAGTAGGTAGGAGTGGAGTCTTTAGCTAGCTAGGCGTGTTAGTGGATGACTGCATGAACATCTCATCCGTGCTTCTACACAACCCTCAACATTAGGATGAATTGCGATTTCTCTTCTTCCTTGTGGGCTCGTGTTCCCCAAAGCCGTGCTCCCACCTGGGGGCGCTACCGCCTGTCCTCGGAACTGCAGCAACACCCACCGATTCGAAGCGGGCTAAGGGAGTGAGTGGGGTGTTCTGTACACTGTTAGCCTTTACTCGCGCGACCTCAAATGTTCACAGATGGATGAAAACCACCAGACAGAGTCGGGCAGCGGAAGACAGGCGCACAGGGTGGGCGGGTAGGGGCTATCGAGGACTCCAGGTGAGGCACGCAGCCTCCCTGTACAGCCTGAGACACTGAATTGGCTGGCTATCTGACGAGTTTGCGGAGTCCCCACCCCACTCCTCACCCCGGCCTGATGCTGCAGTGACCATCTTTCTTATAGAAAGTTGCAGATGCCCCCGCTGGCCCAGAGTCCCCAGCCCTCTCTACCACCCCACCTAGCTTGCTCTCCTTCTCCTCCCTTCCGCCCTTGCCTTTCCCTGCCCAGGTCCCTCCTCCCGTCCCTCCTCCCGAATCTCTCCACCGCGGGCGCCCATTGGCTGTGCGCTGAGAGTAGGCGTGTGCCCGGCCGAGCGGGTTTCATTGAGCGGAATTAGCCGGATGACATCAGCTTTGCAGCCCCTCGGGCCGGCCCCGCTCATTGGAGCCGCTGCCCCTCCAGGAAAAGCACATTGTTCCCGCCCCCGCCCGGACCACCGCCACCGCCGTCGCCACTGCCTCCACCCGGCTATAAAAACCAGCGGAACCCCGAAAGGTGTGGGTGCTTCTAACAGACCGAGCCAGCACCAGCGCCGGCAGCCAGGTTCTCCTCTGCTGAGAGTACCTCGAATCCAATTCACAGTGAGTGTCCCCGCCCCTCGACTGCCCAAGCCTAGATCCTGAGGACTGACTTCCCCAACTCCGCTAGGACCCAGGGTACACCCCTACGCGCAGGCTTGCGGGCCGGGACCCTGCCCGTGCGGGTCAGCTATTCCTAGTAGCTGCTCTGGTGCCGACACTCACCGCAGCATCCCCAGCGCCAGTAACTCCTGTTGCGGGAACCCAGGCCCCGGCGCCGCCGCAGAAGCTGCGCTTGTGAGCCCCGTGCTGGTTCTAGGTGCGCGCGTGTGCACGCGTGCCCGTGTTTACTGTGTCGTGTCGATGGAGATAAGGAGGATGCGTTTGAGTATGACATAGAAATACTTCTCTATTTAGAAGTCCAGCCCAAAGTAAACTCCCTATTTATTGCAGGCCGGAATGAAGAAACAAAAACCTCTAGAATGTCCCTTACCGAGGGCCACCCAGGGCTCCCTGAAATAAAGTAACCTGTGCACGACAGTGGGAAGGGGAGGCGGGGAGATTTGTTAGGAGCACCGTCGTGTCCCGAGCTGCTAGAAGGCCAGAAACAGCAGCGAGGTGGACATCAGCCGCCTCTGCGGGTCCTCTGAGCTGCAGTGCAGGCGGGAGTAGCAATTTTGTCTCGTTTCTCTCTCTCTCTCTCTCTCTCTCTCTCTCTCTCTCTCTCTCTCTCTCTCTCTCTCTCTCTCTGTCTATCTGTCTGTCTGTCCCTCCTTTCAAGTTCCGAAAGTTGAAAAAGGAAGGACCCTTCGAAAGCTAAGATTATCCCTGGGGCCATGGACTCGGACGCCAGCCTGGTGTCTAGTCGCCCGTCGTCGCCAGAACCCGATGATCTTTTCCTGCCGGCCCGGAGCAAGGGCGGCAGCAGCAGCAGCGGCTTCACAGGGGGGACCGTGTCCTCGTCCACGCCGAGCGACTGCCCGCCGGAGCTGAGCGCAGAACTGCGAGGGGCCATGGGCGCAGCGGGCGCGCATCCCGGGGACAAACTGGGAGGCGGCGGCTTCAAGTCTTCTTCCTCCAGCACTTCCTCGTCCACATCGTCGGCAGCCGCGTCGTCCACCAAGAAAGACAAGAAGCAGATGACCGAGCCCGAGCTGCAGCAGCTGCGTCTGAAGATCAACAGCCGCGAACGCAAGCGCATGCACGACCTCAACATCGCCATGGACGGCCTGCGGGAGGTCATGCCGTACGCGCACGGCCCGTCGGTGCGCAAGCTCTCCAAGATCGCCACGCTGCTGCTGGCGCGAAACTACATCCTGATGCTCACCAACTCCCTCGAGGAGATGAAGCGACTGGTGAGCGAGATCTACGGCGGTCACCACGCCGGCTTCCACCCGTCCGCCTGTGGCGGCCTGGCACACACGGCGCCACTACCCACAGCCACAGCGCACCCCGCGGCCGCCGCGCACGCCGCGCATCACCCGGCGGTGCACCACCCCATCCTTCCTCCCGCTGCCGCCGCCGCCGCCGCTGCAGCCGCCGCCGCAGCCGTGTCCAGCGCCTCCCTGCCGGGCTCCGGGCTGTCCTCGGTCGGATCCATCCGGCCTCCCCACGGCCTGCTCAAGTCTCCGTCGGCGGCCGCAGCCGCCCCTCTCGGAGGCGGGGGCGGCGGCAGCGGTGGCAGCGGTGGCTTCCAGCACTGGGGCGGCATGCCTTGCCCCTGCAGCATGTGCCAGGTGCCACCGCCGCACCACCACGTGTCGGCCATGGGCGCCGGCAGCCTGCCGCGCCTCACCTCCGACGCCAAGTGAGCGGGCCAGCGGCGTGCGTTCTGGAGAGCCAAGGGCTGTGGAGCAGCCAGGACTGGCCAGCGCTGGGGGCTCCGGAGCTCTGCCGCAAGAAGGCGAGCTGGACCATGGGCTAGGCCTAGGGAAATACGGGGAGTCCAATATCTGGGAACCGAAGTAGTGGGAGCATTTGGAGCAACAGGGAGTGAGACGCCTACGCTCCAGAACCTGATTAACTCTTTGGCTGAACACTCGGTGGGTCTGGGAGACGCCATTGAACAAAAACGGCCACAAAGCGCGCGCGGATACGTCCATCACTGGAACTCCCCCCGCCCTGCACCCCCAGGAAGAGTCTAAAAACTGACTTTCCTCTTGTGCGCAGATTGACTCCCTGTCTCGGCTTAGGCAGCTCGTTGCCAAGAGGCAGATCACCGGGGCACTTGACTACCTTTCCCCGTTTCGGGCCAGGTAGGAGACTCCCAGGAGCCGCACTACAGAAGCCACCCCTGGGCCTCACTCCCAAGGTTCATCCCTGGCCCAGGGCCAGGGGCGCTAAGCTAGTTGACTCTGGCGTGGGTGTCAGGAGCGCTTAAGATCGTGTCCCATTTCTGTAACTGGGGGAACCTGTGTGGTCTCAGAAGTGTGGCCTTCTGTCCTGTCTCTCCTGTTGACTTGTGGTTTCCTAACAAATCTGTGAATGTTCCTTTTTCCGACCACGCGAGCAAGCTTTACAGACGCTCAAAATAGAAGCACTTGTGGAATGGAATAATCCAAACTACCGACATGGGGTCGGGATGCTTTTTAGATCTTATTTTTAAATAGAAACTACACCACCACCCCCTATGCTAAGCACAAGGTAGTTTGGTTTCTTATCCGATTGGGGACAGCTGTTTGTTTTAGGTACCTGAGGGCTTGAACGAGCAGCATCAAAAAAGTTGCTGTGAATATAGTGTGAGTTATTTGGGAGGGGGGTTCTGTTGGGATTTTAATCATTTCTTGTGTATGTAAATATAATATCGATGAAGTGCACGGTGCTAGGCTCTTTGTTCACGTGACTGCCAGCCCCTCCGGAGTCTAAGCCCCTGTTTTCTTTCTGTGTTGTCCCACCCCCAGCCCTACACACACTTTTGCCACAGTTAACACAAGTGGCAAATCCTTTCACTCGCTCCCCGGCCTGCGCTACAACATGGGGCTTCACAACGCCTGCCTCCTAACATCCCACCTCTCCCGCGCGGCCCCGCAGAGTGTATCTATCATCTGTTTTATTTTTGTAAAGAAAAAAAAATGCTAAATAATATTTATTACTTGTTTGGTTGCATAAAACGAAACAAATGATGGAGTGTTGAGATTTTAAATAAAATTTAAAGTCAGTCGGGTGTTTTCGGTCCGTGTGAGGAGTTGGGGGAGGGGCAGGGGGACACTGGGGACGGCGATTCCTCTGGGGGCGGATTTGTAGCTCGTTTTGTAGGCTTAGCCTCAGAAAAAGATGGGGGATTTTTACTACTCCCTCCCTAACACATGTTTTCTTTAAAAGGGGACAGGCTCCTGATGTGTACCACAGCTTTCTTGGGCTTTTTAATTTCTCACACCTACTCGGAAACTCCTTCTCCCTTCAATTGAAAACTGAGCTAGTTCAAGAATGAATTTTCCTTCCGGAGCGCGAACCTTTGGGCCTGAGGTTCTGGGAGCTCTAACAATGGCCTTCTCAGCCACGATTTTATTTTCTCTCTGCTCAAGGGCTTTCTCTGGCCACCACTGAGCCCTTGGCTTCAGCTGAGAGACTCTTGGGGGCCCCGAGGCCCCGCAAAGCCTGGGCGTTTTGTGCAACGTTCTGCAGGGGTTTTGATGAAAACTCACTAACGCCCCCACGGTCCTGAGAACTTTTCAGGGGCAGCTCTGTCTTCTCTTAGCCACCTGGTTTCTTAGAATTCTAAACTGCAGCGCAAATTCAGGGCTTTACTTTCAAGAGAGATTCTGTGCAGAAAATTTTAAAGCTTCTGGCTTCAGTCAACCCTCTGGAGTGCTGGCCCAGGAACAGGATCTCTGAAATGTCAGCCTGGTGCTGGACAGCAGACCCTTTACGGGATGACATCTTTAGTGGCTGCCAGCAGAAGGTATCTAGACTTGGAAAGGGAGATTTCTCTGTGTTTGTTTTGTTTTGTTTTGTTTTGTTTTGTTTTGTTTTGTTTTTTAGTTGGAGCCCAGCCCATTCAGGAGTCCTTCACTCAGGCCTGAGTGAGGGTGGACCCTTCTGTGGACCCATTGGATAGCTCCAGGACAGGTACTTCTTAATGCCTGTCTGCTAGCCAGAAATGCAGGCGCTCAGGGGTGAGGTATTGCAGGCCCCACCTAGCTTAACACAGAAGGCCACCGCCCACCACCACCACCACCACTTTCTTCTTCATCTTGTCTGTCTTTCATCCTTCTTTCTTCCTCCTTCTCCTCTTCTTAAGGCTAGGAGGCATTTGGAATTCCCGAGAGCATAGAGAAGAGAGAGGGGACCTGTGGAACCCGAAAAAGGGCAATGTTCAGCAGGGTTTATTCCTGTTGGAATCCCATTTGAAGCCAAAACTTGCCTGGTGTTTGGTCCAGCCCCACGTGCAGACACACACCTAAGGATGCCGGGACGTGGAAATCCCCAAAGCCTGGCTAAGAACCTGGAGGTGCAGAGATTCGCGCCTTGGCAGCATCTAAAGCTGGCGCACCAAGCAAGGTTCTGCAAGCCCCTGCCCAGGCCGTGTGCACAGGACAATTGCAAGGAAAGAAACCAAGTCTGCTTGGCCATCCCAGCCCCCAGTATCCCCAGGCTCAGAGCCTCCTCACCCCACCAAAGAGGGAGGAGTGGTATCCATCCTGGCTTTGGCCATCAGCCTCAGCTGTGGGGAGGTCTGGGCTCAGTGAGAGGCACAGCAGACCTCTAACCACAGCAGGTAGCTCTTGTCCTAGGGTGGGCCTAGGCTGCTCCAGGGTCAGGAGGTCTCAGGTCAGCATTGACCTACCCTGAGGGGTGCTGTCAGAAGACTGTGGGTGACCACTTGGACCTCCATCGTGAGATTTTATTTTTCCTTCCAGATTTTACTTGTGACTTCTTTGTCATAGATGTTACCTTTTCCCTTCTAGTCTGAGCAGCTCCTCAGCCTCTACCCAGCCATGTCCTCTTCGTGGCCTTCATGACTCCCTAGCTCTCCGTCACAGGGCCCAGGGACTCATCAGACACAAGATCTGACAGACTTAAGCCCAGAACTCCACTGGAGATGGAGAGGACAGAGCCTGGTGAGCAATGGGGAGCGGAGCTGAGCCACCTCCACTAGCCTCCGCACTTCCCCCACAAGCACACCATCCCCACATTCTCCAAGCTCTCCATAGGTCCCAGTCCTAGAAAAGGGGCTGACCCCCTGAACTCAGTGTTGGAGGACTCTTGGTGGGATTGGCTTGAGCTATAAGGTACCTCTGACGCCACAGAGGAATTTACATCTAGAGACAGGGAACAGAAGGGTAGGCAAACTGGCAGACCAAGTGGGTATACCGGCAGAGGAACACATTGCCGAGGCCCGGAGGTGTCAAGGATTTTCGTGTGGCTGTGGGAAGATAATACCAGGGGACACCCTTGATGGCCTGGTGCTCCTTCAGCTACGCAAGTAAGACCTGTTCTTGTTTTCCTTCGTAGGATATGAAGGTTTGCTTGTTTGTAATCTGCTTTAGGCACTTGGGATTGAACCTTGTGAACAACAAGCAATGCACTCTACTACTGTCTTATTTATTTACTTACTGATTTATTTTGAGACAGGTTCTTACTAAGTTGCCCAAGCTAGCCTCGAACTCATCTATAACCCAGGCAGGTCTAGGACATCCAATCTTCCTCCTTCAGCTTCTCCGGTACCTGGGATCACAGGCCTGCACCACTGGGTCCAGCTATGGTGCTATGTTTGAATGCCGCCCCCCCTCCCTCCCCCCCCCCCCCCCCCCCCCCCGCCAAGATGTTCTCATGTACTCCATGATAGAGGAATTTCTGCTTCCAGTTAGGACAGATTCAGCTTAGAAGCCTGTCTGAACCCTGTTATATAAGTACCTCGATACTGTGGGCAAGCTCATCTTAGACAAAGCCCCCCCCCATCTCTTCCAGTAGACTGTTTATCACTACAGATTTTGTGCCAAGTCTTCCACTCCCCACATAACACCCAAAGGGATCATAGGAGGTCTTCACCAACAGCCCTACATCAAGGGCCTCAAGACATCTTATGGGTGAGCAGCCATCTCGTACCTCTGCAGACCTACAGAATCAGGCCTAGCTGTTCAAAGAAAAATAGCTGATGCTCCTAAGTCTACCCCCACTGCTGGGGAGAAGCTCAGGAACTCACTGAGTCAGCATGATCACTGGTCAAAAGCCCAGCCCAGTACTTCATTCCCTGTCGGAGTGCAGGGGCAACCTAAGCAGTGGTGAGGGAGGAGGCTTGACCCGGGAGTGCTCACTAGATAGGGAACACACACACACACACACACACACACACACACACACACACACACCAATCTTCAGCTCTCTCCCAGGAGCTGAGTTATTGCCATATGGCTGCATTGTCTGGCTGCAGGTTAATGAAGGAGGATGCAGTTAGGAGGACCCAGAGCTGAGCTGGCAGTTCAGGCGATGGATAAAAGGACTGGACAAGGAGGTGGACATATTTATTGAAGGGTAGTGGGCACAGACTGACACCATTGTGTGCCAGCTCATGGATTTCTCACAGTAACTCTGAGGAGCTGCTATTACCCCCCATTCCAGGCTAGGAACCTGTGTGAGGGCAGATGCCAACAGTGCATAAACCCAGGCTGCCCGCTTGTCCTACAGGAGTCAGCCTGACCAAACCCATACCTGCCCCACCCCCAGACCCAGCAGTCCCCAGGCTGGCTTAGCTCCAACTGGGGAACTCTTGGGTCTGATGCTGCCTCCTCCCCACAACCGGCATTAGGGAAGCTCCTAGGTGCTCCCCCTAGGTGCCTGGACCCCATCTGTCCCTGACGCCTCCATCTGGGTTACAGGCTGTGCCAACAGACTTTAGCAATTAGCGGGCTCCGATGGGCGCGCTGCAAGGGTGGAGGAAGGGCCGGAGCAGGTGAGCCGCGGAGGCTGCTCATTAGGGACTGTCGTTACTGCCAGGACAGCTGCGGGTCCGGTATCAGCCGGAATCCCAAGCCTCAGCCCCAATAGGGTTGCGCTTTCCGAGCCCGGGGAGCAATTCAGAAAGGGGTCGCAGAGACCAGGCAGACACCGAGGCGGTGGGACCCAAGAGGTTTTGCTGGGACTGTACACACTCACCTCTGTGGGACTTCACCTTGGGCCACTACCCTCAAACGCGCCGGTGGGTCGAACTGGCCCTTGAAATTTCCGTTTGTGGGTTCGGAAGCCAGACAGCTTGGCAGAACGCTAACTACCTTGGACGCGGCATTTGGAATGGGGTTCCTCCAGCCCCCGCTGGGTAGCAGAGCGGCTTACAGAGATTGCTTTGAAAACTGGCTTTGAAAGTGCACAAGGGTCCTCTCCTCCCGCTGGCTTCCTAGGTCTCACAGGTGGGTGCAGAGGGACTACTCCTCTCTCGCAGGATTTCCCGTGCGTGCGCGCGTCTGGGTGCACTGCACAGATTCTGAATGCCGCAGCTGGCTTGTGCCATGCAGAAACTTCTTTGATGGTGGCTGCACAGCCTCTGGGCCACTGATTGAAGAAAAGGTTGGAGGTCCTCCTCCGGGAAGCGGAGAAGCGGGAACACAAAACCAATCAAAAGCGCCTACTTTTGTGTGGGGGACCAAACCGGCTGCTTGAGGATGCACACACATCAGACTCCATGTACCCAAATGGGAACGGCTTGTGCACAGAGGTTTATACACACCTGAGTTCCTCCTTCACAGGACCATCCACCCCTGCGTTTGCACAGACATCGACCAGCTAGTGCTCAGAGCACTAGGAGCTGTTAGCTGAAGTCCTCAGGCTGGACCTCCAGATTTGTAACTGTCTCCCTGGCTGCCTCGAGAGCTAGCCTTCTCTAGTTTCTAGAAGCTGAGCTTTCTCCCCTCAAACCAATCTGGCTCTCAGAGCTCTCTTCCTGGTGGCCTGGCCCACAGAGAAATTCCACCCTCAGGACAAAATCAGGTCGCAAGCAATTTCCTCCTCTTTCATTTGGGAGTAAAAGCCTGCCTTGGAGTTTTTAGGACTCTCAGAAGCTGTGTGTGATGTCTGTTTCCTCCACTGTAGAATGGAGACAAGATGGGCATTCTCTAACGTGCCCTGGGCAGGTCAGGCTCCAACTATCAGAACCCCCTGTGTCCCCTACTGCAGAAGCCTTGGGAATTCCCAGCTGGCAAGAGGACAGTTAGGCCCTCTGTCTATGGCCCTCGGATGACCAGCACAGCACCATTCTGAAGTACAGCCAGGAGCCTCAGAGAGATGAGACACCTGGGAACTGGGCTGGGGCTCCCATCACCCCCAGCTCTCGCCTCTGAAAACTATTCAGGCTAAGTCAATGCCAAGGAAGACACTGGAGTCCAGTATAGCTTAGCCAACACAGGAAGGAAATTACTTCAGCCAGCCCAGAGGGGCACTGGCAGGGAGCTTCCACTTCAGGGCATCCAGAAGGCTGTCCATCTTTTTCTGCTCAGTTCCAGCATCAATGGACCGGGCTCACAGTCCTTGCCTTTCTCTCCTGATAGCCCTCCATCCTCAGGATCAGGGCTCCAGCCACACCCACCCACCCATCTGCTTCTTACCATCACCCACAGCATCAGCTGTTTGAATTAAGGTAAAAACGTTGCCACCAGCTCCTCCTATCTTACCCTTTCCTATTTTAATTAAGGTAAAAATTAAATTCTGTTAGGCATGGAGAGACGCCCAGTCGACGAAGCATTTGCCTCACAAATACATCTGAGTTCGATCCCCAGGACCAAGTAAAATAAAGCTGGGTGCGGTGGCAAGGCTTGGACCCCATCGAGAGGGAGGCTTCTAGAAAGCCTGACTTAGCCCACCTGGTGAGTGCCAAGCCAGGGGAAGACCCAGTCTCAAAAGCAACAAACCAACCAGATAAACAAACAAAAAGCAGTGGCAGGCACCTAAAGAATGAGACTTGAAGCTGGTTCCCAAACCATGTTTGCGTTGTTTTATCTGACATACACCGAGCACATCAGAAGACCCCTGGATGGCAAATCCTCGCTCACTAGCTATAGTTGGCCCCATCTTCTACTCTGGGCAACTAGAAACCTACCGAGAAACTGACTTAGGAAGCATGCTTCCCTCCCCGCTCCAAGACAGGCTTTCTCTGTGTAGCCTTACCTGTTCTGGAACTGGCTCTGTAGACCAGGCTGGCCTGGAACTCATAGAGATCTGCCTGCCTCTGCCTCCCAAGTGCTGGGATTAAAGGTGTGCATCACCATGCCTGCCCAGCTAAGAAATGTGCTTTTTAAAATAAGAGCTTTGAGGCAGAGCCCTGACTAGAAGCAGGAAATGAAATGATTCTTCACAGTTGCAAATCGAGGAATTATGTGTTATGCAGAGATGCAGAAGCTCTGCGCATTAAGGTCACAGTTTTCTCCCCTTTTATTTTATTTTAATCAATTAACTTATTAATTAATTATTTTTGGTTTTTTGAGACAGGGCTTCTCTGTGTAGTTTTGGTGCCTGTCCTGGATCTCACTCTGTAGACCAGGCTGGCCTCAGATTCACAGAGATCCACTTGGCTCTGCCTCCCGAGTGCTGGGATTAAAGGGGTGCACTACCACCGCCCGGCTTCTCCCCTTTTATTGAAAATAGATTATTTTCTCCTGCAGTTTATCCTGGCTATATTTTCCCCTCCCTAACTTAAGGTCACAGTTTTACCTTTCCTTTTCAGTCTTCCACACCCACCTGGCATTTCCAACCCTTTACTTTTTTTTTTCCTTCATCTCACATTCAGCTTGGTCATATTAACTGACCCCCCTGTTAAACCCGAGCCCCAGGCAGCACACGTCTAACCGTCCAGTCATGGACAGAGAAGCACTCAGTGAATGTTCACTGGACAGAATCCACACATACAGGCAACTTTTGGCTCCCAAGCCCTTTTTTATGGAGAATAGATGAGGTGCAGAGCTTCCCCGGAAACCATAAACAAGACAACAGGAGCAAAATCTAACTCCACAGAGTAGATCAACAGATTGTGTTCTCCTGGTGTCTTACAGCCTGATGTAAATACAAGATCATCTGAATGATTGGTTAGGATCAAAGCATTTCCTAAAGCTGAAATGGGACACTCTCCACGGTGAACAAGAGCTGTTTCTGAGCACAAGGAGGCTGTAGACCTTGAGATGTAAAACCATTCATGAGGAATGGGTGTATGGGTAGATAGCTCCTCCTAATTCTTTGGAAGGTAAACTCTTCGGATTAAAAACAAAGACAAATGTTTATTTGGATGAGTCCAATTTTTTTAAAAAGTCTTTATTTTATGTGTTTGAGTGTTACATGTATGTGAACCACATGTGTGCTTGGAGTCTGCAGAGGTCAGAAGAGGGTGTCAGGTCCCCTGGAACAGGAGCTACAGATGGCTGTGGACCACTCTGTGGTGGTCAAAACTGAACACTGAATCCAGGTTCTCTGCAAGAGCAACAAATGCTCATAACCACTGAGCCTCCTCTCCAGCCCCCTGGATGAGTCATTGTGCATGTGCGTATGCATGTGCGTGTCTGTCTGTCTGTCTGTCTGTCTGCCTGTCTCTTCATCTCTCTCTCTCTGTCTCTGTCTCTCTGTCTCTCTGTCTCTCTCTGTGTGTGTGTGTATGTGTGTGCGTGTGATGGGGACTGGGAGATGTCTTTGTGGGGAAAAAGTGCTAACTGTGCAAAGCTGGTGACCTGAATCTGATCCTCAAGAACCTATGTGAAAAGCCTGATACAGCAGCAGGAACTTATAATCCCAGGCTATTCTCCAAGGTGGGAGGTGGAGACAGGAGCCTGGCTGGGAGCTCTGGAGCAGCTAGCCTGGAGTCCACTACACAGAAGTTGAAACGAGAGAATCTCTGACTCAATTAGGTGACAGTGCTGACCCTAAACACTGCCCCCTGACCCCACACGTGCCCTCATCTCTCCTCTCCCAAACACACTCACACACGTGCACACACACAAGCACTCACACACACACACACTCACACACACACTAATCTGAAAAGATCTTCTGGTAAATTAGCAGCTCCCACCAACTGTCCATGTCAATGTCACAGACAGAATGAGGACAACATTCTGTGTGTGTGTGGGGGGGGGGGGGGTGTATCACTGAGCAATTCAGACAGCCAGGGTAAATCTTTTCAGTAAGTTTTGCTTCTCTCTCTCTCTCTCTCTCTCTCTCTCTCTCTCTCTCTCTCTCTCCCTCCCTCCCTCCTTCCCTCCCTCCCTCCCTCTCTCTTTCTCGTCTTTTGTTTGTTTGTTTGTTTGTTTGTTTGATTTTGAGACAGGGTTTTTCTGTGTAGCCCTTGCTGACCTGGAACTCGCTCTGTAGACCAGGCTGGCCTCGAACTCAGAGATTCATCTGCCTTTGCCTCCCGAGTACTGGGATTAAAGGCATTTGCCAGAACTGCCCAGCTCATTGAGTATTCTTAAAAAGAAGAAAGAAAAACAGAGAGAAGCTCAGTGGCTATATTTATCCCAAATGCAAAACTCGCCTTTTGTGTACTCTGCTGAGCTGCCAAAAATGTCCCCGCAGAATGGACACAGCTAAGAGAACAATGTTGAGCTGAGGGCTGGCCCTGTGCTAATGTGCTCATGCATTACAGGCCCCACCAGATGGCTGTGACAACAGCCAGGCCTGCCCTGCCTGGGTCAGAACTCAGAGCCCAAAGCCTGGTTCCAACGCTCCCTGGTTCTAAAACCCTGCTTGTCTTTAGAGAGGTGACGGTTGTCCTTGGAGGAAGGGACATGCCCATTCTATCCAGCTCAAACATGCCAGGGAATGATGACCAGAGGTTTGCTTCTGTTAGACTGACTTGTGATGCAGAATTTAAAAACATTTACATGCAATAGAGAGTCAGAAAAGGAGAGAGTGGGATCGGCCCTCTGTGTTCATGCATGAGTGTTAAACATCTACTTAATATTCTTCTTTGACTTAGATGTCGTGTGGGGAACATGGTCCTACTTTCTCTCTCTTACACTTCAAAGAGTCTCTTCTACTCTACTGCACACTGAAATAAATTCGCGAGGAAGGAAATTGACCCAAATCAACACCAAAACTATACACAAGCGCACCGGGCCATGGGGCACAGGTGGGCTGGGGGGTAAACAACCTAGTCAATGAAGTGCTTGCCTTGTGTGAGTTCAATCCCCAGAGCTTACATGAAAAAGCTAAGTGTGGTCTTCAGGTAAAAGTCCAGATGTGGTGGCATGCACTTGAATCTCAGTGCTGGGAGCCAGCTTAGCCCATTTGATCAGTTCAGGGCCAGTGAGAGACCTGGTCTCAAAGCAAAACAACAAAGTGGTTGGCACCTGAGGAATGGTACCTTCTATTGTAAGCTGACCTCCACATTCATATACATACACATGCAAACATCCACACATATGTGTATGCACATATGCATACACACACCTGGGCACATGCATGGATACACATACACACATGTGAACACACACACACACACACACACACACACACACACACACACACACCACGTACACACATGCACATGCAAATACCAGGCCTTCTGGCAGCGACAAAAAGAAGCTACAAAGAAGTGTTCATCCCTGTTTTCCTACATCTGAAAATCCCTGTCCTGGGATGAATCTGGGGTTCAGTGGCCATCTTTGGTAATGAGCCACCCACAGAGCTGTGCTGAGCTTCCCAAGAAGTCATGTTCTCTTCTCTAGCTCACATCCCCAGGGCTGGGCATTGGGTCACAGTTGGGCAATGGAGAAGAGGGTGGTACACAGAGATGTCACTTCCCATCAGTGCCAAGGCAGAAACACAGCAGAGGCACACAGAGACCAGAAAAGACCACCAACCTCTCTGCTCAACAGTAGACACTCAGGTCTGTTACTGACCAGTGACCTTCAAAACTGATCTAAGTCTCATTGTTTATATGGGGGAGGTGGGGTCCCTGGGAAGCTGGCATGAACCCCAATATTGCCAGCCTATTGGGATGCTCAGCACTTTTCCCATGAATGCAGTGTGGCCAAGTATCTCCAGAGACCTCAAACACCCATCTCTGGGGGAGGGATGCAGAGCAAGTCATTATCACAGCACAACAGACTGGTTGTAACATGAAGCAGAGTGCCGAGGGCCTCAGACAGGTGAGTTTTCCCTTGAAGGGAATAAAAGCAAACAGAGAACTGGAGACCAACAGGGCTGGTACCACGCACTGCAGAAGTAGGCTTGGGAGAGGGTCATTGCGATGTGTATTAGGCAGGACACAGAAAGACAGCCAGCTCCAAGACAGTGCTTGGAGGAAGATGAAGTCTAGGAAGTGGCTTGGTATGTGGGGGACCAGGATGCTTTCTGTCATTTTGCTGTCCTCAATGTATGTCCCCATTCCGTGGCTGAGGTGACTACTCCAAACCTTCCACCATGCCCAAATTCTAGAGCAAGGAAGGCTGGGCTCTCTCCCTCTCTGGAGTACAAACCCAAAGCAATGCCACTTATGCCCAGATTCCAGAGCAGCGCCGAGTTTCATGGTCACATCCAATGGCAAGGGCATTTGGAAAACGTAGGTTTCATTTCGTCTTCATTAGTTTTGACTCTGTAAAGCCACATGCGGCTTGTGGTAAATGACTGAATGAGGTTGGTTGGTGGCCAGACCACAGTGAGTGTGTCATCAGGCATTCAGTGAGGGTGGCAGCCAAGGGAACCAACCGTAGGTCCTTTCTGAGTGTTCATAGAAAGTTAGTGCGTGGAGCTCAGCTGGAAAGCTGTGGAAGAGGGAAGTGAGAGAGTAAGTTATAGGTGGTTGGGGCCTAGACGCAAAACTATTGTCTTAGATGTCCCCAAGACTTAGATGTCCACATGGAGTTGGCCAATAATCTTCCTCTTGATTATCCTGAAGTTGCATGGACTGGACCAGTGCTCAGGAATGATTGTTCTTTCGACACAATCAGTGCTCAATATATTTTATGATACACGACAAACTTTGGCCCTGAGGAATTCCTCTGCATTCTGGCCTGGTAGCATTGGCTCCAGTAGAAGAAACAGAATGGTGATGTCCTTCAGCTCTTTTTCCCTTACAGCAACAACACCATGAGAGGACAGGAGATGATGGCAGTGACAGCAGACCCTGAGTCCGACCTGAGTCCCTACCTATCATACATTTCTTTCTTATTCGAGGTTCCTCTTAGTAACAGACTTTCGTTCCTGATCTCTGAGATATGAGAGGATGGAGGAGGAGGTAGAATGTTGCTATGACAAAAATATCTGATGTCAACAACTTAAAAGGAGAAGTTCTTCATTTTGTCTCATGATTCTAGGGGTCTCGATCCATTGTCTTTGGCTTCTTTGCTCCTGGACCTGTGGTGGGTCAGAACATAGCACAGTAGGGTCGTGCAATAGAGGCTGTTCAAATCGTGTGGACAGGAAGCAGAGAGGAACACAGGAGGGCAGAGGGCAAGATACCGCCCCCAGGAAGGACCTGCTTTCTCCCTCTAAGCCCCACGTCCCGAGATTTCCAGCCACTCCCACAACAGCACCACCTGGACAGGAGGCTTCAACACACAGGCCTGGGGGAACATTTCAAATTTAAACCAACTTTTTTTTCTCAGACAGCTCTGGGACATGTTGTCTCACTTTCGTTGTTGTTGTTTTGCATTTATGAGAGAGAGAGAGAGAGAGAGAGAGAGAGAGAGAGAGAGAGAGAGCGCAACTATGGCTGCTGTGGTGCAGAGGCCAGAGGACACTTGTGATTGTTCTTCTGCCTCCACCATGTGGGTTCTAGGAATCAAACTCGGGTCATCAGGCTGGTGGCAGATGTCTTTACCCCACTGACCCATCTTGCCAGCTCTGGGATCTATTTTGAAACAAAGAAACCAATGCCTGAAAATGCAAGGCACTTGATTCATTTGGTGTCCTACACTAGACGTATTTCAAACCAAGAGATGGTCCATAGCTATTTGCCTCATCTACTATAGACTGGATTTAGTGAGACTTCAGTAAGAAAAACTCACATTACTCAGGCTGTTACCTCATGTTAGGCTGCTCCAGTTGTACCGACTCAAGAGCTCTCTTTATTTCTATTTACCCAGGAGAGAATAAACTCAGAAACCACAAGGCAGCAAGTGGCAGAGTAGGATTTACAAACCCAAGCTTGTCAAGATGACACTGTGTTGAGATATCCAAAAAGCACGCACGCTCCCTTTAAATTTTCATTTACTTAAAAATATTGCCAAGTATAATGGCCACGTCTTTAAATATCAGCATTTGGGCAGAGGCGGGTGGATCTCTGTGAGTCTGAAGTCAGCCTGGTCTACAGAGTGAGTTCCTAGCCAGCCAAAACTGATTTTTAATTTATCTTTTTACTTAGGAACAAGTTTAGATTCACAGAAATGCCGCAACAATAATCTAGATATGTGCGTATATGCTCCCTTAAGACATTAACATGGTTATCGTGGATTTTTTTTTTTTTTTGAGACAGTGTCTCAGGTAGCCCAGGCTGACCTTAAACTTGCTGTATAGCCAAGGATGCCCCCAATCTCTAATCCTCCTGCCTCTATCTTCCACCTGTTATAACTACAGTAGAGGCTACCAAGTAGTTTGTGTGAGCAGAAGATCAAATCCAGGGCTTCCTTCATCAAATGAGCCACGCCCTCAACTGCAGTTATCATGATCTAACTAAACCGCAGGGACCCATTTCCTCCCCACGGTCCTCTGTCTGTTCCAGAGAACGTGGTGTGTTTAGTTCAGGATGCCACTCCTGTTATCTCACGTCTATCACTAATGGTCTCCACCAAAGATTTGCTTCCCTCACAACCTCTCTAGCTCACAGTTAGCAAGCTGCTCCTGGAGAAGATGCCACACGCAGTCCACCACTGGGTAAAGGAGGTGTGGAGAAAGCTAATCATCCTTGCATTAAGGTTAGGTAGAGGGATTTTGTTGGATTAGAGAGAAACCGGGTGAGCGTGGCACCTGGGAGGAAGTATTAAAACCTCAGTGAGTGGAAAGGGACAACAGCACCCTAAGGGACACTGTAATTACAGCGTGGCAGTCAATGATTTCTCTGGAAAAGGACAGAGTAAGAAAAGGAAGCTACACAAAGTGCAGTTCCGAAATGGGAAGGGTCTGTCCTACTAGGTGGCCAGAGAGAAGAGAGTCCCAGGAGCTTCCGGGCAGGAGGGCAGGAGGGCAGGAGTCTGACCAACCGGACCTGTGCTGATGGCCTGTGCCCCTGGGAGAGGAAGGCTTTAGAAGGAAAGGGGGGAGGGGAAAAGAGAGACCAGAGTCTCAGCAGAGCTGTCTCTGCACATAAGGAAGAGAGACAGCCCCTTCCAGACCTGGATCCAGTTACCATGAGCCTGCTGGCTGAGAAACAAGCACTGTGTGTATCTAGCACTTACCCCATCAGCCCCAGGGCTGAGGACTTTTCCTCTGCCTGCTGACGCACTCACTTCAAAACCCAAGTTCTTTCCGAAAGCCAAGGTTAGGCACCACATTCGAACGCACAGCGTGCCTCTCTCTCCAGAATTCTTTGCACTGACATTCGCTTATTTCCTCATAACATCACAAGGAGCATTTACTATGAGGTGTGTGTGTGTGTGTGTGTGTGTGTGTGTGTGTGTGTGTGTGCTATTTTTACCCAGAGGTGAGATCAGGACTGTGGAAAACAAGGAAGCCTGATACAGAGGAATCAGGCTTTCTCCACCTGGCATATGGTATTGCTCCCTGACTCTCATGCCCAATAATCCCAACTCTAGCTCCACCTTTCCCATACATGCTGATTCAACCATTTTCATTTTGTTTTCCGGGACAAGATTGCCTAATCAGTAGTGGGGGTTAGAAAGAATGACTGCCCTGGACAGAGGCTGTTACACAGTCTTCCCCAAACCCAAACCGAAAGTTGCCAAAAACCATTGCCATTTGAGGCATTTAACAGCACGTCATGAGACAAATACAACCCTCACCTGCAGGCTAATAAAATCACAAGAAACACATACCCAGGAGATTTGCATGAAGGTGACCACAATGAATAAACTATGTCCTGCCCCACTGGAAAGGGGGCACGGATGCTCACCGGGCTGCGGTGACAGTGAGCAGAGGAGCAATGATCATGCTGAGATGTCTCAGTGACCTGGTGCAACACCAGCTCCGAGAAGTCCAACGGAAGTCAGTACCCGCGGTGTCAGGGCAGGAGCAGACAAGACTCTCCCAATGAGGTTCATGCCCTTCTCTCTGGGAAGACCAGCGAAAAGAGATGGCAGGGTTGATAATTACATTGAATAATGCTGTTGTACATGGAGGAGACCCTCCCGGGTCCTGGGTGATTCCAGAGATGAGAAAAGACTGATCAGTAGTGCCTGAAAATGGAGGAAGGCTAGAGGAAGGCTGAGGATTTAAACTGGCCCTAGAAGATGCATCAGGTTGGCAAAGGGAATTGAGAAAAAGCTAAATATCAGACCACTCGGGTTTTGTCTGCTCAGAGAACCTTCTGACTAAGGCAAGAGCGAAGTCTCAACTCCTGGTTCACAAACCCAAGTGTGCATGAAGACTACCTGGAGGGTTATAGGTTTGGCTTGCTCTTTAACATCTGTGCAAACAGCTGACTCAGCGATGGGGAATCTCCAGAGCCCAGTTTGGAATCACTGGGCATTTAATCCAATGAGCTAACCTGATATTATCATCTCAGAGATAAACAGGCTTGGAGGAAGGATGTGACTGGCCAACATTGACTGAATTAGTGACTTTTCTCATCGTTTTAACAAAATGACTGGCAGATGCATTTAGGGTGTCACGTTGGCTCATAATTGGAGGGCACAATCTATCATGATGGGGAAGTCAGGGTGTCGGGATATGGGTGGCTGCTCACGTGGTCACATTGCATGTGTAGTCAGGAAGCCAGAGAGCTCACTGGCTCCTTTTTTATGTATTGTCTTCAGCCCATGAGATGGTGCTGCTCTCATCTAGGGAGAATCTTTCCACCTTAGTTAACCTAACCAAGAAACTTGCTCACAGACTTGGCCAGGGGTTTACGTCTTTATGGTCACTCTAAATCCCCTCAAGCTGACAATTAAGATGAATGGGCATGAACTGTGACTTCACTTAACAGGTAGATTTCCAGCATTTACCCAAATCTATCACCAACCAATCCAACCAGTCCAACACCACCTGCATCCATCACCAACCAATCCAACAG
The DNA here is from genome assembly GCF_903995425.1 of Onychomys torridus. NCBI lineage: Eukaryota > Metazoa > Chordata > Mammalia > Rodentia > Cricetidae > Onychomys > Onychomys torridus. The sequence goes on from NC_050454.1 coordinate 68,360,028, forward strand.
TACCCCCACCTGCAGGTCTAACCCACATACGTTTCTCAGGACGGCCCTATTCACCCACCCTGACAACTCACAATTCCACAGGAAAAGGGAGTCACTGCTGCTTCCACCCCTGGACAGAAGCCATTCATTCTTAGTAAGTGAAGGGATAGAAATAAAATTGCTGGCTTATAGTTTGCCTTTTCTTGCATTTCCTTCAGCCTCAACATCAGGGCCTGCCCCAGCTACAAACGCCCTGTCACTGAGTAAGAAATGCTTTCTCACCCACAACTCAATGTGGTGATATATTGTGTACCCTACTAAACTTATCTGGGGATCAGAGGACAGAGCCAGCCACTAGATTCGACACAGAGGCCTGACAGTGGTGGCACACACACTTAATCCTATCACTTAGGAGGCAAAGATCCATATAGATCTCTGTGAGTTCAGTGCCACACTGGAAACAGAGCCAGGCAGTGGGGGCACACACCTTTGATCCCAGCACTTAAGATCTCATGCCTTTGCTTGGGAAGCACACACACCTATAATCCCAGGAAGTGACATGGCTGGGTGGAGAACGGTCTATAAGGCGTGAGGAGACAGGAACTAAGCAGCAGTTCAACTGAGACCCTCGAGGTGAGGACTCGAAGGTCTTCAGTCTGAGGACTCAGGGAAACAGGACCGGTTGAGGAGTTGTCAAGGTGAGCTTGGCTGTGGCTTGTTCTGTCTCTCTGATCTTTCAACTTTCACCCCAATATCTGGCTCCGGGTTTGTTTGTTTGTTTTACATTTATAAGACGATTTAGCAATTCATGTTATACCTCATGGTTGCTTCTCAGGTCTAATTTCATTTTCTCTTTCTTTGAAGGTTCCTTTTCTTCCTTTCAATAACCGATACATAAACACATAAAACTATTATTTATTGAATACCATGTGATGCTTCGATTCCTATATACATTGCATAATGTTTAAGTCAGGCTAAACACTCTCCCCTCAGGCACCAGACTTCCTCACTCCTGTCTATTTTAACTTGAGCCCATCCTTTCTCCATCTTCTCCCTCTGCTCAGCTGCCTCCAGCCCATGGTAACTGCTACTCTACTCCCAACTTAGATGGAATCAACTTTTTAGTATTGCATATGTGAGTGAGCGCATGAGGGTGTTTTGGGGGCTGTTTGTTTTTTGTTTTGTTTTCTGTGCCTGGCTTACCTCATGTACTATAGCAATCTTTAGTTTCATCCATGTTGTCACAACTGATAGGGTTTTATTATTTTTCAGAATCAGTTGAGGAACACATAGATTGTCTCCACTCCTGAGCTATTGTGAATGATGGTGAAGACACATTAGGCTGCAGATGTCTTTTTTCCTGCCTGTGAAAAAAAAACTATATGTGAAGATTCATGAAAGTATGCGTATGATCAACCAAAATGGACAAACAGGATGTGTTTACAGTCCCAACCTCTCAGGTGCCTCTTCCTGCTGCTTTCCTAATTTATTAATAGTCAGTCTTCTGTCTCCTTAGTTCAACATTCAAAGATTCCATCTACCTCTGATTTAAAATAAAGTGGGGGAAGACTGGAGACGTATCTCCCTAGTAGAATACTTACCTGCCATGCAGAGGCCCTGGGTTCCATCCCCAGTACCCCCACAAGCCAAGCATGCAGGGATAGGCCAATAATTCCAGCACTCAAGAGATAGAAGCAGGAGAATCAGAATTTCAAGGTTATCCTTGGCTACATAACAAGATCAAGGCCAGCCTGGGCTACATGAGACTCTGTTTCATGAGAGAAAGAAGAAAGGAAGAGAGAAGGAAAGAAAGCTATTTTGAGGAAAATTCATCTATGCTAAACACAGATTTGGGGGTCATTATAGTACAATATGACAACTACTTACACGGCATCAACATGATATTAGATACTATAAGCAATGTGGAGATGATAAAAAGGATGTGAGAGCAGTTGGCGTAGGTTATACACACAGCCTGTGGCAGTTGGTGCAAGGGAATAGATCCCGTGTCCAAGGGAGACCAGGACGCAACCATCGAATCAGCAACCCCTAAGGAAAGGTGCACCATCCCACTCCAGGTCTGTTTCTGGATGCCTTGGGATAACGAAGCAGGTCACTGTCCACATCTGATTCCTCCCATTAGTCTTTGAGGTTCTTACCAGCCCCGCACAATCTGGTCCTGCTTCCCTCTTCATCACACAGGCAGGCATTGACCTCTAAAACACACACACACACACACACACACACACACACACACACACACACACACCCCTGGTACAAATGAACAAATTAAGTTTGAAGTTCCCATTTTTAACTCATTTCACCTCAGTTGAATCCCTATCCAAGGCCCTGAGCCACACAGCACATAGGACTTAGTCACCCTGTGTCCTCACTGAGGATAAAATGACCCTTGAGAGGTATGCCACCATCAGCAGCCACGCACCCCGCTGCCTGGAATAGCCACAAGCTCAGCCAGTGCTCTGCCTGAAATTCTGAATAGTTTTCCAACAAGGGATCCCGTATTTGTAGACAGTCTCAGCAACATGGCTGGAGTCAAGATATGTTCCTCGTCATAAGAGTATAACGTTGGGAAAAGAAAATCCTTTCGTGTTTTTTTCCTGATAAAAATCCCAGTCCATCATATAACCAAGGCATGTCTGCCTAAGGGATAACTAATAACAATTAATACAGCTTTTTGCTAATAAAATAACTACTCAAACCAGCCTTCTCAACGTTATCTTCTGTGTTGGCTTGTTCCCACAAGTGTGCTGTTGGTGCTCATGACAGCTGGGAAAGACAGTGAGGATTTACAGGAAAACAGGCCATGTACTGGGTGCCACGTTGAGAGCTGGTAGATGGGGGTGCTGGCATCCACATTCAGATTTGCCTGCTCTCAGTGTATAAAAATGATTCCATGATTTAATTTTTTGATTAAAATTCTCCTTGTGAGTCCTACTCACATTAAAGTAAGGAATCCAAAACTTGGCACAAGAAAAACATCCCCTCCTTAAAACTCTTCAGCGCTTTGCCCCGGGATATACTGGAAACTGCCACGGACTATGCCGCCATTTCCGCTCAATACAGCTTCCATCCCAAAGATTATAACCCATTTATAAAAATTACATGGAAAGAAAGTTATAACGAACAACACAACCACCCATCCAATTTTTACTGACAGCTGCCACTCATTCCTAGCTCACCACAGTGGAATGCAAAAATGGACAAAGTCCTTTTTGGAAGACAGGGTGGGGGTTGTTTTGTTGTCAAGTGTATGAGCTAAATCCATTCTAATATATTTCAAATATATTCATTATTGTCCATTAAAAACACACTACCATTTCGTGGTTCTGTGGGGGGTGACAGAGCCTTGTTTGTGGCAGCCCTGGGCATAAGCAACCATTGTGTTGCTTCATTAGCAATTCTCTGTGCTAGTGTGAGGGACATATGTCTGTTCTCTGTAACAAACGTGAACAGCAGCAGGAGCCTCAGCTCTATACAGATAACGGAACACAAGTGTGAGCGCTCCCAAGGACCTGCGTCCCCAGACGCTAGGCACAATCAGTCCACGGTCACTGATTGGTTCCAGTTTATTAACAGCCAATGAACTTCTCATCGGTTCCAGAACTGGTTAGGACTGTCACCTGCAACTGCCAGCCCACAGTAGGCCCCTCTGGTCCTCCGAATCAGGATGGATCTGGCTGTGCTGGGTTGGACATACTGTATTCTCCAACACAAAGAGCCATGTATTTGGAGAGCTGCTGTAAGGGGCAGGAATAGTAAAAACAGAGCGGTGTGTGCTGAGCTCTAGACCAGCAGCTTTGCTACCCAGGGACAAGGAGCAGAACCAGACTTGGGTAATGAGAGAGAGAGAGAGAGAGAGAGAGAGAGAGAGAGAGAGACAGAGAGACAGAGAGACAGAGAGAGACAGAGAGACAGAGAGAAATCCAGGACCTCACATATCCTAAGCATATGATTTACTACTGAATTACACACTAGTTCCCAAATGGGGAAATGGCCCCTATATTTAAGGCTTTTGTTTCACTTTCTGATGCAGGAGACACAGACCCAGGGTCTTATCCACACTAAGCAACAGGCTGTACCACTGAGCTGCATCCTCAGCTTCTAAGAGTTGGCTACTTAAAGCCATGCCATTTTAGATATAAATTCCAGTTGTTGGCAATGGTTGGCACCGTGGACTAGGGACGAATCTCTGGAAAAAAAAAAAAAAAAAATATATATATATATATATATATATATATATATATATATATAACAGTGGGAGGGAGACAGCTGTCCTGCCTTCCGATGCTGTGGTCTTCAGAATCCAATGGCAGAGTGTGGCCTCCACTCTCCCTTGGGGCTGGGAATAACTTCCCTCAGCTGTAAAGCACTTTGACTTGGAACTCTCCCCCTCGAGAAGCTTGTATGTATGTTGTGAATGAAGGCTGCTAACAGGCTGCCATCAGCTGAGCGGCCTCCACAGCAGATGGGGGTTGTCTCATATACAGTTTGGAAGCCAGAAGTAAACTTGAGATTGAGGCGGTCTGATCCATCTGAGGGCTGGGAGGTAGGATCTAACTGAAGCCCCTTCCTCAGTTTACACAGCCCTTCCCCTCTATCTGTACCATCCTCCCTTACATGTGCTGACTGTGTGTCCAGATTTCCCGGGTCAGATTAGGACCAACCGGATGACCTCATTGTAACTTGATTTCCTCTATAAGGACCCTCTCTCCATAAGAGGTCTACTCTGGAGACTGGGGAACAGGACTCTAACATACCCTTTGGAGGTGACGTAATTCGAGCCTAACACTATGTAACGGACCTAAAACAGAAGCAGAATTTACTTTCGCTCCCCTACAGGCTGGTGCATTGTCAAGAGTTCCGGGACATGGTGCTCACACTATGCAAAAGAGACACTGTAGAGAACTGCTTTTGTACGGCCTTGGCCAAATAGAAATTCTGCCCTCTAAGGTGATTTAGAACGAACCAGTTTCAAGCAAGAGAGCACCCCCTGCTTTCACCTCCTGCTGGGACCCATGGGCTACTTTGGTGGAATCTGAAAATCTGAGAACATATCAATCCTGTATCAAAAAGAACCGCAATTTTAAAACCTTGAGGAGAAGAGTTGAAGTCACGTGTGCATTGGTCCTGGGGGTGAACGAGTTGGGGTCACCCAGCCAGCTGGAATCCCTGTGGCATTCCACCCCTCCCATGCTTACAGGAAGCAGCTAGGGGTCCTGATGCCAGCTTGCAGGGGTGTGGGGGAGGCGGTCTACACAGAAACTAGACTACTCCCCATCATCCTGAACTGGGGACCTCGGGTTCCCCAGCTGAATAGCTTTGGTCAGCAGGGTGCACTGAGAAGGCCAGCTTTGGGATAAAGATGTCAAAGAAATGGGTCAATCTGAGCTCTGGTGTTGTAACACCAAGTTCAAGGTCCAGAGTAACAGCTGAATTCTTGGGCTTAGGCAGAGCTGAATTTGAATGCCAGCCCATCTACCGACTTTCAAGCTGGCACCTATTATATAATTCTGGGAATTCCCACCTGCCCGAGTGCTCATACGGATGGGCACCAACAGCACGTTCCCTGGGAACAAGCCAATACACAGGAGACCTTTCAGAAGGTCCTGTTTAGTGGTTCTTACTTTTGCTAGCTAGTTTCATTAACAACTACTTTGCTATCCTTAGGCAGAAATGCACTGGTTATATGGTAGGACTGTTATTTTTATACATATTAAATAAAACAAAACAAGACAGATGTGGTAACACACAGCTGTAATCCTGCACTGAGGAGGAGGCTGAGGTCAGGATCATAACTTCAAGGCCAACTTTGGCTACATGGCATGACCCTGTCTCAAGAAATAAAGGAAACAAAATTGTGCCATGCTGGCTTTCTCTCTGACAGGGTCTCGTGTCTCCCAGGCTGGCTGAAAGCTCCCACTTCCCAAGCAGCCACCTTAGCCTACAGCTTTGCCTTCCTTTTCTCCTAAATGATTCCAGAGAGGAAACAAGAAGGGGGAGTACCTGTCAGAAAGGGTGTTTCTCTTTGCCCAGTCATTGCTTGCTCTTGGCCCTCTAGGCCATCACTGTCAGAATTGATGGATGAGAACAATTTAAGAACGCTGCCCTTGGGGACTCCAAGGGGCTTCTTGTCCCAGTACATCTTGGACAGCTGCTTTCTTGGAGCACTGGAAAAATGAATGCTTGTCAATATAAGTATCTATCTCCGAATCGAAAGATTCCCCAAATCAAAGGGTTAGCCCAGCTGGCGTGGTGGCATACACCTGGGAGCTAAGAGTTTGTGAAGCTGGGGTAGAAAGAATTCTGAGAACTGGAGACCAGCCTGGGTTACATAGTGAGTTCAGTGCTAGCCTAGGATACTACCGAAACACTGTCTTAAAGGCTGATGCCATTTGTGAGGCAAGGAGGCAGGTTCCTGCTTCTTTTGAAGTTCCCTATGATCGTTTGCGGCTATGAGGTCACGGTCCATGTCAGGTGGTTCTCTGACAGCAAGAGAGAAAACTCCAAGACTCCCAGGATTGGAGGTTCCCAGGGTGGCACCTCCTCTCCAGATGCTCCCACACTACCTGATCTGCACTCCGAAGCCCAAAGCAGGGAAGCTGTAAACACTGCTCCTTACTGCCTTCAGGTTTATGTAAAGGTCTAAAACAGTGCTTCTCAACCTTCCTAATTCTCCACCCTTTAGTACAGTTCCTAATGTTGTGGTGACCCCAAGTATAAAATGAGTCTTTGTTGCTACTTCATAACTGAAAATTTGCTACTGTTGTGAATGTAACTATCTAATACACAGGCTATCTGATACACAACCCCCAAAGGTGTCTCTACACCACAGGTTGAGAACTACAGGTCTAAAGACCCAAGAAGCCATGTCCCCTAACTACTAATGAAAATGATTTGCTGCCCACTTTCAACCTCATCAATAGAAAAGCAAAACAATCCTTCAAAATCTCTGAGATGCAAGAAAGGAAAGTGGGTAGGGTCCCCGGATGAGGTAACATTGAGTTTACCTGGAGCTCTGCTATCTCCTGTTTCCCAAGTAATTTTTCAAACACTTTGTTTTCTTGGATGTCTCAAACAGCCATAGAGTCTAAATGCAAGCATTGGCACAATAAAAAGTTGAGAACTCTCCTTAACCTTTCAGCACTGTGTGAAGGAGTAGACCAAAGAATTTATAGGTCAGAAGCGGCCTAAAGAGACCCTGGAGCAAACCCCACTTATATCTGGGGAAACTGAGGCCCAGAGAAGCAAGAAGCAGAGACGATCTCTTTCCTTTCAGCTTGGTTCAGTTTCTAGAAGATAAATCCATTCTCTGGTGACTTCTCTAGAAGCAAGTGTTTATCCCAGGCTCCTATCCTATCAGTGTTCAGGAGTTCGACCTTGTGTCCCCAAGATTGGAAGAATTCGTTGACTTGTGGGTAAGACTGGCAGGGAGCAAATCACTTCTCTGAGCCTCGATTTTTTTTCACCTGAGAAAAGGGAGCAGGGGAGCATCAACACAGCGTCACAAGGCTGTGAACAAGGCCTCATTGGGCAAGCCAGAGCATCATGGCCTCCCTTGACTGTGTTCCAATGAAATCATGCCCCCACGGTTTGCACATGGGAGAGTTTCTGAACATGGGCAGCAGGCATAGCAACTGTCTTAGGAGACCAGCTACTCGGCAGCTCATTCTTCTCCCAGCCCCTCCCAGCTCTAGATATTCAGCCTCTATTTCTGAGTAGCACTGCCTCAGGGCGGCATGAAAAGGACTGGGTCTTCTGTTGCCCTCGGTACTTCTTAGCCACGAGAAGCATGGGTAATGGGCCCTGCACCCTCCAACCAAGGAGGAAAAAGCATCCCCAGTGCAGAAGTGCAGGAAAGCAGTTTGCAGTATGCAGGCAATTGCTCAAGGCTGAGAGCAGCCTTGAGCGGAAGTGTAAGATAAGAAACAGGAAGCTGTCTGGCCTCAAGGGACTCTAAGAGGGGACTTGGAATCCTGCTGCGGTGTAGAAGGGAGGCTCTGATCTGCTGTGTGCAGCAGGCTACGGTTGTCCTCTCCTGAGATTTGCCGTCCAGTGATAAACAGAGCCGGCTGCACGTAAGCACAACTCACCTACGGCTGTGCAGTAGCCCAGAAGAGAAGGGCAGCCATCAACACCTCACATGAAAACCCAGGCAGGGAAAATGGATCAGTTCCTGCAGGTGTTGGGTATGGTTTGTTCCCCAGTAGCCCCAGGGGCATTTATAAAAGTTGGATGGCCAAGTTCTCTCCTCATGGAGGTAGTGTGGACGCAATGAAGGTTCATTTAAAGGTGCTTATACTGGACTTTGGGAGTCCAGAAAGAGCTCTTGGCCCTAATGACAAACACACTTATTTATAATTAAAGGTAGGAAGGCAAGGGAAGCTTGTGAGGAAGGAGCTGAAGATAGTGACTTTGCGGATTTGGGATCAGGGGAGGCAGCTGATGGATGGCTGGTAAAGAAACCTGCAGCATTGGGACCATGTGAGGGCACACCAGCAGGTGTGCAAGGGTGATGAGAGCAGCCGTGTGAGCCAGTGATGAGGGTGTGTGCTGCAGAAAGACCCACACAGCCTTGAGATGAGGACCTCAGAGCAGAGGCTAGCGTGGAGGTGTGGCAGAATGAGCAGCCTAAGAGCTAGGCAGAAACACACCGCATCCCACCCATCTGTCTCAAGGCCTCTCTTTCTCTGTGGTCCTTTGAGCAGTGTCCCTGAACTTCTAAAAAGGCACATTGTAACATGCCACCTACCCACGCTCTAGACTTCCCTGGATTTTAGTATGTGTTTTTTGCTTGCTATTGTTTGCATTTATTGTAATTCCAATTTATCTAGGTCATTATCCCTCATTACTCCTGGACAATATTTGATAACCATTTCTTTGTATATAGTCTTGTATTAGGTTAGAACCTTCTTATTTAGACAAAAGGGGGAGATGTAGTGGATAGCCATCCCAGCCTTGGCCTGGAAGTTCCAACCCCCATTGAGGCTTCAGTAATGGTCACGCCCACAAGGCGGGGCTGAGGGAGGAAGCTGAAGACCCAGGATGGAGAGGAGGTCTGTCTTGGTTCTGGGATTCTGGACACAGGAGGTAGACTGAGCAGAGTTCTCCAGAGAACACTGCCAGACTGCGCCATACCTTTGCCAGACCCTACAACCTATCCCTTCATTTGTAAATTACCCCACAAAATAAACCTCCCTTTTAACTACATGGAGTGGCCTTAATAATTTCACCAATAGCACATGTCTTTTAAAGCTCCAAAGCTTTAGAGCCCTGTTGTGCAGAGGCTTCGGGGTCTCAGAATTGAATTATAAATGTTTGGGGAAGGCTGCCGAAGCTTTTGAGTATAGAGGACCACATGTTTGGATTATGACTTACTAAGAATTGTGGGGAATCCCACTAACGCCATTCCTGAATCCGAATTCAGGCTGTCCCTGGGTGACAGGCAGCCCAGGTTAGGAGCCAGACCCTGTCGCGTCACACACACCCCCCCACCTTCCCAGCCTGTCCTGGCCAGTTCATCCTAGGGATCCTGGGGATGTCCAGCCCCTGAACCTGGGGTAGGGGGTGGAGCCTATGGCCCTTCCACACCCCGTGACTGGTTGGAAGGTGGGGGTGGCTCAGGGCCCTTCTACACCCCACTGGAGGTCACAGGAGACCTGGGGTACTCAGTCTGGTGGCATCTGCAGCCACTTGTTCAAGCAGCGGTAGCGGAGCCTGTCCAAAAGGTTACTGTGGCGGTGGGACTTGATGACGCTGGTAGAAACCGCCTCAGAAAGGGAATTCAAGGAGGTTGACAAATAAACAAGACAAGGAGGGGGCTTTAGGAGAAGCTGATGTGATTGAGTATCCCTCTCTGGGAAAGCTGGTCAGTGGGCACGAGTGCCTGTGTTGACAGAACCTTGTTCAGCCGTCTTGGGATACGGACAGAAAGCTGACAAGCTCATTAAAAAAGGGCCTTGATTGGCTGCTGCACATCATCGTGAAAGATGGACGGACGCCTTAAGTGAAGGCATCCGAAAAGACACAACTGAGCAGGGAGCTCTTGAGGAACAGGAGAAGCGAGAGAGGGCTGAGCGAGCGTGAAAAATACAGGAAGAAAGAATGACGAGAGGCAGGCGGACAACGGTCCGGCTGAGATGGACCGAGGACCAGGGGCGGGCGGAAGGGGAGGAAGGGGCTAATCCTTTCCAGCCCGAGGCAGCTGCAATCACTGAGAACGGGATGGGGGGGGAAATCAAGAAAAAGAGAAAAAGAAGCAGAGTATATTTGCCTCCCAGAAAGTAACTGGAACAAGGGCAAGTAGAGTCACAGAGCCAGGCTAGAAGCCGCCACAGAAACAATGGAGGGCAGAGAGTCACAAGGAGGCCCTGTCACAGCAAGGAGATGAGCTAGACCAGCAAGTGTCAGAATCAGGTAACAGGGAAAAAAAACTGAGAATGAAAAAGAGTCATCAGGTATAACCCGTCAATACAGATAAATCTGCTCCTAAGAGTCCCATCGCCCCGCACACCTTGCACTCCTGATTTCTGTGGGAAGCCACTGCCTCCCCTGGCTGTGTGATGCCTTTAAGTCACGGTGAAGATAACAAAGAATTCCCCTATCACCTTGTTAAGATTGGCACCTATATGGCAATAGACATATCCTGGTTTCTGAATGTAAAACCATCTAGGTTGATATGATTATTCACCTTTTAAATATTTACAGTACATTGTGTTCACATTTTAGCTCACTGGGCCTGGCTCAGTCAGGTCACGTTATTCTAGTCAGCATTGGTGGAGTTTCTGTGAGTCTGTGCATGGTACCTACCTACCTCACACACACTGAGGAAAAAGCATTTTAATTTCTATAAAAACCCATATGCAGAATTGGGAGGTGGCTCAGATATGAAGAGAGTCACAAGAACATAGGATGCAAAATCTGAACTGGATTTTAGAGAAAATGTGCTCATCTTATTGGTTCATTTTGTAATATTTAAATTCCCCTTTAAAACTAAACTCACACTTTTGCTATCTTTTAACATTCAACTGGTTTGAGAATTTTAAAAAAAAATTGATATCTTTTAACATTCATCTAGTTTGGGAATAAAAAAAAAATCTGCTTCCTACCAGCAAACACTGTAGAATATAGTAATTACCAACTCTATTTCATAAAAGTGATTTTGAGACTGAATTTAACATAAACTGGAATTGATGTTTTCTACACCACTTTCAAAAATTAGTATGTTTTCTTAAAGCACTGCAAAAATCCTTTAACAGATGTTTGTAAATCCTGTCCAATTTTAACACTTCAATGCTATTTTGTTATATTATACATTTTCATTCTTCTTCACCATGAATAATAACATTTCACACAATAAAAAATAATTTTCACACACACCCCAAAAATTGCAGCTGGAGCAGTCTCCAATGTATATTGGAGGAAGCTTGGATATTGGCCATTTACCCAGGAGAAAGTAGAACTTAAGAACTGAGCTATGCATCATCCTGGGGTGTGGAAAGAAGAGTTGGAATATGGCCGTGTCTGACCCCTTGCCCTCCCCTCCCAGCTTGAGTGGCACACACAGAAGGAAGAGCTTGGTAGACACACCCCTTACTCCTAGAGACAGACATAAGCCAGCCAACACTCCAGTGGGCTCTCTACAGGGTCAGCGGCAGGGCAATGGCCAGAGAACTGGGACCATCAAGCTTCGACTATCAGGCTACCATCAGAATGATCAATTAACTTCCCAACACACACACACACACACACACACACACACACACACACACACACACACACCGACTCTCCCATTTAGGGTAGAGTATCCATAGATGTGCAGCCATGCCGTGGCCTGAACCCGGATGATAATAGGAACATCTACAGCACCCTGATACTGGGTCAGAAAGAGTAAAACAAAGAGCAGTACATGAGACAGGGGTGCTCAGAAGTCCACCCAGGAGCAGCTTACTCCACCTGTTCACACTGCAATCTTCAATCTTCCTGTGGTGCTTTAAGAAGAGGCTCCCAGCCTGAGATTAACTGGCTATTCATGTGGCTCCTCCCACGTCTCCAAGGCCATGCTGTCTACTGACAGGTAGAAGATGGGCAAAGAGAGCATGTTGCCTCACAGGGGGTGGGTAGATAGGTGTGGGGACAGGGAAAAGTGAACACTGAAAGGTGCTGGCATGGTCAGAAGAAGAGCCCAGAGAAGGATGTCTCTGCTTTGGACTGGCTGGCATCTATGATTAGCATGATAAGATGCAGACTGGTCCATTCCCCCGAAGGGCTTTGGGGAGGAAAGCTCTGGACTCAACTAGAAGATAGATCACATTTCCTAGGCATGCTCAATGAACAAATAAGTCTTCTGTGGTGAGTGAGCTCTGTTAACTAGAGGGCGTCATTCCATTTTCTATCTGTGCCAGAATACCCAAGACCAGGACAATTAGGAGGAATAGAAGTTTGGGGCTCATGGAGACTGGGAAGTTCAAAAGCACATGAAGCTAACAACCGGCAGGAGCTTTCTTGGTGCATCTAACACGGAAAAAGGCACCACACCACCAACATCACCAGACAGAGCAGGCACAGACGCTCAGGGCTCTCTTCCTCTTCTTCCTGAGCCATGAATCTCACCACAGGGAACCACCCCTGGGTCCTCATTCAATCCCAGTGTTTTCCAAAGGTCTCTCCTCCAAACACCATCAGCATAGGCCCTTGGGGACTCTTTCTAATGCATGAACTTTTAGAGACAGGCCAAGTAGACTTGTTTGGAGCTGACTGGGTTGTACTGAGTGGTTGTAGAACCCTGGAGGGTAGAGCTGGAGACTGGAGATCACCTGACTTGGCACAGGAGGCATAATGCAGACCTTCAGTGCCTAGGAACACACCCTGAGGTCACATGACTACTCCCTACCTCTGAGCAGCCAGAAGAAGGAAGGTGGCAAGGACAAGCTATTCCCCAGAGAGCCTCCCAGAGGCCTCTCTGCAATAGCCACCTCTGGCCTTACTGGGCTACCCCAGCTCAGAGCTGCCAGGGCCTGCAACAGAGGAGTCCAAGGAGACATCAGTGATAATGGCCCAGCTAGCTGGAATCAGCCCAGGCACGGGGTGGAGGGGTGGGACATGTTCTGTCCTCATCAGAGGTGAGGTTTCCATCCACGTGAATCCAAGTTCCCAGTACTACTCTCAGTGCACCCAAGGGACAGACTTGCAGAGTGACAGCTTTGTAGTTCTTCCGTTTGGTTGAAGGACATGATCCCCGCTTCCTTGGCAAGGGTCTCATCATACAAGCAAGTCTCGATAGAAGCAAATAAAAAAACGCGTCCTTCACACTCGGCATTCATTCCAAAGGGTCCGCCATTAAAATCAGGAGGGAGAGATTGAGCTAATCATGGAGTCATTCCCTGCTTGGGTGTTACTAACAACAGTATAATAAATACTTCCTGTCTCCCCCTCTGGAGAGACGCAGCTGCCATGTACCCGGAGGTCGTCATAAGGGACAAAAGAGCGTGAAATTGGCCTGACCCTCCTCTCTGGGCAATGTGGGAAGCAGTGTCAGTTGCTACAGCTGCCCTCTCCCCCCCACCCATCCCCCCTCCCATGGGGGGGAATAATGGGAAGCTATAGCCACCCTTGAGAAAGTCTAGACTATTCTGGCATTCCAGTGCCATTAGGCTATCCCAGGTTCCATCCTAGTGGAAAAGCTGATGCTGGAGCTCATCACTGCACAAATGCTGAAGGAAGGAGGGGGTTCAGATAAGAGAACTGTAGCCTTCCAGTCCTGACCACATACGCACATGGGTGGGCATCGGGCAAGGCAGAATACGGACGGCATAAAGAACAACCCATTACTGTTTTACCCAGGCTCTGTACCAGGGAGCTGCTGGGCTGGCTCCCTAAGGCTCTCTGGGCATTAGCCTCCCAACCACACAGGGGTTGTAGAAGGTTCCAGGGAGATAAGAAGACGTGAAAGTGGTTTGTAAAACAATAAATGGGCCATTCATCCACAAGAACAACCCATCCCCATCACAGCTGGTCAGATGTGAGCACAGCCCAGGCAGAGCATCCACTGTCTACTGCAAACCCTAGGCCTTAGAGCCACATCTTACAAGGAACTTGACTTGCATCTTAAGGCGCTGTTGGGCAACCTACGCTTACAACACTTCTGAAAACATGTTTTGCCTGACTGACAGACCAGAGGAAGGCTATGTCCCTGTGTCTCAATCTTTCTAGGAACTGCCGTTAAAAACAAAAGATTAACAAAATAATCTAGGTCCCGTTGGCTATGGTGGGGAAATTACCCCTATCTTACCTATCCTTTCTGGCAACCTCCTTGTCTGTCCTCCTATCCTGTTTCCAATCATCATGGGCTATCCCCTCCACTCCTGACCCCTGACCTGGTCACAGACCAAGAGACTCCAGCTGCTTTAACTGCTATGCTAAAATCTCTCTGTCCTCAGAACTGGCCTCCAAATCACCACCTTCAGCAGCAGCCACCCAATCACTGATGTCAGTCTCTTCAAAGCCAACCTTTGCTTTCAAAGGCACTTAATAAGCAGATTTAAGTATAATTATGAGCTTCGCTGTACACGTGGATTAACTTGGACACAGAGGCTAAGCAGCCTGTCCAAGTTCACCAACCTCTGATGGCAGATCTGCATACACTAGGCAGGGATGGATTTGAGCATTGAGACTCTGACCACAGAGTCTGCCCACCCAGTCACTGCCTGATGTAGGAGCCAGAATCAGAGTTTGTCCAGTCAGCTCTGGTTACCAAAAGACTATGCCCCTGGGTGCCTTCCAGAAGTGTTCAGCCTTTGGACATTGTAATATGACTCCATGTACAAAGTTTGCATTCAAGAACCACACAATTGAGAAAAAAAAAAGTCAGACAATATCTCAATGTTTTAAGTCAGTTTACAGTTCTGTGTTGTAGCCTGCTCACACTCACCCTGGGGCACATGCAGCCCTGAGGCAGCAGGCTGGGCATGCCTAGTAGAAATCTATCATCTCGCTGTTTGGGGAAGGGGGCAGAAGCCCAAGAACAAGGAGGAGGCAGGACTCGCTTCTTCTGAGTGCTGTGAGGACAATCTGTTCCCTACCTCTCCCCTAACTTGTGGTGATCTGTTGGTTGTCTTCGATGCCTCTTGTCTTATAGAACAACTGCCTGAAACTTTGTTTTCATCTTCACATGTACAAGGCATTCTCTAAGGATGCATGTGCATGTGTGTGTGCACACGTGTGTGTGTGTGTGTGTGTGTGTGTGTGTGTACACGTGTGTGTGTGTGTGTGTGTGTGTGAGAGAGAGAGAGAGAGAGAGAAAGAAAGAGAGAGACAGACAGAAGGAGAGAGAGAAAGACACTCAGATTTCCCCTTTTCATAAGGAATCCAGTCGCATAGATTAGGGACCTGCTTCAGTGAACTCATCCCAGCTAATCACATCTGCAGTGAATCTCTAGGGGCCACTTTCTGGTACGTTCTGAGATTCGAGGATAGGGTTTCAACATACACTTCAGGGGCACCATCGACCCATCACAGAGGTTAATAACATGATAACGACAGGCAATGCTACCCATGCTCAGTTCTCCACACCGTGCTCCCTCCATCTTTGCCAAGGTCCTATGGATCAATGAGCTCAAGGCAATGCTCCTTACCACAGATACTGACATGGTAAGCCTCTCAGTCCAAGTCACACAGCTAGTCAGAAGTCAAAGCCAGCATCTGTCTGAGTTCTCACCACAGCTGTGCTCTCTGTCACACCCTCCCTTGCACACTGTTGTTGATTTGGTTCAGTGAGAATAGGACAGCATTCCTGAAACACATCCTCATGGACGGGACACCCAGGGTGTGAAGCAAGCAAGCAAAGGGCCAGAAAACTCCAAATGCTTGGCACAGAGCAAGCATGTTCGTAAAGCAAGTAAATCTAGGACACTAGAGTTGTCTGGAAAAACAAAACAAAGCAACAGATGAAATGTCTTGCTATGGCTTCTGCCTAGTACTTAAGTGTCATGTTGCCAAACAGTTCCTGTGTGCCAGGCTCTAGGCAGGAAATGCTAGTTACATTTTTTTAGGCCTTATCATATCCCTCGGCTATAAATACTATCAGTCCTAGCTCACGGAGAAGAATTGATGGATAGCCATCTTTTATCTCCTGCCCAGAGCTGAGGACCCCACTCTGTAAGACACAAATAGGCTGAGCTTTAAGCAAAAGTTCCCAGAATATTACAGTTGAGCAGGTCTGCATGTCTCTCAGATGTCTTCACCATCTAGGTTAATATTTCCAGTTCAGCGCCTTGTGGAGAGGCAGGCAGCGGCTTTGGTCCCCTCAGCTGCACTCTGGGAAGTCTTCTCACTCACTACCTTCCTCTTCCTGCTGGTGGTCTCATCTGGAGTCAGATCCAGCCATCCGGCCTCCGGCTCTGACTGAGGGGGGGGAGGGGGAGAGGGGGGAGCGAGCAGCCAACAGCAAACAACAGGTGAGCATGTGAACAGTCCCCTTCTGTGCCTCCGGCAGGGTGTCTTGCCCCAGCAACTGTGGGGGCCCACACTGACTTCCAAAACCTTCTGCCTCTGCAGGTGTTTTAGCAACTTGGCCTCGGCGCTTCAGTGACCCATATTTGATTACCTTTCAGGTTTCTATAATTCATCATTCACTCCTGTCTGAAAACCTAGAATGAAAGTTTAGCAGCCCAATGCCCAGGCCTCGCTCCATTCTCTCCCCAAACACATCGGCCGGTTTGTTCCCTTTCATCCCTGCTCTTCCTGTCGCATTCTGCCTGTTCAATGGGGAAAGAGTGAAACCGGATGGCTGGACCCAGTGCAGGGAAGTGACTTCACAACCACCTTTGTTTCCCCTCATTCCTTTGAGCACACTTGGCCCTGCGTCTCTGTGAAAGAGCTTGTTTGAACCACTTGGAACACCCAGCAGTGAGAGGTGCCTCCGCCAGAATCGCTCCCGCATCTTTTCAGGCTGCCTGAGTCTCTGGGTTAAACTGCCAAATTTTTGCAACAAAACTTACCATGACATTGGACATTGTGTTATAAATTAGCCACAGCCTTCCAAGCAAATTGTGTCTTTTCGTTGTCTTGGTGTAAGCCTTTGGAACATTTGGCTTTGGTTACTAATTTTCAGAGAAGCTCAGAAAAATAGCTTTGCTCTGCCCTAAACCAGTGCTTCAGACACCAAATTGCATTGTACTAACACAAACAGCTCCTCATTCACCACGATACTTATCACATTTATTCAGGGGGTATTTCTTAGTTACACCCAGGTTCTCTATCCAACAACATCCCACTGCTCTGCTTAGGAAGTGACAGAGACCATCTCCTGTCATCATTAAAGCAAAAACAATGTTTCACTTTTTCTGAATCATTCTGAATAGTTCTTCTCAGAAATGCAGAGTTAAGCAACGGCATTTTATACAGCCCTTTTAACATGGGGACTTTCAGGGTTTGGTGTTCACAGGAGCAAAGAAACTCCACTTCCGGTAGGTCATTTTGAATCTAGAAAAAAATGGGGGAGGGAATGTGCCCATCTGCTTGAATTATATCACCAATAGCTGAATCAGGCTTTTGTTAGACTAAGGAATGCCCCCCCCAACACACAGATGACCCTTAATTTATTTTTCTACTATCCAAAAATATGTCATATGATATTTTTGGACTCAGAAATCATTTAAAGTAGTAAACTTATTAAAACCAGGTGCAAACAGCTTTACGTAAAATAAAATAAGGGCGGGCATCTTGTGCTGTGAGTTTTGCTCCCCAGTACCCAGGTAAAACCCAGGCATGACAGCACCATCTGTAACCCCAGTTCTGGGATAGGGAAGACAAGTGGGGAGTGGGGGAAAGACAGGTGGATCCCCAGAGCTCACTAACCAACCAGTCTAGTCAACCAATGAGAACCAGGTTCAGCAAGAGACTCTGTCTCAAGAACTCAGAGTGACAGAGAAAGACACCTGACATTAACCGCTGGCCCCCACATGTGCACAAGCAGGTATGCACATGCACATAACACATACATTCAACACTAAGAATAAATTCTATATATCCACAAAATGCATCCAGGCATTTCATTTGATAATCTTCAGTGTTATTAGCACAGACAAGAAGACCGGGTTTCTGCCTGTGCCCTGCCATAGCAGAAATCAAGACAATGGAGGTGACTGTATAGATTTCCAAACAACGTGGTTCAGTTAGCAGACATTGCACTTAATTAACTGCACTGACTTTTGAAAACGGACACCACTCATGGCCTTTGACACTGTTCCAGTTGGAATCTTTATTTAAAGAGAGCTGTTTCTAAGAGGGATTTAAATTCTGATGAGATGGTCCACAGAGAGTTTCTCCTCATCCAAGAAGAATTAGCAAAGAATATTTTTTTCTCTTTGTTTTTATTCTCCTCTCTCCCAAAGGGAGAAATCTAGCATGAAGCTGTTTTCAGTGGCTCTTCCTGCCTCTTGTATTCCAGCCAGGCTACATCTGGAGGCAAGAGAGGGACCTTGATACTGTACATGGCTACTGAGAGTGTGAACCGCAACACCTATAGAATAATTTAAACTTTTCAAAGAAGCTCTCCCTTCTTAATATTTTAGAAAGGTAACTCCATCATTCCATCAAAGGTCTCAGCTCCAGGCAGTTTAAACAGCACATTTCAGCACAACCTCTGAACACTTAGCTGGCTGCTTGTGAAAGGAAAAAAATGTCTTAAGGGAAAACAAAAGTCTTCAAGCCACAGCAGGCTTTAGAGACACACCCTTAGTGCTTAGAACTACGGTATCCACATCACCCACTACCTGCCATCTCACAGGTTCCTGCCTCTGAGCCCAAAGTCAGGATGGGCAGGAGAGCATAGATTTCCATGTAACAAAAAGGAAGCCCAAGATACACATCTCTATAGCTAGGATCTATCACACCACACACACACACACACACACACACACACACACACACACACACACCCTTTGGGCAAAGACAAGAGCGTTGTTAGGGCTAGTGCAACTTGTTCCCCAAGCATGTCCTGAATGTGGGAGGCCACAGCAGCTGCCTCCCCTTGAGACAGACTGCATGGGTCCCTGCCAGTGGCCACAATGCCTCACCGGCCTTTGCCAGCTGTCACGCTTTGCATGCTGTTGGAGCTCTGGGCCCGGGACAAGGGGCCATCCAAGTCACCAGCTCCAAACAGTGCCAAATCCTGTGCCCATGTTGGGACCGTACGGCCACCCGGAACTTTCTTCTGGGGCCCTCCACTGGAACACTTCAATGCATGCTGACTATCATATATCCTTGATTGGGGGGGGGCACTTGTTTCTTCTCCAAGAAGAGGCTGATGAAGCGAGGGAAGATTCTTGGTGCCCCTGCCTGTGGGAAACATAGAGGAGGCACTCTAGGCCACTGTGACTCAAGACTGGGTTCTGCCTCTCTGTTTCATTGCCCAGGACCCCTGCCTAGGAAGTGGGCAGAGAAGAAAGCCAGAGAGAGGGGCCACCAAGGCTTGATCAATCTAGTACTTTGGACTAAGTGGTCCAGAGAGAAAAGGCAGAGCAATACCACCACACAAACCTGCTCACACTCTTGAATGAGCGCCATTGGGCATTCACACATTTCAAGGCAGAGCTTCTTACTGGGAGCTAGTGGAGATTTGGAACCCATCAGAAGGATAGAGAAAGGATCAGGGTGACCCTCTGCTCTGAAAACCATCCCAGCTGGACAAGACGATACCCACACAAGACGGTCCAGGCTAGAGAGCTGATGTCAGTGGTTCTTCGAGCACAATGGAAGAGGGCTAATGGAAAGTATCCCAGGCAAAGAAGAAAGCTGCTTGAGGTTACAGGTTCAGCTGGAGGTTGGAAGCAGGGACTCAAGTGGGCCTACGGGATGAATGTTGATGGGAGAACATGATCCAAAACAGTCTTGGAATCAGCAAGCACAGCCAGTGGGCACCCAGAGCAAACATCAGTTTTCACGGTGGACCCCTTGTCTTATATCAGCAGTTCTCAGTCTGTGGGTCATGACCCCTTTGGGAGTCAAATGACCCTTCTACAGGGGTCACCTAAGACCATCAGAAAACACATATATTTATGTTAAAATTCATAACAGTATCAAGATTACAGTTATGAATTCATAACAAAAATAATTTTATGGTTGGGGGTCACTGCAATATGAGGAACTGTATTAAACAGTCACAGCATTAGGGAGGTTGAGAACCACTGTCTTACACCAAAAGTAACATCTTTTGTTACACCCTAGACCTGAACTTTCAGCCATGGGAGGAGTGTGCCATATCTGCTGTTGAGTAGGTAACAATTATCACTATTGTGCACCTGAAGCAACACGTGTACAACCAGAGATGCAATTCTGAGCCTCATTTTATTAATTACTTCACACTTAAAAAAATAACCACCTGTGGCTACTAGACTAGACAGTGCAAGGTTAGATACCAAATGGCTCTTCCTGGGGGCATTTCTTGACCCTTGACAAGATGCAGATATATACCCTGCTGTGCTGAGAGATGAAAGCTTTCACTAAGTAATCCTATTGTACTTGGGGAAGATAAAGATTTGGCCCCACCTCAACAGTTAGGAATGTAGGGGTGTTGTTTTCTTTCTGATAAGAGGCCAGAGCAGGGTTTTGCTTAAGCAAGAGTCAAGTCACTGATAAAATGATCTCACATCCTTTGGGGAAGAGACAACTCTAACCCCAAAGACTTTCATCCCGAGAGGCCTTTGGATCAGAGAGATGGGGTGAGAGTGAGAAAGTAACCCATCCTAACCCACTGTCAGGTAGCCAGACATTTCGTTCTCAGAACCTGATAGGAAATTTTGTACCTAAAAAACACGACCAGAATATACCCATATTCATGGGAGCATTAGTTGCCATACGATTGAAATCATCCTCCATGAACTCCTAGATAAATGAAAGGCACAATGGTTTACAGAAAATGTAGAATATTACTGGGAAGTGCAGTATATTATGTGGCTTTCACAAGGAAGAGTTCAGGCTGGGGCTGCACTCTGTTGGTAGAGTGCTTGCCTACTATGCACAAAACCCTGGTTTCAGATCCCCACCAATGTATAGACTGGGTATGATAGTGAATGCTTTTAATTCCAGCATCTGAGAAGTGGAGACAGGAGGGTTAGAAGTTTAAGGTTGCCTTCTCATAAATACTGAGTTAATAGGCCAACCTGGGGTACAAGAGACTCTGTCTCAAAAAAAAAAAAAAAAAGAGGGAGGAGAAGAATTTAGATTCATGCTATATTTAGCATGGATGAAGCTTGAACACATGCTAAGTCACCAAAAGGAACCAATCACTAGAGGACAAATACTACATGATGCTGTTTATATGCTATACTTTGAGCAAAACAATCATGCAAACACAATTGGGGTGGTAGTTACTAAGGTGGAGAAGTGGTGGCTAATCTTGGTTGTCAACTTAACATACATAGGAAGAGGGAACCCCAAATGAGGAAATTGCCTCCATCAGATTGTCCTGGTGGGCACCTCTGTGAGGGATTTTCTTTATTGCTAATTGATATTGCCCACTGCGAGCGGCACCATTCCTAGGCAGGTGGTCCTGAGCTGTGTAAGAAAGGTAAGAGAGGACCTGGGGAAGCAAGCCAGGAAAGCAGCTCTCCTCGGAGGGCTCTTCTTGGTTCTAGCCTCTGTGTCCACTTGAGTTCCTGTCCTGACTTCCCTCAATGAGGAGCTGTGATTGGCAAGTGGAAGCCCAATGCACCCCAAGTTGCTTTTGGTCATGCTGTTTACCACAGCGTCAGGAAGCATACTGACACAAGAAAAAGAGGTTATCAAGAGTGTGTGTGTGTGTGTGTGTGTGTGTGTGTGTGTGTGTGTGTGTTTAATGGGTTTTAAATTGACAAAAACAAATAGGTCCTGCAGATCGGTTTGCAAAACCCTGTGAACAAACAGGCCTTAACACAATTGAACTGTGCGCTTAGGGATGGTGTATGTTCTGTTATGAATATTTGACTACTTTTTTTTAAGATAGGCTCTCATTTTATAGCCAGACTGGCATGGAACTTGTCAGGCAACCCCGTGCTGTTCTCCTGCCTGCCCAACATAGCAGTCCCAAGTGCTGGGATAACTGGTTGACCACATTTTATAAAGACAAGCGTAAAAGAGGGTGGAGTAGAGCTAGAGAGAAGATGGAGAGAGTCAATAGCAACTGTAGCCAGACCAGGGGAACCAGAACCCTAAAAGAACGGTGGGTTCTTTTTGCTCTAAAGCACCCCCCTTCTCCTCCCTGGGCGAGTGCTGTGACACCCGCGCAGGCGCCCAGATAACCATCTCGAGCGCCTCTGGCTGCACCGCCGTGCAGGCGGCCAATGAACACTCGCCTGTGGCCAGCCTCGCTCCTCCATTGGCTGCACCCCACCAACCAAGGTCCTTGCAGGTTCCCAAGCCGGGTTTAAAGGTGTCAGGCGCGCACTGCGCTTCTTTACTCGTTCGCCCGCGCGCAGGTCCGCGGGGAGGGCGATCTGCCGACCGGCCCACCCCCGGGCGTTAGTGAAGGGCGCCCTCGGTCGCCCCCACCTCCCCCCACTCCAGATGTACTATGCGGTTTCTCAGGCGCGTGTGAACGCGGCTCCCGCGACCATGCTGCGGCCACAGCGGCCCGGAGACCTGCAGCTTGGGACCTCGCTCTACGAGCTGGTGGCTTACAGACAGCCGCCCATTTCGTCGTCCTCCTCTTCCTCCACATCCTCCTCCTCTTCCACCGCGTCCCTCCTCCCCAAGGCTGTGCGCGAGAAGCCAGAAGCGCCCCACTCTGAACCGCTGGGAACCGCGCCGGAGTCCCGGGGCTCCCGGGCCGACGCCAAAGAGGAGCAGCAGCAGCAGCAGCTGCGGCGCAAGATCAACAGCCGCGAGCGGAAGCGCATGCAGGATCTGAACTTGGCCATGGACGCACTGCGCGAAGTCATCCTGCCCTACTCGGCGGCGCACTGCCAGGGCGCGCCCGGCCGCAAGCTCTCCAAGATCGCCACGCTGCTGCTCGCCCGCAACTACATCCTGCTGCTGGGGAGCTCGCTGCAGGAGCTGCGCCGCGCGCTCGGCGAGGGTGCGGGGCCCGCAGCTCCGCGCCTGCTCCTGGCCGGCCTGCCTCTGCTGGCCGCCGCGCCCGGCTCTGTGCTGCTGGCACCCGGCGCCGTGGGGCCCCCCGAAACGCTGCGCCCCACCAAGTACCTGTCACTAGCGCTCGACGAGCCACCGTGCGGCCAGTTCGCTCTCCCCACTGGTGGCGCAGGTGGTCCCGGCCTCTGCTCCTGTGCCGTGTGCAAGTTCCCGCATCTGGTCCCCGCTGGCCTGGGCCTGGCAGCGGTGCAAGCTCAGTTCTCCAAGTAAGGGTTGGCTGGGCCCGGGGCGGGGCGCGACCTCAGCCAATCTTCCCGCGCCCTCGCGTCTTGAATCTAAGGAGAGCTGGCCCCAATAAGGAGGACATTTCCAGACTTCTCGCCCAGACGACAGACTATAGGGCGCCTTCATCCCTGCCCCCACTCCCTGGCAATTAAAGTGACCCAAGCGGGTGTTCCAAGGAGCGACGCAGTTTGCTTGGGGTTCTAGATGGATCCCACCTCTTTAGAGTCAGACGCCATCGCATCCTTACCTTAAGCTCACCCAGTGGCGGTCTCTCCTTGTAGCTGTGGCATCTCGAGGCCAGGAGGATGGTAGCGGTGCGGTACAGTCGGTTGCCCTGGGTGCAGCGAAAGGCTGCCCGCGACCTCGGTGCCCTGGGATCCGCCAGCTCCCAGGCCTAGGGATTGCTCCCCAACAGCGTCTACCCAGAGGGGCCTTCTTTCCTTATTCCCGGCCTGAGCTCACAGGCTCTCTTGCTTCCACCAGCTAAACCCATGTGGACCTAGGAAGTCTAGGAAGCCCAGGCCATGGGTACAAATATCAAGGGTGTTGGCAGAAGGACTGCCCTGGAAGGCCCAGAGTATTCGAGTAGGGTGTCGTGCAGGTGCGGGTGGTGGGGGCGCCATGTGCGTGCGGAGTGGGGAAGTTCGTCTGGTCTCACAGTTTAGGTTTTCAGGCTGGAAGACCCAGCTGGTTTGCTGCGGAGTGTCCACTCTTTAAATCCTGGAAATCTACTTAGCCTCCCCCGCCCGTCCCACCCCCTGCTCCCCCACGGTAGTTTAACCAGCATTTGAGCTTGCTTGAAAACAAAACACCAATCACCTTTCACGCCATCTGTGTTCCGGACTTACTAAAATAGGTAACAAGGCATTTCGTAGCGCAGTCTTGTGAAACTCGGTAATTAACGTTCTCATTAAAGTATGTGGAGGTGGGCGAGGATCCCAAACCGCCGGCTGGACAAACCCAGCTGCGCCGCAGCCGGGAAGGCGCTGGCCCTTTAGCCACAGCGCGCTGGTCTTTAACCAAGGCTTTGCTGCTGAAGAACTCCGTGGATGCGTGCACGCGTGGACGCCACGTCCTGGTTTGTGTTTAGTGTTAGGAAATTGCCCAAATTATCTCATAATCTTCACCAGCTTGCTTTGATTTTTATGTTGGAAGTTTTGGGTTGTTGACAATAGCCCAATTTAACTGGCGTTTTATTTGACCTCTAACCTTGTCCTCACCCCTTCCCCCGCAGCAACGAACTGTACCGAAAACACAAAATAAAATGTCAACAGTCGAATTTTTACATTTCTTGCCTGTTTGCTAAATACAAATGCCCTTGTACCATAGTTGAGTCTCAAAGTAGGGGTGAAGGTTAGTAGTTTCGTGACTGGGTTTCCACATTTCAGAACTTGAGTTCCTGGATCGTAAAATAACCCAAGGAACAAGCAACTGTAATTCAAAATCAGACATCAGCTGGGAATGGAAGAGCTGGGGTGATTAGAGGGGGAGGGGAAATCCCAGAGCTGCCCGGCCAAACTTAGGAGTTAGGACTACTTTAAAACAGCTTCCTCCTGGTGGGGAGAAATGAATTAAGCCATACATTATTATACTTTTTATCTCAACATCTTTCTCTGCAGTCTTTTTGTCTTATAGTAAACAGAATCATAAGCAGATGTATGAATGTTCCCTATGTACAGGAGTTTTTAAAAATGGGACATTGGACATAATTTGATTACAAGTGAGTCCACTTTGGGGTCCACTGAACTGGTTGTAGGAATTTGGGGTGCTACAAATCAAGATTGGTGGTGTAGCACTCGAGAGATGGAGGCAAGAGGTTACCCTTGATCAAGTTCAAGGCTAGCCTGGGATACATAAGAACCTGCCTCAAGAGAAGAAAGAAAATAAGATATTTGGAATGCTGACTTTTTCACATGCAAACTCTGTCTAAATGTCTGTTAGTGCCCTTTAGCTGAGTGATTTAATTTTATGCACATGGGCTTGCCTGGGGCGTGCAGACAGAGGAGGAACTTTCTCTTTAAGAACACACCAAGAAGGGGGTGGAGAGATCCCAATGCTGCCCTTGTCCTGAGGGAACCCAGACTCTCAAGAGAGAGGGTTCTGCAAGCCAGCCGCCAGGCCAGCCGGTGCAAGGAGGCTTATCCCTCCCAGATTCTGCCACTGGGTATTTATTTATATTTCAGCCTCCTCTCTCAACTCTCTCTTTCTCTGCCTATCCTTGCTTACCTCACACCCTGATGAGGAGTCAGAAAAGGAAACAATCCACTGCTAAAGACAAACCAGGCTCTCTGTGAAAAAAACAAAAACAAAAACAAAAACAAAAACAAAACAAAACAAACAAACAAAAAAACCCCACAGAACCACATTGCTAGATTAGAAACAGTTCCTTCCAGTCCCACTGCCAGCATGGACTCGCTCCTGTCATCCCAGAAGCTGTCTGTAAGAGCAGATGCTTACAGAGTAGAAAGTCAATGAATACTATCTCACCCTGCAGCTGTAAATGGGGCAAGCACCCATCCCTTACTGGAAAACTCAGTGTGTGTGATTTCTAAACTGAGAAAATAATACCCTTGAACTGCTGAAGATCATGAGTGAATTCTGTAAGGGTGTACAGGGTTGGTTTGGGTTATGTCTTAGAGTTTCTATTTCTGTGAACACCATGACCAAAAGCAGCTTACAAATTACAACTCAGGTCATACTGCATCACTGAGGGAAGTTAGGGCAGGAACTCCAGGTAGGAACCGAAGCAAAGACCATGGAGGAACGCCACTTACTAGCTTGCTCCCCATGACTTGCTCAGTCTACTTTCTTATACTATCCAGGACCACCTGCCCAGTGGTAGCCCCACCCACAGTGAGGCTGATTCCTCCTTCCTCAGTCTTTAATCAAGAAAATGTATGTGGGTTTGCTCACAGGCCAGTCTTATGGGGGCATTTTCTTCATTGAGGTTCCCTTTTCCCAAATGATGCTAACTTGTATCAAACTGACAAAATAATAATAATAATAATAATAATAACAACAACAACAACAATAACAATAACAATAACAACCAGGACAGGGTACTATAAAAATCTTTATACCATCTGCCTGTGTGTAGCATCTTCTCAGCCATATGCTGAGCAAGGTTGGTAGGACTCCTCCATAAGGAGTTCATGTTCTAAGTAAATTGCCACAGCAAGCATCCAGGAGCCCTGTTAGATAAGTTAGAGATCGCCATACAGTGTCAAGAGCAAAGGCGACTCTCCTAGCATCCCTGTGACAGTAGATTCTTCAGGCACAAGGTTGGCTTAGATGCATACATTGTAGAGCAGAGTGGCTTCTGAACTCTGAGGTGCTCCACTGTGTTTGCAAGGAAAGGTGCCGAAGCCCCACCTCTCTTGATTTCAGACGGAGTAGGCTAAGCAACAGCTTAATCTCTGAAGTGAGTAACAAAAGAGAGTGGGTTTAGATGGGGTCTTTTGGACAAAAAAGGAACATGTGGCGTGGTGCCTAGAAAAAAGCCTCTGTGTTCAGTCACCCATCAGAGTGCAAGCCCAGCAGTCCTAGAGAGCAGAATCAAAGTGGACAGCACACAGGCTGAGAAAGTTGGCTTATGTGTTGAAGGTCAGTAGCAGTCAGTAACTGAGCAGATGAAGCAGAAAAGCATCATGGGATTTCCCTAGCATAGTGACATCTACTGACAGGTGATCTCTCCCAAGGAAAAGCAACTGTACCAGGTATGGAAATACTGCTGTACAAAATATTTAACCTAGTAGTTCCACCAGCAAAGAGACTCTACCTCAAACATGCAAAATACTGCACTTCCCTCGGGTTCAGAATATCAGCAACAGCTCTTCCATGTTGCCCACGTGATTTAGGGTTTTATTTAGGGTTTTTCGAGTTGGGGAGGAGGGCTGTGTATGAAGGGCAGACAGAGGCTGGTATCAGGTGTCTTCATCAATCATTCTCCATCTTAAATATTGAAGTAGAGTCTCTCACAGCTCACCAATCCAGCTAGTTTAGCTGGCAATCTTTCCCTGGGGACCCCCTGTCTTTGCCTCCTGAATGAGTGCTGGGGTTACAGGCGAGTTACCATGCCTGGCTTTTAGGTAGCTTTTATGCTGAATCTACAGACTAGGGCCCTCACACATTTGCACTAAGTACTTCATCCACTGAGTCATTTTACCAGCCCCAAGTTTAATGGGGTCTTTTTTGTTTGGATTTTTAAAAAATTTGTTTAACCTTTATTTTTATTTTATGTGTATGTGTGTTTGTTTGCATGTATGTCTATATATCACATGTACACGGTGCCCTTGAGAATCAGAAAAGGGTGTCAGATTCCCTGAAACTGGAGTTACAAATAGCTGTGAGCCTCCATGTGGGTGCTGGGAATTGAACCTGAGTCCTTTGGAAGAGTAGCCAGTGCTCTTATCCTCTAAGACATCTCTCCAGCCCTAGATTTTTAAAAATAGTGTATATATGTGTGTGGCTATTTAGGGTTATGTGCACCTGCATTTAGATGCCCACGAAGGTGAGAGGTGCTGGATTTTCCTGAAGCTGGAGTAACAGGTGGCTATCAGCCACCCAAAGTGGGTGCTCTGTAATAGCACAGTACACATTCTTAACCTCTGAGCCATCTCTCCGGCCCTGGTAGGTTGACTCTTTTTTCCCTTTCAATCTTCACTGGTTGCTCACGTGTGCAGGTGAGGCTGGAAACTAGTGCTTAGAACTTTAGTCTGCTAGCTGACGGTCCTAGAACACTGTGCAGTCTGCTAGCTGACGGTTCTAGAACACTGTGCAGTCTGCTAGCCGACGGTCCTAGAACACTGTGCAGTCTGCTAGCTGACGGTTCTAGAACACTGTGCAGTCTGCTAGCTGACGGTTCTAGAACACTGTGCAGTCTGCTAGCTGACTGTCCTAGAACACTGTGCAGTCTGCTCGCTGACGGTTCTAGAACACTGTGCAGTCTGCTAGCTGACGGTTCTAGAACACTGTGCAGTCTGCTAGCTGACGGTCCTAGAACACTGTGCAGTCTGCTAGCTGACGGTCCTAGAACACTGTGCAGTCTGCTAGCTGACGGTTCTAGAACACTGTGCAGTCTGCTAGCTGACGGTCCTAGAACACTGTGCAGTCTGCTCGCTGACGGTCCTAGAACACTGTGCAGTCTGCTAGCTGACGGTTCTAGAACACTGTGCAGTCTGCTAGCTGACTGTCCTAGAACACTGTGCAGTCTGCTAGCTGACGGTCCTAGAACACTGTGCAGTCTGCTAGCTGACTGTCCTAGAACACTGTGCAGTCTGCTCGCTGACGGTTCTAGAACACTGTGCAGTCTGCTAGCTGACGGTTCTAGAACACTGTGCAGTCTGCTAGCTGACTGTCCTAGAACACTGTGCAGTCTGCTAGCTGACGGTCCTAGAACACTGTGCAGTCTGCTAGCTGACGGTTCTAGAACACTGTGCAGTCTGCTAGCTGACGGTTCTAGAACACTGTGCAGTCTGCTAGCTGACGGTCCTAGAACGCTGTGCAGTCTGCTAGCTGACGGTCCTAGAACACTGTGCAGTCTGCTAGCTGACGGTTCTAGAACGCTGTGGGGTTGGTAACAGAAGCCAGCTGATAGGAGGGCTTTCCTTCATGCACACTCAGTTATTTCATGAACAGAACAAGGTGACAGTTGGGATGAGTTGCTAAGTGGGTGCTCTGACCTGCTATGGCATACAGAGCACTGTCTGGGATAGGACATACCCTTCAAAGGGCATTTTCTTGCTTGTCCACTGATTTACCCACATTAATTGAAGTAGCCCATGAAGCAACAGTGTAGTGGGTAGCCATTCCAGCTTTGATCTGGAGGTCCCAACCCCCATTGAGGCTTCGATAACTGTCACGCTTACAAGGGAGGGGGGGGGCAAAGGGAGGACCCTGAAGACCCGGGACCAGATGCGCTGGCTCTCTTGGTTCCTGGACCCTGGACGCTGGAGGTAGACCAAGCAGAGCTCTCCAGAGAACACTGCTGGACTGTGCCATAGCTTCCCCAGACCCTGTTACCTTTCCCTTCACTTGGAAGTTACCCCACAAAATAAACCTCCCTTTTAACTATGTGGAGTGGCCTTAATACTTTCACCAGTACAACAGCTTGGAAAATGTCATTTTTTCCTTAAACAGGAATTGATTTTCAATAAGCAGATTTAGTAATAGGGAGTCCATTTGAAATTATTGTTTTCAAAAAGATTCCAGGGCTGGGAGTGTAGCTCAGTAGTAGAATGCTTGCCTAGCATGGGCAATGCCATGAGTTCAATTCCCAGCACAGCACGAAAGGAGGAAAATAGGGTTTATTTTACAAGATACAAGGCTTAAAAATAGAATAGGAAAGTATTCCTTAACGTTATAGACATTACTATTATTACATGTATGGAGATTGCTGGTTGGCTTTTGTCAACGTGACACACACAGCTAGACATATCAGGAAAGAGGGAATCTCAAGTAAGGGACTGTTTCCATGTCTCCCTCAGACTGGCTTGTGGGGGTGTTGATTGCTGACTGACTTAGGAAGAGCCATTCCATCATGAGCAGGTGAGCCTGGGCTGTGTAAGAAAGGCAGCTGAGCAAGTCAGGGAACCAAGCCAGCCAGCGGTGTTCCTCCATGGTTACTGTTTCAGTGTCTGCATCCAGGTTCCTGCCTTTGGCTCCTGCCCTGGCTTCCCTCCATGAGGGACTTGACCTGGAAGCCAAATAACCCATTTCCTCCCTCTTTGTTCTTAGCCAGCATTTCATCACAGTCAGAGACGCTAACAAGGACAGACACGTTCATTTTTTAAAAAAGTTATTTATTTATTATGTATTGTAGATGGTTGTGAGCCACCATGTGGGTGCTGGGAATTGAACTCAGGACCTCTGGAAGAGCAGTCGGTGCTCTTAACCTCTGAGCCATCTCTCCAGCCCGGAGTTCATTTTTAAAGCCGCCCCTGTCCGGCACCTTAACCAAACCCAAGACAATGGAAATGCCCGAGTGGAAGTTAAGCCAGGCTTTCTGTTCCTGTGAGATGAACTGCTCCATCTGGAAACTTCTCCTTCGCCTTCCGCTGCTGTGTCAGGCCATCTCAGGATCACCAGCTCACGTATTCCAAGTCCTTAAACACTCCTGGCAGTGGAAGTCTTTGGGGTGTGCTTAGCTTAAAAGCAGAAGGGGGGCCCTTCTCCTTCACACTCAGCATTCCACAATGACCACAGAGGACAGAGCAGGAAGATGGGCTGTGTCCCAGGCTAAAGGGTACAATCAGCAAGCACTCTTTTCTCTGGATCCTACAGAACACCTCAGGGCATAAGGGCCCCCAAGCCACCCATTCCCTCTTCTCAGCTGAAGTCACAGGTAGTGCTGGTGGGACAAAAGTTACCCTCTTGCTTCCTCCCAGTGAGAGATAAAACGGGGATCCAAGTGAGGCTCCCACCCCAAGCACATTGTTCTTGATCCCCTGGAATGTCTCTGACCTCTGACCTTTCCCAGCCTCTCCACACAGCCCTCAGTCTGACTTTGGAAGTGGTATCCATGAGACAGACTTGGGGCCAATCCCTTGCCTGCCAACCTGGCTGCA
Source organism: Onychomys torridus (assembly GCF_903995425.1). Lineage (NCBI taxonomy): Eukaryota > Metazoa > Chordata > Mammalia > Rodentia > Cricetidae > Onychomys > Onychomys torridus. The sequence continues at coordinate 68,390,942 of NC_050454.1, forward strand.
ATTGAGTCACCCAGACTTTCTGTGGCAGCCCTGCTCTTGGTCCCCAGGGAGGCCCAGATTAGTGACAGGGAGAGGCAGAGGCAGAGGCAAGCCCTGGGAGAGATGCTCTGATAGTGACACGTTTGTCATCGAGGTTTCAGAAAGCAACTTTAGGAAGCAAAGAAGGAGGCAGCTGGCAGCCACAGCAGCAGCAAGGGAGGGGAGCAGCTTGGGACACAATGTGGGGACTTCTCTTTAGTGGCTTCCTTTCCATGTCTTCATTGTGCTGACCCTGATGGGGACCATTTTCTCAACAAGACGGGCATGCCATGCGTTTCTCATAGACAAGAGGAATTCTCCAAGAGGCTCCTCCATAACAGGAAGCCATGACTGCAGCCAGCCAGCCAGGAGCAGAAGCTGGATATGCCTGATGCTACACCTGGACCCTGGACCTGGCACGTGAGTTACCGGTAAACGGTGGGTCCAAGAAAGGGACCTAGGTTAGTGTATTCCCATAGTTGCTAGGTAATGTGGGTAACTTTAAATGCTACAACCAAGAGACTTCAAAATGACAAGATGGAAAAGACTCATCCGTGAGTTCAGAAAGAGAGAGATGGAAGAAAGGATAAAGAAGAGAGGGAGGGAGGGAGGGAGGGAGGGAGGGGAGACCCAGCTCACCTGGAGATGAGCAGACATGAAGAGGACGTGCTCTCAGTTGGAATGGCTGGTTGGCACCTGCTACCAACAAAGATAGCAGTACCCATGTGAGCCAACACTGTGTTTATTGGGTGCCAAGAGCCTTCTAATTGTTGACATGCTTCATCTCACTTGTAGATGCTTATATTATCCTCACCTTACAGGTGAGAGGTGAGCAGGACAGAGAGAAAGGGAGCCAAGGCTCATCAAGGGATTTCTAGAAGCCTGGGAGGGGGAGCCCTGAGGGTTGTCTTCCCTGCTGTTGCAGGAGTGGAGAGAGATGTCCTTTTCCTTCCTTTTCCTCAGCTTTTGGGACAAGGTGGTAGCATCCCTCATAGGTGCCAGGCCTGACTGATCAGTGGGACCCTAAGATTCCCACATGGCCCAGCAGTGACAGCAGATTCACCCTTCTCTGTCCAGAGGTCACATGGTGGGTATTTCAAGACGTTTCATTTTCAGCATTTTTGAGTGGTAGAAAGTTGCTCCACATTTTGAGTTTTAGTCCTCACATGTCCCAGTGTGGGAGGAGGAGAATGGGTGCCATCAGACTATGCAGTTCCAAGATATCAGGGATGCAAATGGAATGGAAGGTGGACATACATTTCCCTGCTCCTTTCGATTCATATGTATTCCTGCCCCTACAAAGACCTCTCAAGTGAAGAGCCAAACATAAAAATAAAGAATTCTCAGGCAGGAGTGGTTACATGTGGACAATTCAAGTCCTTAAAAATCACACCAAGCAGATAAAGCATCAGTAAAGAAAGTGTCGATTGGGTGATACTTTCTTTACCTGGGTTACCGATCAAAGGGCTATTTCATTGTTTTGTCTGCTGGCTTCTGGTGGTGTTAGTGGCGTGATCCCTCTGCAGTCCTGGGAGTTGCATTATTGAGCACAGCCTGGGCAGAAGGACCAGTTAGCAACCCTCTGGCTGCACATGTCATCACAGGAAGGAACATAAAGCCATGCCTCTCAGTGCCCTCTTCATAAGCAGCATGAACTTGCCAGTGACAGGGATGGTACCTGGGTCCGAGGGATTGTTTGGGCATGCCTTCTGTGCTTGATCCTCATGATGACCTACAGTGAAACAGACATGCCAGGGGTTAATCACAACTCACCCCCATGGAGGATTGGAGGAAAGTTTTGCCCGACGGGAGGGCCAAGCGGTACTCGAGAAACAGAGGTAGGGAGCTCCCTGGGCTTCCAGGCCCCTCACTTTCTCTGTCCCGAGACCCTCTGTCATTTCCCAGCACCATGGGATGCCATATCCACCGCCACATGGCTTCCTGCTCTCTCCCCACTCCTCTCCCTCTGCAGCCTTGCTAGGCTTTGCCCTTTGTGGCTGACCTGGGAGCTGTTACTTCCCTCTGCTGGGTGACCTCAGACAGGTTACTTGAACTCTGGGGACTCATCTGGTCTCTCGGGTGGGAATCACAGCAGGACCCAGCCCCGTGCTTGTCACAGCTGTGGATATTTGACTGGTCGCCCACCCGGAGCTTTTCCCGTTAGAACTGGACTAACTGCGTGGCTCTGTGTGCTGTGACGATCACTAAGGGACAGTGTGTACTCAGCATTTGCAGCCTTCCTTGCGCATGATCAGGGCCCATGGCAGAACGCAATGGCGCCAAGCAAAATTCCATTCAGAACAAGCAAACAGGGTATCGAGTCCAGCTGGGTTGCTTGAGGGTTCTCTTAGGAAAGCCCATGTGAGGTTCTGCCCTCCTTCTCCTGGATTCCTGTTATGCTGCCGACTCTACCCGAAGCCAAATGTTGCTCTGAGGTAGCTGTAGAAAGACTGTAGGATACCCCTCCCCATGATGGCAGTCCCCTCTCCTCCTCCTCCTGGTGGGCCCTCAAACAATAGGTTCTTCAGAAGCCACAGCATTTCATCTGTTTGGCTACAAGCTGACTCAATGTCATTCTCCACCAGCAGAGCGTCAGCTCAGGACAGCACCAAACAGTCTCCACCGGTTTGTGGCAAGTGGTACAAACACCAGGCGGGTGGCTGAAATCATTGGCTGAGTCATCTGCACATGGGGGATGAATGGGGTGCAGTGAGCCCAGGAGAGCGCTGGCCAAGGGAGCAGGGGCTCACCCCTGCCCGGGAGCATGGGCAACCCCACTCAAGAGCCGGAGTTGCCACCACAGAACAAAGGAGGGAAGGACAATGAGGTGGAGAGAGGGGTGGAAGGCTGAAGGGACAGGGAAGAAGAGAGAACCTCAACACAGAAATATTGAGTAACGGGGGTTGGGAAGATGGCTCAATGGGTAAGAGTTATGCAAACACGGCATCTGAATTTGGATCCCCAGCACCCACCAGAGAGCAAGGCCGGCCCAGGTGTCTTTGTAACTCCAGCATTGGTTGGGGTGGGGGGGATAGGCAGACCCTGAGATGTCACTGCCCACCAAGCTGAGCCCAACAGCAAGCTTCACATTAAGTGAACCCCTAGCACAAGGAAATAAGATAGAGTGTAACAGAAAGAGACATTTAATCCTCCAGCTTGTGGATATGTGTCCATGTAGCCTGCAATACACATACATGTACCACATGTACATAGGCATACCACATACATGCCACAAATAAAGCGGTTTTATTATATATTTTATTTTATAATTTATTCAAAACACCAAAATCTAGTGGAGGAAATGTAATAAGGGAAGCAAAGAATTATGCCACAAAACTTATAATCAGAGAAATTGCTGGAAGGAACAAGGTGGCCAGTCTCTGGTTTGCTGGCCCTCTGGCCCTCCTGGGAGCTGAGGGCCAACCCAAGGTCTGTTCTTGCTGGAATCGCTCTGTCTCTGAGCTAACTCCCAAATCCCTGTTTCTCTTGAGTTTTAAATGGTTGTTACATTTTGGTTCAAACTCATGAATAAAGTGACCATTTCATTCTGGCAAACAGAACAGAGTCAGAAAAACATTTCGAGAAGTAAATGTCCCCCGACATCTAGACAGGACCTGCTTGTATTCCTTGGGTCTTAGCCAGAAACCAGGACATGGGTCAAGTAAGTGTAGCACACCTTTGGATACAAAGTTGAAGGGACCTCTCCCAAAAATCACTTGTGATAATGTCTTAAGGTGTTTTAAATCAAAATTGATACAAAAAGATGTAATAAGCAAAACATCAGAAGTTCACATACAGACAGGATGATTTTTTTCAAGGCTCCTCCATGACTAAACTGAATGCAAGCCTCCAGCCTGCCTTCCCAGTTTGCCTGGGCCATTGCCAAGTCACCGACGAGGCCACAGCCTTCCCACAGGTGCCATCCAACTTGGCCATGTGGGGCTGGATTTCTGGAGGCTGAAAGTAGCTCAATGATATAAAAATGAGGCAGTGGTCAAGTTCAGATGCCAGCAAATACAGTCTTTGCTGTGTGGTGGCCAAACAGTGTGGCACGTGGAAGTCTCATTTCAAAGCCCTGCCCAACCCTTGCTACCAAGACATAGCTCCATGCTTAAGCCTTAGCTTTCTCATCTGTAGAGAGGGGTGGTAATGGCATTTAGCTAGCAGGATTAGGGAGTCCAGAACCACATTACTGCAGAGTAAGCTGTGAGGAAACCCTTCCCCTCATACACACAGCACAGGCTCCAGAGTTCTCTGTCAAGACAGCCATGCCCCTTACATTCAGCTATCTCTTTTGGAGATCCATCTGGAAAGTCCTCTTGAGGAATATGGGGTCCATTGTTTTCTTTACATAACCGAGAATCTAGTAGCAACTGAGGCTCCCTCTGCCATCGAGCATTTCATTGGAACCGCGGTTTAACACCAGGTATTATTTGTTGGAGGTGTCATTTAGCTCCAGTCCCAAGCAAAGGCTTGTGGGTCAACCAAAAATCACAGAGGACACAGTTGAGCCCAACAAGTAGGTATCAAGGTTAGGATAGGCTGCCATCCTGTGTCAGTCCCACGGAGCAGATATCTGAACCCCACCCCCACCCCCCACCCCCGTGGCGGTGGGCACGCCTCCTCCTACCACACCAGGGTTGTCCTGCCATTTAAACTCACCCCCTTTCCTCCATTCCTAGACAGTGGTTCCTGGGCCTGAAAGCCGTGATGGGAAGCCAGTGTGAGTCTGGGTGGTTGTACAGAACACTTGAAGATTAAATGTCATGAATGTTGGAACCTGGCCCTGCATCACCTGCACTGGGTGAAATAAAGAGTTTTGTTTTCTCAGCACTTGGGAGGCAGAGACAGGAGGATCTCTGAGTTCGAGGCCAGCCTGGTTTATAGAGCGAGATCCAGGACAGCCAGGGCTACACAGAGAAACCATGCCTCGAAAAACAGAAAAAAAAAAAGGAAAAAAAAAGAAAACATAAATTGTACCTCGACATTGTAGGAGTCTCAGCAATTGGAAAGTGTTTTTCACACTCTGGGTCCTGGCCCAGCCTCCATCGGCTTCCCAGGCAGTTTCTCTACAGTTTAAGACTGGCTGCTCTTTCTAACCTGGTTCTGTCTCTGAAGGAAACAGTGGGAAGTTCTGAAGCTGGCCTTTTTCTCTTTTTGAGACAGGGTCTCATGTAGCCCAGGCTGGCCTTTAACTCTTTAGGTAGCAGAGGATGTTTTGGAACTAAATCTCCTGCCTCTACCTCCTAGCACACAGTAGCATGCCTGGTTGGTGCAGAGTTGCAGGTTGAACCCATGTTAAGCAAGCACTGTACCAATTGAGCTACAGCCCCAGGCACTTGTAGTGGGTATTAAAATAACAAAGAAAGAAACATCTTCATTTATTTTTTTGAAAATTTAAAAGGATTATTTTTTACTCACTATACATAAATTAGATTGTAGCACGAATCTTGAAAGGTCTTATTAATAAAATCAAACCTGAAGCCAGTTATTGGGGTGAATGCTGGAAGATCAGAGAAGCAGAACAAGCCACAGCCACCTCACCTTGCCAATTCCTCAGCTGATCCTGTTTCCTCAGACTAGAAGCCTCTGTGTCCTCATCTGAACGGTGGTTCTCAGCTGAACTGCTGCTAGAAGCCTAAAAGCTTAACCAGGCTCTAGTTCCTGGTTTTCACACCTTATATATCTTCCTGCTTTCTACCATCACTTCCTGGGATTAAAGTCTCTTGTTACCATGCCTGGCTGTTTCCAGCGTGGTTTTGAACTCACAGAGATCCAAATGGATCTCGGCCTCCTAAGTGAGAGGATTAAAGGTATGTGTGCCACCATTTTCTGGCCTCTATATCTAGTGGCTGTTCTGTTCTCTGACCCCAGATAAGTTTATTAGTGTTCACAAGATATTGGGGAACACAATATCACCACATTAGATCTTTTTTAGTTTACTTTTTTATTCTTATATGCACTGGCGTTTGACCTGCATGAATCTGTGAGGGAGCTGGATTCCCTGGAATTTCAATTACAGACCGTTGTGAGCCGCCATGTGGGTGCTGGGAACTGAACCGGGGTCCTCTGGAAGAGCAGCTAGTGATCTTAACCGCTGAGCCATTTCTCCAGCCCAAATTAGACCATTTTAAAACAAACACGGGGGTGGGGCCCAAAAATGGTGTATAACTTTGGTACTGAGAAGGCCTCGGCAAACACTATGCTGATGTGCATCATTGTACAGTTTCTTCCTTGTCTTTGCGTATATGTAGTTAAGAACAATCAGCCCTCCATCCCTATTGGTTCCACACTCACAGGCTCTTCAAAACCTGATAGGAAAGACCCTGGATTGAATCTGTGTTAAACATACACTCTTTTCAGATCATGATTACGGACACAGCACAGCATCACTTCTAGACCCATGGTGTTTACATTGTGTTGGGTCTTCTACTCACCCTGAGATGATTCAAACTATGCAAAGAATGTTTCTAGGTTACATGTAAACACTGAGCATCAAGTATGAGGAACTAGAGCACCTTGGGGTCTGGGTATCAGTGAGTCCTAGAACCATGCCCAGGACACTACATGACAGCTGCGTGGCAGGTCAGAATCAAACTATGAAGGCTAGCATCACCCATCTCATTTGCTCATCGATACACTGTGACCAGCTTCCTCTACCAACAATGATGCTCTGGCATTACCTCTTTAACCTAGGATGCCACTGTTGTTATCCTGTGATTTATTAATTCCCTTTATATCATACATTTAAAAACATCCCTGTGCATATATCTACATGCCTCCCCCCATACACTTATGCTAAGGCAAATCCCTAGAGGTAGAATCGTTCCCTTGAAGGTTATCCGTTGATAAGGCTTTGATTCTGCCACACCAGTAGGGCCTGAGGACATGTCCCCATGTAGCCTCAAGAATACAAGAGATGCTGTTAAAACATGATGTGCACTTGTTACCTGAACTTTTTATCACCGTATAAACTCTCCAAGATCATTGGTAAAAGCTTTATCAACATTTTAAACAAATCAAAATTTCCTCAAGAAAGCTGCTTTTTCCATTCTCAGAAATATACAACCTGACTGTGGTTGTTTTTGTCTTCCTGTGTGTGTGTGTGTGTGTGTGTGTGTGTGTGTGTGTGTGTGTGTGTGTTCATGTTAGTCCTTGTTGCACACCTTGTTTGAGACAGGATCTTTCACTGTTCTCTGCTGCATCTGCCAGGGTAGCTGGCCTGCGGGCATTCAGGAATTCTTTAGTCCCTGTCTCCGTCTGGCTATGAAAGCACTGGCCTTCAGATGCACACCCTGGAGTCCAGTTTTGTGTAGGTTTTGGGGATCCAAACTCAGGTTTTATGGTTGTGTGGAAGCGCTTCAGCTCCTGAGTCATCTCTCCAGTCCCCCATTATATTTTCTTAAGTGTTCTTTCAATGTCTATACCAAAACTTTTTTTTTTTTTTTTTGGCTTTCCTACAGAAATGGTACAGCAGTCCCAAGAATGCTAAATTTGATTTTGCTTTGTTTTGCTTTCTGGTTCTGCACAGACTGTGATCTTCAACCCATGCCAATTATAAATAAGTCATAGTTTTTAAATGTCTGTTGCATCCTACAGGTAGATACACTGTAACTCACTGCGTCAATCCTTAGGGTTTTTTTTTTTTTTTTCAATATTTGTGTGAACAGTGAACATCCTTATTTCTATACATCTTTACATGCGTTGAACTTTCCCATGGTTGTGTCTAGCACATTCCACAGATGGCCTAACTCAGAAATCAACAGCCACAGCCAAACTGTCCTTGAGAGTGAACTCTCCTTGTGAAGAGAGTATCTTCATGTTCCCACCAGCTAGAGCAGAAAATAATTAGAGGAAAAGAACTATATCTACAGGGAACATTTGCAGGAATTTTTCTTCCTGTCATTATTCCATGAAAATGTGGGATAAAAAATGATTGGAATAACAAAGCTTTACATGTACATGTCAGGTATTGTAAGTAGTCTAGAGGTGATTCATACTACACAAAAATTGTGTAGGGTTGTGCGAGAACAAACCATTTTAGAGAGGAACTCAAGCATCTTTGATATCCACTAGGGAGGGTGTCGATGCCCCATGAATACCAACTACAAATGTCCATAGACAGTGGGCAATAAGACACTACCCTCTCCTCCCCAATTCACCAGGGGTTCAAATTTATATAAGTTTGAGTGAAACAAGTGTCTGGACACCCAAGGTCCTGTGCAGGGTGCTTGCAGGGCTGGTTCCAAACAGTCCTCTGTAGGAGGGTGGCTTCCCTCTTTCATTTCTTATTACAAGGCAGACACTGTACTTTCTACACAGCTAAGACTCAAGGAAAGGCTTAAGACACGGGTAAAGCCATTTTTGTATTAAGAGTCACATTAAGTTTGGTCCTTTCAAAACAATGATTCCCAGATTTAAAAATCCTAGCTAGCTCCTAGCAAGCTCAGCATCAGTGCACGCAGACACAGGCTCTTGTGTGTCTCAGGCTGGCCTCCAATGTACTATGTAGTTGAGGATGATGTTGAACTTCTCATGCCGCTTCAGTTGCCCCAAGTTCTGGGATTGTAGATCTGTTCCATGACATCAGGTTTATGTGGAGCTGGAAGTCAAACCTAGGACTGATATATGCTAGACCAGCACTCTACCAGCTGAGTTGCATCCCAAGCCCTGAGGACACCCATTTCAGCAAGGTACCTAGCAGGACCATGATGTTCACTTGGCAGTTATAAGTTGCAGTTGCACTTTCTATATAGACCGGAGGACCAGGCTGATGGTCTGCGGGTCCTTTAGATGGCTTTTCTCTCTATCTCTCAGCAGAATTTGAGTATCCTTTTAGATATATTCGTTTCTACTTTATGTGACGGTGGAATGTATATATGTGTGTACCACCTGTGTGCCTGTGCTCACAGAGGTCAGAAGAGGGCATCAAATCTCCTAGAGCTGGAGTTACAGACAGTTATGAGCTACCATATGGACCATAGGAATGGAACCCAGGTCCTCTATAAGAGCAGCCAGTGAGTGCTCTTACCCACGGAGCCATCTCTCCAGCCCTCCTCTCCCCTTCTTCCCCTGGAAACTCCTGTTCACATTCTCAGAGGCATAGTTGACATCTTTACCACTGTTCATCCTAAAAGATAGGATCTTAGCTGACTTGGCTCAATTTTATTTGAAATTTGGATTTCTGATTTCCCATGCCAACAGGAGAGGAAAGCAAAATGCTCTTCACAGCCCACAACAGGGACATGGTCTAAAGCTTGTCCTAAGCATTCTTCAAATATTATAATCATCTATTGTCCAGTGTGGTACCACAAACACATGGAGCTACTGAGCACTTGGAATACAGCCCATCCACCCAGAGTGTGTTGTAGGTATGAAATACACACTGGACTTTGAAGACATTGAGCAAAGAAAAAAATACAAGCAAATTCATTAATAATTTCATATTAATAATTCTTAAGACATAGTAACTAGATACAATGTATTACTAAAATTAATTTTACCCATTTCTTTTGACTTTTAGTATGTCCACAATAAAAATTTAGAATTACACAATTGGCTTGGAGTATCCCCACAGGCCAGCTCTGCTCTAAGCTGGCTATGCCTGTGTAGAAATGTATTTTCTTTGTATGTGTGTTCTCTCTCTCTCTCTCTCTCTCTCTCTCTCTCTCTCTCTCTCTCTCTCTCTGTCTTCTCTCCTTCTTTCCTTCCTTCAGCTCCATTCAGTCAATCTGCTTTGGCGATCTGTTATTTCCTTGCTATATTAGATACCTGCCCCTTGGGCTCTTCAGTACATCAACCAGCGGTATACCAGGAAAATGCTTTCTAAGGGAAAAACAAAGCTCCAGTTTGTAATGTAAACATTCCTACTATGGCCAGTTATGGAAGCCAGTGTCCTGTCCCCAAAGCTGGCACGCTGGCCTGCACAGCAGGGAATGTAAATGCTTTTCCTCTTTGTGCTGATTCCTGGCCACACGAGAATCATGGCTCTCATTCTCACTTTGAGGGTCACATATGTCCCTCCTGACATCTAAAGCCCGAGTTTCTGTCTCAGGGACTTTAATAGGTAGAGCTGGTTATCGGTCTTCGCTGTGGCCACAGCAGACTCAAGTGTTCACTGAGGTGGAGGTGGCCATTGTCTGAACCGCAGCCCAGTGACAGACTCCAGCTGGGGCAGCAGCGGGTGTCCAGTGGTGATGGCATCCTGGCGGTGTCCAAAGCAGGCTTTCCCAGAGGCAGGAGCTTATTTGTCTCTGTTCCCTCTGAAGCCAATTCTACGGTTTCAGATCTGATGAGCTGGTCAACCTCCCTCCATCAATTTCTTTTCTGCTAGCTGAATGAGAGTGAAGGACCACACTAAATGTTTACCTGTAACCATCAGGTGATGTAGCTGAAACACAAGCATGTACAGGGCCACCCCACCGAGCCCCTGCAGCTGAGAATAGCTGTCAAAGAAGAGACCAACTGCAGATCCTTAAAAACAGGGACTGCCGAAATCACAAACAGGGACTCACATATGTGGAGATCAGAATCCGTGGTAGCTCTGCTCCCAACAGGTCAGAGCTAGGACAACCCGAGTGTCCTTCCATGCAAGAGTGGGTAAACACAATGCTGTATGTGATTATAATGGAGTGTCGTTCAGCCTTAAAACTGAAGAGAATTTTGCTCCATGCTACAATAGAGAAGTGCCTTATGGACCCTGAATGAGACAGGGAAAGACACTAACAGACAAACATTGTGTCTTTCTGTTTGTCTGAGAGAGCCTCCGCAGACAGATCTAGAGACAGTGAGAACAGTGCTTGCTGGGAGCTGGGGGTGAGGAAGCAAGGCGCTGCTTCCTGAGCATACCTCCAGTGCTGTGAGATGAGAAAATACTAAGGCCGACAGTGGTGACAGGTACTCCGAGGTGTGTGTCTCCTCAGTGCCATCAGCCGTCCATCAGATAACAGTGACAATACTAAATTTCTGCAAAATTCACAATAAACCAGTTTGAACCAAAGCAGTAAGAATTGTTTCTTCATTCCAAATGAACCTAAGATGTGGTTCCTTTGAGGCAGTGATTATGAAAGTTGGGACTCCTTTGTAAATCCATTGGCTACCAGTGCAATAGGAGTCAGCCGTGACCAGTCACTGACCATGTTTGTCACAGTGACTCATTTGAAAAAGGAGGGATTTTAGAAAAACTTTATTCTGGGGAGGGGTTTTGTAACCTTGAAATTTTCCCTTTTGCAGACTATACCAAAGCATTTGATTACAGTGCTATTTCATATTTAAATTCTATTCACACCAAGTATGGTTTTTGAAAAAATAAAAAATGACTATAAAAATAATTAAAATTTAAGAGTAATCACTGTACAAAGATTACTAAGAAATCTTTTTGCACGTAAGAAAAAGGTGCATCAAGAAATTTCCCCTATTAGAGAGCTCTAAAAATGTATAGAGCATTACTAATAGTTTAGCTGCTGAATTTCTCCAAATTGATAATAGTATTAATCAACCATGCTAAAGAAAATACCTAAAAGAAAAAATATTTTCTGTAGTTTTCTATACAAGACCTTATTTTGCAAACTCTTTGCCATCTTATATTTTAAAAACAGCAACCCAAAATCTCATTGAGAAATAGAATTAATAAAGCAAAGCAATTTTTAAAAAAGATGATAAGTTTTTGTTGCTATTTAATTAAAATAAAAATAATTTAAACAAATAAGACACATGTCTAATTTATACTCCCAAAGAGGTTCTACCTGGGGTGGAGTCTGGGCTTAACTATAATTTTTAAACCCCACAACAGAGGACACCTTTGAAAGGGTAGAGTGACTTGAAATCCTGAGTGTTTGGTTTCTAAGGTACTTGTCTGTGATACTCTGGTTTCCAGGGCAGACGTGGCCCGTGCAGGTGACAGCAGGTGCAGCTGAGTGCCACTGGTTTTAAATCAATTTGCTGGATACATGTGATCATTGGGAAACTACCTGAAAACTTAGATATTGACTTTCTCAGGCAAAATCAGAAGATATGTCATAGTATCCAGGCTTCTGAATGGCAGGGAAAATTACTGCTGAATGGAGATGTCCCCTTAGGCCACACTGTCCCCCAGCTCTACTTTCTTTATCCCTTGCCAATTTCAATAGTATTTGAGGTCTTTGGGCTCCTCTTCATACTCTACATGAGCAAGCAGGCCTGGGCTGGGAATGCCAGGCCTCTTAAGCCATGCTTGTCTTATGATTATGGAGACCTGCCCAACCCGTGCTGATAGCCAAATAGAAAGAGGAACAGTTAGTTATGTGGGCCAAAGTAATGGAACATTCTCCTATTCTCATTCCCCGTCTGAGACAACATTCCTATTGCTACACTATAAACTCGGGCCTCGATATTTAAACTTTGTTTTAATTTGTACCTCTCAAGATGGAAACGAATTCACCAAGTCAGTCTCGGATCTGAATTCACAGAAATCTAGAATTCGCAGGCTTCCCACGTCCAGAACAAGAAGCCATTCTAGAAAGTTACTTCCGAGATGAGATAGAAGAATTATGAGACTTATTGGGCTGTTAGTTTGTTTTCGTTTTGCAAAGCAAATCTAGAGGGACTTCAACACCATTAATACGGGTAAGAGTCAAAGGTGCTTCTCAGTTTGGAGTGGTTCAGGGAACTGCCCTAGAGTACCCCATGGGGCAGGAAGACCCCGGGCTCCAGCTCAGCCGCTATTTCATAGCACCGCGCTCTCTCACAGGAAAGCATTTCTGGTTATTTTAGCTGTAGGTAAAGGAGAGAAAAATGAGGAAAGGAGAGGGCAGCAAAGATATGAGTCCCGATGCTCTAGTTCCTCAATTGCCTCTCTCTTAGTGCGAGTCCTGCACTGCCTTCCTGTCTCACCCAGAGACTCACGGGATCATTTCAGAGACAGCCTGAAACGGCTTGGGTCTGTGGATTTTAGACCAGTGATGCTTGCTTTCACTGACTCTCCATCTTGTCTCTGGGCCTCCTGAGAACAGCACCACTCACAGTTGGCCTGCGGCATATTCTGGAGGCACCCACTCTGAGGTCAGTTACCTCTAGTGTGGGGTATAGAAGGCATCTGTAGAGCCTTTGGAAGTCTGATCCCATCCCCTATCACTTCCAGATGGGTAAGTCCCTCAAGAGCAGCCCAGGCTCCCAGTGGGCCTGGGGACCCAGCTTCTTTAGGCTGCGGGTGTATTTATATCACAGTAGCCGACTGGATTATGCAATGTCATTTCAACAACATAAACAGGCTCAGGATAGCACCAGGTTGTCTTTTCAAAATAAGCCTATGGCCCAGGAGTCTCATCCCTGGGGGGATTTTATTTTTTCCAGCTGGGCAGGACTAGAAGGCTAATGCTTCTAGTGGGTAGGCTGATCTGTTGTCTCCATCTTTCCCTGAAAGTCTCCTCAAAAGCTAGCATAGCACCCCATGTGAGGGCTGCCCTCTGGTGAGAGTGTTCCAACAACACATTGGTTTGATGTGACAGACCTCTGAGGACAGTGCCCAGAACAGTCCGGCCTGCTCCCTTGACCTGTCACTCAAGGCTTCTGTTCTTCAGGTACCTGCCAGCCTGACATCCTACCTTCTCCACTGCCAGCCTGTCCACTCGGTCCCCTCAGCCAGTCAGCCGGACCCAGCCCCCATCCTGTGTCTCTACCGCCCCTGTAACACGCCCTTCAAGATTCGACTTAAATGCCAATTCCTGCTCACGCCTCACTGGGCCATGGAGACAGTGACCCCTTTTTGCTTCCCATTCCTCTAAGATGGGGGTGACTTCCATCTCTGCCTTCTCTAGTAGAGTTGGGAAAGAAAGGGGGGAGGGAGACAGAGGAAAGGGGAGACTCTGCAAGAATTTGCTGGTAAAACATGCTCTTAGTCTTCTTCATCTTAAACCTTCTATTACATTCCTTTCTCCTTTTCTTCCTTCCTTCCTTCCTTCCTTCCACCCTTCCTTCCTCTATTTCTGTTTAAGACAGGTCTCTTGTAGCCTAGGCTGGCCTGGAACTCTCTAAATAGTAGAGGATGACCCCTTACTGCTGGTATTTCTTGCCTTTGTCTCCTAAGTGCTGGGATTACAGGCATGTGCCATCACAGCCAGTTCATTGAACACTGGGAATCAAACCCTGATCCTCATGCACGCTGGACAGCCAAGTCATGCACGCTGACAGCCAAGCCACACCTGCAGTCTCTCCACTGCATTTTCTGATAGAAAAGATCACTACAGGAATTTCTGTAACGGAATTTAAAAGTTGAGAACACAATGCCAACACTTTCTCTGGCTACTGACTCAGACTCCAGAATAGGAAAACCATGTTGGATGTCGCCCGGGACTGCAAAATGTGAAGGCCTTGTGCTCTGTATGCCCACTCAGGGACCTCATGGCCACCCAGGGAAGTTCCAGCCTTTGGCTTTGAGAACTTACCGTTCATCTGTCTGTTTTCCGGGTTTCTACTTCCCTTTGCTCCCATTGAGACATTTGGCGGCCTTAGACGCCTTTCTCCCAATAATCAAGGGTACGAATCACTCTGCTCTGGACTTAGCAAAACCACCAGGTAGTGTTCGCAGTATTAACCCGATTCTAACAGTCCCAGATCCTCCAAGTTGTGTTGCGTAGAACAACTTTGACTTTAACTGACATGGGGTTAGACTGTGTCTGAGGCTGTCTGCTCAGCTTCAGGGCCTCTAGATGCCAACACCTGAACCCTTTCCGTTCCTTACGATCTCAAATGTAAGTGAGGTGCATGTATTGCAAATAATAATTTTAAAAGTCTCTAAAGATTTGGGATAGACATAATTTTTACCAAATATTTTAAATCCAGAGTTGGTTGAATCCACAAGTATAGAACCCACAGCCTAGAACCTGCAGAGCCAGGAGCTTGGCTATATTTTTCCAGCACAATTTTTTAAATTCTTTTTTTAATCTCATAAAATGTCTGGGAATATATTTTAAAAGCATATGTAATTGTATATCTTTCTTGGTATAATCTCAAACTAAAATCACAACTCCCATTTAGTGAAACAGCAGCACCATTGCCATACAGAAGCGATCAGGGAAACTCAATTGTATAACAAATCCACACAGGCTTAGTTAAGTTCAGCATTCTCCCGGAGCTCAAGACCCAACAACGCAGCAGTATTATCTGCCCTGGAAAATTCTAGCTCTCCATGAGAGAGTGGTGGTTTGAGGTCACTAAGGACAGCTTTTGTCTTGTGTCTTAATGCCAATGAAATGAGCCAAGAAATTCCCAGAAATGTCCATAGAAATTCTGCTTGTTTATATTTTTTGAACATGTGACATCTCGCAACTGCATCTGGAGACTTGGACCCACCCAGAGGCAGTTTGTATTGTATTTGTGATTGCTGATTCCTGCCATTTACTCTGGTCATCTTTCAGCCAGGTTCTGAGGGGCTCTCTGGAGCAGTGTTTGTGATACACATTCCCACAAGTACACAACTGTCTCCCATGGAGGAGGGGCCCTGGGTGGATAAACAGTGGGCCAGACAGAAACTGCTAATCAATTTTGTATTTGATATCTTCTGAAAATCAGATTTCTATAACCATTCCCCTATAAAAGCAGTGATTCTCGGTTAGCTGGTAACTTCTTTTTTAAATAATCCTGGAAAACAACCTCCAGGAATGGTACAAACAGGATGACCTCAGTCAAAGTCATGAGTTCTGTCCCTGAAAATATTATCCCTGAGACAATAATAAAACATATTACTTATTCCCTTTTAACATGATAAATGAATATAAGACAAGAAAAATGAAAAAGGCAGAAAATTATAATAGTAATGAGAAAAATCTTGAAATATCTTCATAGATATTTTTATTTGTATATGTCTGTGTGTTTGCATTGGATGTGCCCAGCACCATGCCACAACATCAGCATGTGGGTCAGAGGACAACTTTCAGGGGTCAGTTCTTGATCGACCACCCACCTTCCCACCCTGCCTTGTACACGCTTGCTTCTGCCTCTCTGGAAACATCGTAAATTCTCCAAACATGAGGCTCAATAGTTTTGATAATGTCATAGGGTGGAACCTGTGTAGCTCTTGGGGGAACTTTATAAGAATATTAAATGTTCCAGAAAAATGAGCAGGCTATTACTGAAATAGCCAGTTACAAAGCAGTAGGGGGTTCCAGCTGTGCCTGCAAGTCCCCAATGGTCACATCTGCGCGGTGAAACCGGTTCTGCTTACTGATTCTTTGCTGTGGGTAGCTTCCAGATTTCTACAGTAGCAATGTATTCATAAACTTAGAAAGAAGGAAGGAAGGAAGGAAGGAAGGAAGGAAGGAAGGAAGGAAGGAAGGAAGGTAGAAACACTGGTGCCTAGATTTGTCTTGCCCTCAGGACCTCCCACTGACGCTCTGAGGATGTTGGCAGTGAGCCCTGCAGGTAGGTAGGATTGGAGTGGGGTGAGCCTAAGTGCAGTCTGTCTCCAGCAAGTGACTTCTAGGATGAAGATGACAGCTTTCTGATTAGATACCATCAACATGTGGCCTAGAATCTAACAGCCACACTCAATTGCCTTCAATTTCTCTTTGAAAAAGAATGTTCGATGACGTAGAGAAATATGTATTTCTATGATGAAAGAGCCTGATAAAATGACTGCACAGACCTACATGGCTTTTTTTTTTTTAATGCTGTATTTCTTAGTTGTGATGAGTCTCTTATAGTTACAAAGGTGTTAAGAAATAGGCAATATTCAGGCTGGCGAGACAGCTCTTCAGGGAAAGCGCTTGCCACCAAGCCTGATGATCCGAACTTCATCCCTGGAATCCACGGTTGTCCCTTGACCACACACACACACACACACACACACACACACACACACACACACACACCGTGGCACACACTCCTCCTGCTAAAATAAGTGAATAAATGGATGCAATTTTTAAAATGAAAGAAAAAAAGGCACCATTGGGTGAGAGGCACAGGCACACTTTCTGTACCATCTGTGTAGCTTCCTACACAGATTCTAAATAGGAAAAAGTCACATCCTTTAAATATTGCTTTACAATAAGACAACTACTAATCTTCTAAGGCACATTTCTCAGCACCTCGGTTATCTCGGACTAATGTAATAAAATGCTCTAGAAATGCTGAAAATTGTGTGTATGCTTTTATATAAAACACGGCTCTGTGTTGGTTAAACATGGAAACTGTATCTAGAAAATAAACCCAATGACAGCTGCTTGTGTCAGAGATTCAAGATGCTTTTGGGGTTTTTTCCTAAAGCAAAATTTTCTAAGCTTTTAGGATTTTCCTATGGTAATCATAAGACAGTGTTCACCTTAACATATACTATATAAAAATAAGGCCAAATAAGATCGCTTCTAAAATCCTGTAAGGAAATTAAAACTTGCCACATGAATTTCCCAGGGGCCCCAGTAACAGGCAGGAGGCTGCAATTAGACAAAGCTGGTTTGAGCAGCGCAGGGCGGCTATGAATGTGTCGGCCTCTGTGGAGAGTCTAGGTTCTATATGTGGTTAATGTGAATTAGATAGAAACAGCTTGTTATGCTTCAGGAACCAAGAGTCAAATTGATAATGATAGTATTCTTAATTTAGCATGATGGAAAGTTTGGTAAGCATGGCCCATCTAATGAGGGGGTAACAAAGAGGGAAGCCTGTGTCTTTGTAAAGCTAAACATTAGCATTCGCCGTATCTGTTACTCTAGGTGCAAAGCGCCTCCCCTCAGCCGCTGTCTTCCTCTCCGGCCTGAGCAATTCCCGCCACAGAGAGCAGGTGGAGGAGGTCAGAGGCGTCACCATCTGAAACACTTTTAGGGACAGAAATAAAACAATAAAAGGGAATCATGTCCAGTCTTATGGCGACACCAAAAGCATCTCTGAGAGTTAAAGCCCATGCCCCAGAGAAAGACAACAGAGGAACACAAGATGAGAACAACTTCGTGGTGAGAACACAGTCGGCCCTGCTTCTGTAATGACCACAGAACAAGCAGGACAGCTTCGTAAGACCCCAGACTTGGCCTAGAAACAAAATATTTAGTGTGTTGTTGTTTTTACGGAAGGGTTTTCAGTGGAAAAGCAGCTCCGCTTGTCAGTCAGCTAAGTTCCAGGGACTAATAGAGTCCGGTGTTTGGGGCGGGGCGGGGGTGTCAACACAGAATTTAATTTAACATCTCACAATACATCCACATGCCCAGAAAATGTGGACAGCTTGATAGGGCGCACTGAGGCAAAGAAGCAAGGACCCAAACAGTGCATTAATGTATAGGAAAGAATAGTTGCAATCAGCTCCTGTGAATTGGACAGAGGGCTTGGAGATGAAGCAATTATCAGCCATCGGGGATTAATAGGGGAGTGTGAATGCCAAGCTGTATATGTTAGGGGCAGAATATGTTGCCTATAGAAAACAACAAAGAACGTTTCTTACTATTAAGTGAGATTAAACGTAATGGCCTGATTTAATCACAAAGGCAGAATTAAATTCAGATGACAACTTCAAAGTGGACACATGAGCACAGGCCACGGCTTGCATTTACATATAGCTGGTATAGCTTGGCCCGCAGCACAATGGGATAAAGTTTCTTTGGCCACTTAAACAATTTTCTATGCTTCACTCTTTTTTCCCCCTTGAACACTCACTGTATTTATGCCCCTGACTGCATTCAGCTAATAAGAGGGGGCTGAGAGTTATTTTAATTTGTGGATGCTATAATTTTTCATTCTTTCAAGGTATGAAAAAGCCTGAAAAGGTCAATAAGAACAGTGTAGTTTATAATCAGATTGGTACCCAAAGAGCCAAAGAGTAGAGAGACAGACAGAGAGAGAGAGAGAGAGAGAGAGAGAGAGAGAGAGAGAGAGAGAGGAGGGAGGGAGGGGCTGCTGAGATGGCTCAGTGGCTAAAGTGTATTCCACTCAAGCATGAGGTCCTGAGTTCAGACCCCTAGCACTCATGGAGAAGCCAAGTGTAGGCGCACACACCTGCAGCCCCAGCACTGGGTGGGTGGTGGTGGAGATGGGCTGACCGGGGTGGGGGGTGAGTGGTGGAGGGGATTGCTGGCCAGCCAGTCCAGCTGAACTGATGAGCTCCAAGTTCAGAGAGAGGCCCCTGTGTCAGAAACTAAGATGGAGGGCAATTGAGGAAGGATCCTGGTGTCAACCTCAGGCTTCCACACCTGGACTCATGGGTGAACCCCTGTACAGACACAGGCATACCCCATGTGCATGCACACACACAAAATATTTTTTAATTAGAAAGGAAAGTGTGGGGGACTCGCCCCCACATTTTCCCCAGGGTGCTCTTGAGTAGGGAGAAGTGAGAAATATTTATATAGAAATATAGAGGGGAGAGAGACAGATAGAAACACAGGATAGCCTCAGGAGGGCCTGGATCAAAACCCACCAGCACCTTCTGTCTATGCTAAAGGGCAATTTATAGAAATGCCAAGGAGTGAAGCAAAAGACCACTCCCTAGCACAGCCAAGTGCAGACCATCCCAAACAACCGGTAACCGCACACGTGGTCAGGCCATCCCCTTATGCAGCCCTGCTGGGTAAAGTAAGCTCAGATCTCACTAGAAAACTTTTGTGGGCTCCCACAGGAAAGAAGGAAAGATCTGAGAGTGATCCGCTGTCTTTAAAATCTACTTTGAAATAAAGCACTGAGTTCTGAGGTCTTTGCTGGCTTACGTGGGCTGTCTCTCTCCTCAAGTCTAGATGCACACCACCCGTGTGGAGCCCATGGTTTCTGGCACACCAGCTCCTTCCTGTCCCTTTGCTACAGGAGCCTCGATTCCTTCTTCGCTCTCCTCCTTACAGGAAGTTTGGGATCTAGGAGCTTGTCATGGGGACAGATGGGTCAGGGACCTTACTGTTAATGAGTCCTTGAGAATGACCAGCAGTTATGACTTGAGTGAGAAAATGACCCTGTGTATTAGACATGGCTGCCCCTACTAATACTGAGAGATGAATACATGGGAACCTTTTAGGTTCATTAATGTCCCTAGCAAATATTATCTATTTTCATCATATACATATGATTTTATGATAACATTATATTTACATGGTAACATTTATATATCACTATACACATTATATATCATATAAATTATTAGTAAGCCCACTCAAGCCAAATGTTCTTCAAGGAATTATTCTGAACAGGAAGAGACTTTACAATTCAGTTATCAGGGGCTGGAGAGATAGCTCAGAGGTTAAGAGCACTGGCTGCTCTTCCAGAGGTCCTGAGTTCAATTCCCAGCAACCACTTGGTAGCTCACAGCCATCTGTAATGAGATCTGGTGCCCTCTTCTGGCCTGCAATCACACATGCTGTATATGTAATAAATTTTAAAAAAAGATAATAATTAATTATCAAAAAAAAACAATTCGGTTATCAGGACATTAAAAACAAAGTTGTTTTTAACTTTAAAACCAAATGTAAATTAGCATGTTTGTCTTTGTCAAGTTTTGCTAAGAATGCACATTGAAATACTACGCAGCCAGGAATAAGGAAATGATTCTGAAATAATCTGAAGCAACTGCAAATACTGTTCTAGAGCTTCTGGTAGTTAGATTGAGAAAGATGCCCATAGCAGTTTTGGAGAATAATGTAAAATACCATCTGAAGTAGAGGATTATGTCTAAGTATAAGTATGTGTGGGTGGAGTCCAGAAGAAGGAGGAGGGAGGAGGGAGGGGGGGGATGTTTTAAGAACATTTTCATCTGACTATTTATCTCTGGATAGTGGGGATTTGTTAGAGTTTTATTCTGTGTGTACATGTATGTGTGTGTACATGGGGGGTGTACATGGGGGAGTCTGTGTGTGTGTGTGTTCATGGGTGCATACATGGAAGTCCTCAGGCTTCATTCCTCAGGAACCCTCCATCTTGGTGTTTTGAGACAAGATCTCTCACTGGGACCTGTTGCTTGCCAATTAGACCTGGCTACCTGGTCAACCAGCCCAGGGATCCACCTGCTTCCTCTTCCAGAGTTGGACACAAGCATACATCACCACACCCGGCTTTGCACACGATGCTGAAGACCCAGCTCGGCTCCTCCCTCATGCTTGTGTGACACTTTACTGAGTGAACCTTCTCCCAGCCCCATGTTTTATGCCCCAATACTTAACTGGCTTCTTATAACTAAGAAGAAACTATTTTACAACCAGAAAAGGAAATCTAGTTTATTTCTTAGCAAGATTTGTGCTTTTGAGATGGTTTGGTGAGCATTAGGGAAGTCATTTTAAGGACAGAAGAGTTCTTCTGAGGCCAAGATGAGGCCCACGCCACCCCCAATCCTTTATTTGTAGATACTAACATGGGTAATTACTTCAAATGGGGAGGGGCTGAAAAAGTCAGCAAGAACAGGTTATAACCCAAACGGTACTAAAAGAATGGAGAGGAGAGACAGGGTGGAGGTAGGCAATAGAGAGAGAAAAGGAAAGGGAAAGAGGTTGAGGGAAAGGAAAGGATGAAGCCATCATAGAGAAGGAGTGAGAGAGGAGGAGAGATGAGGAGACAGAGGGGAAGAAGAAGAAGAGCGTCCGTGTGGAAATGCTGAACCAGAGAAAGGAGAAAACACAAGGCAAGATCACAGGGCTGGAAGATGGCTCCGTGGGCAAAAGGCTCACCTTGCAAACTTGAAGATTTGAGGTGGCTCCCCAGAACCCGAAGAAAAAATCTGAGTGTGGTAGGGTGTGCTCATAAGCCCCACCCCGAGAAGGAGTTGATGAGTGGATCTCTAGAGCTCATAGGCTGCCCAACCTAATGGTGAGCTCCTGACCAATGAGAGACCCTGTCCTCCAGGAGGTGGGTGGCTTTCCTGAAGGTGACACCCAACAGTTATCCTCTGACCTCTACACACACACACACACACACACACACACACACACACACACACACACACACGGGGGGGGGGGGGGTCAGGACCAACTGTAGTTAGATGCAAACTGATGTTTGTGTTCATTTAATTCTGAATGAAGTTTTAGTATCCCCACCTAGCTGTATCATCTGTGTGACCCACAGTCAGCCAGCTTTCTTGGGATCTCACCAGTGGTCCAGTTGTGTGCCAGGCTGCTCCTTATGGGTCTGTGGGGCTCCAGAACTATTGGCCTGAAGACTGATGCCTGCAGCACAAAGTCAGACTGTCCCCTGGACTTTGGTGCTGAGTTCATGGGTCCATAGCTCACTGGGTGAAAGGAAGTAAGATGTTGGTGTTTATTCCGGTTTCCTACAGTCACTGAGACCTTCTTTGGAACTATTCTGTATTATTTTATCTGTATGATATTGAAGGTGCCAAAAACAAAGTTTGGTGTCCAAATAAAATCAGCCTAGAAGTCAATCATCCCAAGATTTCTTTCTGAAGTAGAAGCCTTGGAGGATTACTGCTTCCTGGCTTGTTCTCCATGATGACCACAGCCCAGGCTGATGGAGGCGGTATCTCAGTTGAGTTGCCTTCTCCCTATATGAAACTAGTTTGTGTCAAGTTGCTAAAAACTAACATTACAACCACTAAGACTGAGCCAGTGGAATTAAAGTGAATACAAAGCTGGATCCCAAAGATAGAATCACAAGTGGTCATAGTCCAGCATCATCAGGTCTGTGGCCTACTGTGAATGCAGTAACTCAACGGGGGGCTTCTCGTCACATCTTAGCAATGGCTGGGCAGAGCGGGCAGGTCAGGTAGTAAGCAACTAGCCAGAAGATGCACTCTGACTAATGGGGAGCAGTATAACGGGAAGGTTCGGCATGCGCTGGGGTGCTGCTGTAGAGAAATGTGTCACACAAAAGCTGAAGGACAAATAAGTAGGTGTCAGCCAAATGCAGCACTGATCCATGCCTCGTGGTGTGGTGGAAGCCCTGCCTGGTCTAAGATGGTGGCAGCAGGGGAGCTGGGGCCCATACACTGCAGGATCAGCTAAGGACATGCCTCTCTGGACCGAGAAGTATGGGACCTCAGTGGCGAAGCCAGACTCCAGCTGGTGCCTCTGAGGAGCCTGGTCTTGGAAACAGTTGGTAGTTCCTCCAGAAAGAGTGTGTTTGGCTCAATGTCATTTTGTATGGATTGCATCTCCTTATAAGCCATTCCAACATTATCTCAATGATCTGTAAGTTTAAAAAACTCCCTGGATGTTCGGTGCTGGGGATGGCAGCTGATAGTAATCAGGGCTCCCCAGCTTTGCTTCACTGGACACAGGAGAGCTGGAGTCCTTACACCCTGACCTCACCCTAGACCAATCAAATCACCCTCCTGGGGTAGGCCCCAGCGTCCATACTTTTAACAATCTCTCCTAAAGATGCTAGTGTGCAGCCAAGTTCAAGCAGGGCTGACCCAAGGGCCTCTGGGTGAGTTCTCTGCTCCCTCAAACTAGAAGGGCAGATAGCTGTGGGAGCCCCACCAAGGGCTTCCCTTAGCCAGAGACAGAAGGAGCAGGCTGAGAGGACAATATCCAAATACAGTGTCAGAGGAAGAGAGGTGGCTGCAAAACCCAGAAGGGACTTACAGACTCCTAAGTGCAGCTGTTCTCTCAGGCTTAGCTTTTTGTTGTTGTTGTTGTTTTCTTTCCAGAGGGTGTTTGAGGCAGACCAGCCCCAGAGCAGATCTTTCTTACATCCCCAGTCTTTCTATGCTCTGGGTGAGTATCCATGGTCACACAGACGGGAGAGGAGGGAGACACACTCCAGACAGACAGATACACACATGCACACACACACACACACACACACACACACACACACACACACACACACACACACTCACACACATGCACACACACTCACACATGCACACACGCACACTCACACATGCACACACGCACACTCACACATATGCACACACACACACACACACACACACACACACGCTCACACACATGCACACGCACACACCTGGTCCCTGTACCAGCAGATAGTCCTTGCTCCATCTGCAGAGCCCACTTTCTGACATCTGGCCAAGCAATGCCCCTCTCCCTGCCTCCTCTGCCCTCTGTCCCTCCCTTCTCCACCCCTCTCTTGTTCTGGGCGGTAGGGTCAGAAGTGCTCCACAATTCAACGTGGGAAGTCTCCCCAGGAAGTGCAGGCTCATAAATCTCACCCAACAAGAGATGCCCTTCAACCTCCTGCTTGTTAGGAAAACTCCCAGCTGCTAATCGCTGGTGGAGCCGTGTTGGGGAGGCCGGGGTGCAGGTGGGCAAAGGCTGGGTGGGGGCAGTCCCTTCTGTGTAGTGTCTCACTGCATGCGTGGGTGACTCAGTCTCTTTGTATTGCTCCACTACATGACACCCCTCAGATGCTAACCCTGTCCTTGTGAGCAAAATCCATACCAAAGACTCGTTTGGGAAGGGATGGTCGTGATTCTCTTTGCTTTGGTACCATGTGTTAAACCCCATCTGGATATTCTAACTCTAGAGTTCAGGCCATATGTTAACGAGAGGAAATGTTCGGCTAAATATCAGGATGTGTACAGCACCATGTTAAGTATCTTGCCATCTAAGTGTGAAGCTGGTAGCCAGCAAAATCAAACAGCCAGCAGCTTATGGACCACAGTTCTCATGCAAGATCTTACTGTGTGACCCTGGGCCAGTCACTTGACATCTCCAATCCTCACTCTGCACTGTGGAGTGGGGTGTTTGGACAGATAGGGTTGGTGGGTGGATCTCTAAGCCTTTGCCTGCTCATAGTGTGCTCTGCTTATAGCCTCAAGGCCCACCTGGTGCGGCATCTGTGAGGATGGTGAGGGAAGCATTTCCTTGGTCTTTGTCCTGCCAGACCTGCCCAGGAGACCAAACTGACACAAAGGCCTGGCTGGAAGACCTAGGGAACCCAGCCCAGATCTATAAAGAGGTTTTCCAGCCCGCTCTACCATCCCTGCCCTCTGTCATAAGTAAAGGAACATCCTGAGCACACAGGGGGTTGAAGACCGATGATGATAACAGGGCCTGTCCCCACGCAGCACACTGGCTCCTTTATATTCATTAACTTGACCCCACAGCCTTATACTCCAGCCCTCTGCAGAGAAGGGCCAGAGGTGTCTCTCACTGGTAGAGTACTTGCCGAGCATTACCAAGATCTAGCCCCCATCCCCAACACTGCCAAAAATACAAGGAGCTACCTCAGTCAATAAAGTGCTCCCCTTGCAAACAAGAGGACCTGAGTTCAAATCCCAGGACCCAGGTAAAGATAAAAAGGGAGAATTGACTCTACAGAGTGGTCCTCAGACCTCCATGCATGCCACGGCACACACACTTGCCTGCATACATGTGCACACACAATAAATAAATGAATAGATTGTTGTTGTTGTTGTTGTTGTTGTTGTTGTTGTTATTTTTCAAGACAGGGCTTCTCTGTAGCTTTGCACCTTTCCTGGATCTCACTCTGTAGACCAGGCTGGCCTTGAACTCACAAAGATCCGCCTGCCTCTGCCTCCAGAGTGCTGGGATTAAAGGCATGTGCCACCACCGCCTGGCAAATGAATAGATTTCTTTTAAAGACTGTACATAGTAGTAAGAACTTTCAATTCCAGTGTTGTGGTGGTAGAGACAGGCAAATCTTGAGATTCACAGGCCAGCCTGACCTTATCTATGGGGCACCAGGTCAATAAGACACCCTGTCTCCAAAAACTACATGAGTGGCAGCTAAGGAATAACTAGGGGTTATTCTTTGGCTTCTACATGTGCGTGTACAACACAAACTCCTCTCTCTCTCTCTCTCTCTCTCTCTCTCTCTCTCTCTCTCTCTCTCTCACACACACACACACACACATACATTCATATACACACTACAAAGATACAAACATACTGCATACCCCACACCCTCCAGAAAATAACCACAAGAGACTTGAACCCCCTTGAGTGTGCTCCAAGTGGTGCTGAGACAGGCAGAGTATGATCTTCAGTCTGTGGTGGAGACCAGGGACAGTCAAGACATCAGAGGAGGCAGCAAGGTCAGAGCAAAGGACAGGAGGGGACAGCAGGACAAGGGGCCCTGGTATGCTGGCCCTGAAAGAGAGGATGTGTCTCTAGGGTATTCTGCCTCCTTCAAGCTTGACTCAGATTTTCCACCAGGTCCCAGAAGAACCCTTTTTAGACAGCATAGGACAAACTCCACCCTTCAGAACACAAGGGAAATCCTCCTGGGGGCCAAATCCTTCGGCACAAGCTAGATCCAGATGGTGGAGTCCCCATGCCCACCCCCGCCAGGTGCATGAATGGTTTTTAGTCACTAACAAAGAGCTCTTGAAAAGCTGAGACATTCCGGGGACACGTTTGATGCCCTTGCACGTAGTGGAAGAACTGATTCTTTAAGATGACTGTAGGGAGAATTGTCTCAGAAGCTCCAGGACTCATTTCATCACTTACAATTTCTACTTTGGGCATGTTTTATGTTTGTTTTAGCTGCTTCAAGAAAAAGAGTTTTCTGTGGGGGTCACACACTTAGAAAGGTTCCTGAGCCAGTGAATCTGCAAGAGTGCATGTTATGCCACTATTGCATTCCAGGTGGGCCTCTGTTCACGTGCCAAACCAAACTTCTTCTGCTTCTCCCATTTGTCTGTCTGTCTATCCTCTGGCTAGATTATATCCCTTATCTGATCAAAGCCATTGGCTATTTCCACCCCGAAACACATGCATTTAAGAGAGCTGACAAATTCTGCCTGCATCGTCTGATGATTGAGACCTACTGAGTCTTTGACAGGAAACCTATCCATGCTGAAGAAACCCTGAGGTAGATATTAAATGTCAATGCCCCCAAATCAGATGTGTCCTTGTGTCACCAAGGACTCATAAAGATAGGACCCTCAGCTGTCCGCACAGAGGGACTTGTTGCTTCTGCTCCTGTGGGATTGGAGAGTCCGTTGTTCCTCATGTGTAACTTTAAGAATCCTCCAAGCCACAGAGAACTCCCTTGCCTGCATAATGAGACAATGGAGGGCTGGCTGGAGTTCCTGTCTCCTGACATGGAATGTAGGTCTATATAATTAGCTGTAGGATACTTTTCTCATAGACAACACTACAAGGATTTCACACACACACACACACACACACACACACACACACACACACACACACACGCACACGGGGTAGGAGATGTTCACTGAGACTTCGGAATTGCATGGCCTCAGTACCAAACTGGTGCAGATCCAATTTTCCCCCAATGAACAGGCAAAGTTTCTGAATTCCCTTTGGCTACTACTGAAAGCCTGTGATCTTCCTGGGGACCGCAGGAGGCTCAGATGGTGTGGGGTTGGGACAGAGCACTGGGCACTGAGCTCCACCCTGGCTGGCTTCACATAAAGGAAGAAAAACCAAAATGCAAAAGGAGGGGGAGACTACATTTAATTGGCTAGGAAGCAGGATTCCTGGTGCCACTGCTTTCCCAGCTTCTACAGAAGGACTTAAGAAGGGATTCTTCCCCGCCCCCAGCTCCCAAAAAGAAAGGGGACGGGAGTAATCCAGGTTTGGTCTGGCCAAGACAAATGGCATGCAGAATATACAGTCGCTTTGCACATGGCATGTGCTTTCATGGACGTGGAAGGGGGAGAAGGAAGGTGGGGGGCATAGAGAGGGGGTTACTAAAAACAACTTGCTGTTTTCATATGGTTGCGAGGAAAACTGTTTTGTCCCGTCCCTGTACAGAATGTCAGCGGTAGGCACCGTGTGGTGACAAGTTTCTTTTTTTTTTTTTTTTTCTAAGTTAAGCTAAGCTCACCCCGAGCCTCGGCCCCCCGAGGTCCTGCAGCTTTAATTGTGTTCAGTATGATCTGGCGAACAATATGTCTTGATAAATGTGAATGGTGATCCAGCGCGCTGCTCCCCTTGGCATTGCCGCAAAGCCAGGCCTCGCTTTAGTGAACCGGTTCAGGAATGTGGGTTAATTCGGCCGACCCTTTCTACCCCCACAGCTCTGTATTTGTGAGGTTGGCAGAAACTGACACGTTTCCTTTTGCTTAATTAAGTTGTTCAGTATAAGGCTGGCCAAACAGTTGCAGCTACGTGGGGAGTCTGGGGGTGCGCAGAAAGCCGTGGGCGTTTCCAACATAAAAAGGGGGATTCTGTTATTGTTTGGGTGTAGACGGGTCATTTTTTCAAAGTTACTGCTGCCTGAGTGACCACAACCTTGCGCACAGCCCTGAAAGGACATTAAAGCTGCTTAAACACAACTACCTTGCGTTGCAAAGTGCATTTTTAAAAAGAGAAAGCTCGAGCGAACAGGAGAAAGAAAACCAGGGGAAAGCAAAGCAATGTGGAATTTTATCCCATCCTAGACTTCGCTTATTTCTTTTTTCTTTTTCTTTCTTTTTTTTTTTTTTTTTTTTTTTTTTTTAAGTCAAAGCACAGGCTCATTTAAATAAGAGGTCCTAAGAATTGGGGCTCGTAAGATGCAACTCTCGCTTTTCAGTCACTCAAACAAGACTGGTATCCAGGGGGCTTGGCACTGAGCAGAGAGGTTGGTCTTAGTCACCATGTACCAGGCACCAGGGCTGGTGAAATCCATCCCCAAACCCAGCCAGTGACATTCCTGTCTTCGTTCCTTGCTGATGTTATGACAACCACAGACAATATGGGTCTCATGGATATTCAGAGGACCTGGGCATCTGATCCCAGGCAACTCCCATCTAGTTCCCATCCTGTGTGGAAGCCCCTAATACATCTAATTCAAATCACCTTTATCATTCATATGCAGACCTCACCCCCGTGCTCTGTGGATGTTTATTTGGTTGCTAGCGTTTTCCTTATTGCACGTGCTATGTGATATCATTAAGGAAAGGCATGTGCCTGAGACGGGGGTTCTATTGCAAACAGTGGTCATGAATCCTTATCAGTGCCTTTGTGCCTCAGTTTACCCATAGCAGAAGGTGCTGAGCCAGCTCTTTAGATACATTTCTCATATCAGCCCACCCCGTGTCTCCCTCAGTGCATTTGAAATCCCCACAAGCTCCACAAGCACCGTCATTACATTGGCTAACAATGCAGTCTTCAAGTTTTGAACCCCTTGTTCTCACTGACTGTGCGTGAGTCATGGTGCTTGCACACTCTGGGTCTCTACTAAGGACCATCCTGCCTGCTGTGCAGAAACACACACATTCAGCTTTCCCACCAGTCCTTTTCTTGACCACAGAGTGAAACATTTCCAGAGTTTTCCTCCACGATTCCATCCTTTCCTTTAAGGCACAAGAAGGGGTGAGCTGATTATTTGATTGATTTAAATTGTATAAACGGCAAAATGATCTTTATGCCAAAAAATCTATTTGGGGATATAAGTTCCTGTGATATAGTCTATATTGATGTCAAGTAAATTGATTTTTTTTTCTTTTTGAGGGGAAGGTGGTTCTGGGTCTTTTACATGCTAAGCACATGCTCTACCACTGAGCAGTAGCCCAGCCCCTATATTGTGGTCTATAAGCAACATCTGCTATTTTCCGATATTTCCAGAGATCTTTGTATACCCACGATGTTTAGGTTATACATATTCAGGTTCTCACCTTCCAAAACAAGCACACATGCATGAACTCACCCCTGGACTCATGTTTCAAGGTCCTTCCAGCCTAAGTCTGCAGAGGGTGGATTTAGAAAGCCTGGTTGTGTGTGTATGAGCTCCAGACAATCTGGGGTGTTGGTCCTCACCTTCTACTCTGTTTGAGGCCCCAATCTATCTTTTGCTTCTGCCACTGCATGCACCAGCCTCACTGGCCCACAGGCTTCTAGGCATTCCTCATCTGTCTCCCATCTCTCGGTAGGACCCTGGGGCTGCAGGCATGCTGCTGTGCAGTTTGATGTGAGTTCTAGGGATCTGAACTCTTGTTCTTAGGCTTGTGTGCCAGACACTTTAGCCCCTGAGCCATCTCGCCAGATCCTAGAAGTTCTGTTCTGCATAACCATTCCCCAGATAACTCATTCTGGAAAACTAAAGCTCAGCGGCACAAAAAAATGCAAGTGTTCTCTACAGGATGCTGGTTCTTGACTTATTCTCCCCTTCTGGTGACTGAAGGAAGGCCCTGGAATCCAGATCTCGTTCCAGTGTGTGACTGTGGGACCATGACGATGATGATGATGATGCCCTACTCATCTCCACAAAGGCAAGATTGAACCTGCACACCCCCACACAGAACTCAGAAGGAACAGCTGTCCGATCAGTGCCAGCAGTCTCTTAGAGAGAGGGCCCTGAGAGGCCAGGGAAGGCCTGAGCAGATGGGAGCCGAGATGGCAGGTCGGCAAGTGGCTGCGAGCGACCCGCCACCTGGCCCTCTTCCCACAGTCTGGAGGAGGTGTGTGTGCTGGCGATCTGATTCCCACCAGAACTTCTCTCCGTCTACGATGCTCTGACAGCCTGGGCAGATAGATCTCTTGCTCTGGCTTTTTAAAATCTAGGACACATTTTCCCTCAAAGTCACCAAGTTCCAGATGCCAGGGAGCTGGCCTTTCCCTCTGTTACCCCACCACCAACATTGTGTCCTCACGAACAGAGAAACAGAAGGCCTTCCTCCGTGTGGGCAAGCCCACAAGAGTTCGAAGTCTGCCTTCGGGTCTTGGGGACAGAGGGGAGGATTCACAGGAGCTGGCCAGGAGCCATCCCACTACCCCCTGGCACTTGTGGCACCACACGGAGCTGTGCGGCTCCTCGGGACAAAGAGGAGTGTTTTCACCAGGCCAGCGTTCTGCTGACAAACGCATAATAAACTGACAGAAAGCAACCAAGCCGCATTTCAAAACCCCCAGTTACAGGGGAGGCCAAGCCTGAGCGGGGATGGTCACTTTCTGCAGGTGTCAAAGCCAGTGTCCCCGCATTTGCATGCATTTGCATAGACTGTCAAACAGTTGGCTGCCGGCGAGTCTGAGGAGGTCTGGACACAGCCCAAACCTGTCAGTGCCTTTCTCCTTGCCAGTCAAGGTTGGCTGTGGCTGCAATTAAAACAGGAAATGACTACTTCTGACATTGTAGTAGACCCGGCCACAGCTGGGCCAAGTTAAATGTTAAAGTGTGCTCTGTTGAGAAAGAGAAGGTGTGCGCTCATACTAAGGGGGGTGAAGGGGGGGGCGCGGGTGGAGGGCACCAGCGGGGAATGCTGAGAAACACACCATTCTTCTAAGAAAAAATAATATTTCACAATTCTTCCAAGCCTGCGCTGTATGTAGTTCAGGGTGTGTGGGCTCACCCCTCTGACGGATACCAAGTCGCCCTGCAAGCGGACCTCTCCAAACACTGCTCCGTCTATATCCAGGAAGAAGCAACTTCTGAAAGTGAACTTCCACACTATGCACAGTGTCCTATAAAGCCGCACTGTGCTGCTTGGGGTTGACAAATAGGTGGTCTGGTTCAGAGCGGGCTGAGAAAATGGAGGAGGCTGCTGTTCCCCCACTGCGTGGGCGCAAGGATTACAGATCATATTAGCATATGGATTGCAGTGGGAAAGAAACAAAAATCAGGGCTTCCACTACTGTACTGTGAATGGCCTGGGGCGGGGGGGGGGGGGAGCTGTATGGGAGGCAGCAGTTGCTTTTAAGAATATGTGAGATTTCTAGTTTCTGGGGTGCTATGTCATAGCAGCTTTAAGCAAGACCTAACAATTTGTTAAATACTTCATCTGCAAACAGTGGTGGGCACTACAGTTTCATGAGCAGCAGAGAATGGATTCTGTTTATTCACCAACAATACCGACACTGTTGAGCTCAGGACCGCAAGTGGCTGAGCCATCTGGCTCATATCTCCACAGTAAAACATTGTCCGTGACACAAAAAATGACTACATCCCCAGGACAAACTAGTGTGACCTCTAAATAAAGCCTTCCTCTGAGGCTATGATATCACACTGCACAGGGACACCAGCACAATTGAATCTGGTCACCAAAAGCCCAAGTGAGATAGGACTATGTAAATGGGATTTTATAGGAGATGTTTTGTCCTCCGGGGCAAACCATCTAGATCCGTCCACAGCACTGAAACATCTTTTTCATTCACCCTGAGGACAACAGTGTGGTTCTTTTGGGGGGTTGGCAGTCCTCACTCTCCGGCCCCAGGCCGAGGAAGCACACATCCGTGTCCCAGAGGCGGCACCTGCAGTCAGTCCCTGCTTCCAACAGCATGTCACTGATGGCCCCACCTGCACCAGCCTTCTCGCTGGGGCTTCACAGACAAACGGCCCTTTCTCTTCCCTGCCAGGGAGAAAGCCCAAGTTTGCCAGTCTCTTCACAAATAGCCAAACAAGTCACCAGCAGCCTTGTGCCACCTGAATGCCCGCTTCATGAGGCAAACAAGCGCGCGCATGCACATGCACACACACACACACACACACACACACACACACACACACACACACACACACACCACCGCTACCAAGAGAGGACCTATTTCAATGGAAGAAGTGTGGAAGAAATGTCACTCTCTGGAAAAGACCCACCACATTCAGTTGCTACCACCAACACATTTGTGTTGCTGTGGTGGGAAATTTTCATTACGGAAATGAAAGTGACAAACAGATCCAAAACTGGCTCGGCTTCCATGCCTCGCGCCAGTGCCTTCCAATACCTGTTTATATTGTTTTGTGTTTTAGAGGAAAACACTCATATACCTCAAACAGCTTCTGCATGGGCTGGTTCGCCAAATAACATCTCTGAATTCTACTCCATGCAAAATGAACCATTTGATAGCCAGAGCCACCTGAGGTCACAGCAGGTTCAAAGTCATCATGTTTGGAGACAGACAGAGGAGGGTTGAATAATTTTCTCCTCCTCCTCCTCCTCCTCCTCCTCCTCCTCCTCCTCCTCCTCCTCCTCCTCTTCCTCCTCCTCCTCTTCCACCTCCTCTTTCTCCTCCTCCTCTTTCTCCTCCTCCTCTTTCTCCTCTTCTTCCTCCTCTTCCTCCTCTTCTTCCTCCTCCTCCTCCTCCTCTTCTCCTTCTCATTTACTCATTTATCTATTGTGTGCGTGCATGTGTACACACTCACATGTGTCACAGCATACACGAGACCACATTGAGGTCAGAGGACAACTCTCTGGGCTTGGCTCTTTCCTTCCACCACGCAGGTTCTGGGGCTCAATCTCAGGTCACCAGACATGGTGGTGGGTGCTTTACCTTCTGAGCCATCTTGCTGGTCCAAGGGTTGAATTCTTATGTGAGAATTTGCTAGCTCTATCATCTTGGGAAAATCATTTAGAAGCTATCTCAGCTTGTAAAAAGGGATAACACATTTATTTCACAGAGTTAGAAAATGGGAAGAGATGTTCTTAACGCTGGCCACACACTACGAGTTGAATAAGTGGTAACTAACAATAATGTGGCTTTCAAAATCTTAGTAGAAAAATAACCTATTAGGTATTAGTCACGCACTTAAATGTACGTTGACCCTTCAGAATACTAGAAGTAGCAACACTGTTAAAATGTAGCATAAAGCCAAAGTGTTTGGCGGTTAGATTAGAAGCTAGAATTGTGTCCTTCATTTCTGCCATAGGACTTTATGTAGTGTGAAGCTGGCCAAATTTTTCTGTCAAGTTATTCTTATAACTGCCAGATTTTAAAAAATGAGAGGCCGCTCACGCACTTGCCAATGTAGGTATAGGGTCGTCTGCACAGCTTGAACGCTTAAAAGGGCGTCTTAGCCTCGGTTCCAACCAGTCTTAGAACCCTGATTACCTGCAAGCATTTTCAAAGTAAGTTCTGCACTTATGACAGGCCATTCTCTAGAAATAACACTTTGGGCTTGGGGATTTTGTTATTTCTATTTTTGTTTTTGTTTTTGAAAATGGATTGTTCCCCCAAACCTCTTAACCATGAGATCATAATCTGACCTATGTGAGGAATTATTCTTTGTGCCGAAAATGGGCACAAATGTCATGTTTGGCTAATTGTAAGCTGAGTTCTGGCCCTTTCTTGCCTAAACTTTCTAACAGGTGTATAAATCAATTTGTCACTGCCTAGTGGCTTTGTCCCCCACCAAAAGACTCATGTTGACATTTTCAGTAGAAATTTAAAGTGTACCCAGAATACTAAAGCTAATAGAAATTTCAGTGTGGAACTGTGGATAACCTTCTAGATTTTCCATGTATGTGAAGCACGCACTATGTGTGCACAAACCCTACCTCATCTTTGTGGGTGGGTTTGGGGAATGTTTTGATAGCTCTTTTTAATACTTCAATTGGAAACACGCGCACTCATCACTCTGTTCCTATGAATTCTGGTTGATATAGATGGGAAACTGCTCCCCAGGTAGAAGTCATCAGGCAAGTACCTCTGACCCTGGATCCTGGGACCTACAGGGAGTACCGCTAAGGACAGACATGGATGGAATTACATTTGGAAACACATCTCAGGATAAGAAGGCATAGTTGACTATTCCACTTTGCTGGTGGCAGTGTGAATTGTAACGGTCCGTCTAGACAGCAATTTGATAGTTTCTAGCAACAGGTATAATATTTACACCTGGTGACCCGGAAACTCCCCTCCTGGGACTGTCACCTAAGGAGTTCATCCTTCAAGTGTGCAAGGAACAGAGGCACATGGGAATTTATTACAGCACTATTTACAGGAGAGAGAAAGGGAAAACCTAAATACCCACTGGTAAGGGATGCTTACAGCCTGTGAACCTGAAATTGACCTTCTGGGACCATCATCCTGAACTAGCCCTTTAAGAATGCAAGGGGTTGGAGAGATGGCTCAGCGGTTAAAAGCACTGACTGCTCTTCCAGAGGACCTGGGTTCTATTCCCAGCACCCATGTGCTGGCTCACAACCATCTGTAAATCCAATTCGGCAGGATCTGAAATCCTCTTCTAGCCTCCAGTAAGTACTGTCAGAGTACTGGGCATGCACATGGTACCCAAACATACCTCTAGGCAAAACATATATACACATAAAATAAAATAATAATAATTTTTTTAAAAATTTGAAATAGATGTGCTGGAGAGACAATTCAGGATAAGGACACTTTCTGTTCTTCCAGAGGACACCTGTGGCCTCCAAGGACATCTGTACTCACATACACACACATATCCACATGCAGAATACATATCTATGCACAATTTAAAATAAAAAATGATTTTTATATGTGTATTTTTCTTGCATGTGTGTGTGTGTGTGTGTGTGTGTGTGTGTGTGTGTGTGTGTGTACCATATGCTTGTCTGGTGCCCTTGGAAGTCAGAAGAGGGTATCAGACATGCTTGTGAGCCACCATGTTAGTGCTGGGAACCAAACCAGGTTCTTTGTAAGAACAAATGCTCTTACCCACTGAGCCATCTCTCCAGGCCCTAAAAAAATTCTTTTAAAAATTAGAAAAGAATGCAAGCGCATTCATACACAGGCTTGATTAAATTATTTGCAAAAATGAAAAACAGGTGATTACCTAAATGTCCAGTAATTGGGAATTAAATAACTTATAGTGTACTCCGTGGAAAGAAAGTTGGAGAGCAATTTGTATAACATCTGTCCATACATAAAACTGTCTAGGCTGGCATGGTACATGATGTTACAAGCCTTTAATCCCAGCACTTGGAAGGCATATGCAGGAGGATCTCTGTGAGTTCAAGGCCAGTCTGATCTATATAATGAGACCCCTTTAAAAAAATTGTCTTTAATACCCATACTTGGAGGCAGAGGCAGGTGGATCTCTATGTGTTCAAGGCCAGCCTGGTCTACAGAGTGAGTTCCAGGACAGCCAGGACTGTTACACAGAGAAAGCCTGTCTAAAAAAAAAGGGGGGGGGGATTTAAAAACTAGAAGAATCACACCTCCTTATCCAGAAGGTGAGGAGGAAGCTCTCCATTTTTACAGCTTGTGTTTTGTTAGTATTTTAATTTTTTAAGCCCAAACACACAATCTTTTTTTTTACTTGAAAAAGTAATACAGATTCAAATAATGTGTTTTCCGGTTCATTGCCAGGCTGCAGATATCCCTTGGCATAGGGTACAGGAGCCCCATAAGGGAGAGGAGAAGGGGAACTGACCAGACAAGTTTCTGGATGTGCTCTGTGAGAAGGGTCCATGCCAAAAGGCTGAGTGCATACAGCCAAAGAGGGGGAAACACTCAAGCCCTTTCCCTAAGGAACTTACTGTGGCGTAATAAATCTGTGGTTTAAAATGTAGTATCAATGAACTAAATGGCTTGACTTTGCCATCCATAGGGTTTTAATGATGTATGATTAGTTTTGCAAAAATAATATAGATCATGTAACACTGACCTATAGGCAGGGTATGCCCACCACCTTAGTCATTAGTGGTGCTTTGTTGCTTCGCCCTAGGCCTCAGTTTCCTGGGATAACTGTATCATTTCCTCACAGATCTGCTGTCACACATTCGATGTAAAGCCTAGTGTGTGCCGTGTGCTGGACATGCCCATGAATTCAAGCCCTTGAGTCTAGACATTGTTATTTTGTTATTACTATAGCTAATCTGTTTAGCTCCTCACTTCACTTCACCTGGGAGCAGGGAGCTTGATATATCTGTATCTCTGAACGTGGGTTGTGGGTGACTACTTCCCCGGAGAGATTTAAATTATCTGTGTATGCAACTCACCTGAAACAAACACACACTCACTGGGACAGGGACAAGGACATATTGCTTGCCTAAGATGTCATTAAATTTGAAGACTAAAAACACCTACGGTACTTCAAGCCAGCTCCTGGTGACCCTGGCCCATAGGAAGGTATTTTGTGTCAAGGACATGGGGATCCACTCTCTGTTTTTGGTGAAATGGGACCTAGGTCTCCCCGCTTCTTTCATATCCATCTTCCTCACCTGAGCCTGAAGATGTCTGGGATGTCCTGTTCATGCTCTTTGCACAAGGGTGACCTCAGATAGGAAAGCAACAGAGGCAGAAATCTGTAGCAGGAATCTTAAAAGTTCTTATTAATAAAATCAAACCTGAGGCCAGGTATTGAGGTGAATGCTGGAAGATCAGAGAAGCAGAACAAGCCACAGCTACCTCACCTTGCCAATTCCTCAGCCGATCCTGTTTCCTCAGACTGGAAGCCTGAGTCCTCATCCAAATGAATCTCAGCTGAACTGCTGCTCCAAAGCCTGAATGCTTAACCAGCTAAAAGCTTCTAGTTTCTGGTCCTCACACCTTATATACCTTTCTGCCATCATTCCCTGGGATTAAAGGTTCACTTTCTGGGATTAAAGGCATAAGTCATCATGCTTGGCTGTATCCTTGAACACACAGAGATCCAGGTAGATCTCTGCCTCTGGAATGCTAGGATTAAAGGCGTGTGCTACCACTGCTTATCCTCTATGTTTAATATTGTGGCTGTCCTGTTCTCTGACTCCAGATAAGTTTATTAGTGTGCACAATATTTTGGGGAACACAATACCACCACAGAAATCCACTTATGTCGTGGGGCTGAGGGGCTCGGTGTCTGTGAGCACAGGCACCCTGCTGTCTCTGCCTGGGTTGATGTTTCTATCTGGGTCTTTGCTCCATCCCTCTTCCTTTTTCTCATACTTGGCCCTTACTGGCCACCACACCCTGAACCTCACATGCCTTTTTTATGGCTTCACTTAATGCCTTCACTTGAGGAATTCTCTCTCTCTTCTTATTCCAATGCCCACCAGAAAAACAAGAAAGAAGAAGTTATCAGCAGACAATAACGCCAGTGGCCTTTTCAACCTTTTAGGAGACTCTGGGTGCAGGTCACAGCTAACACTTGTAATCAACAATAAGACCCAGGGAAGAGGCGGTTCCTACTTCTGATTGGTCAGCAGTTTCTAGAGGCCCCCGAGCTCCCGGGAGGCCATTCGGTCACTTCACAGGTGCAGAGATCACAGGGGCCAGGCTGAGCTTTTTGTAAATCAACTATAGGGTGGTGCATGCCTGTAAACACACTTGAGAAATGAAGGCTGCAGGCTCAGAGTCCAAGGCCAGCCTGGCTTTGTAGCAGAACCTTGTATCAATTAGTTAATTAATCAATTAACTGAATATTTATGATACAGAAATCGCTCTTTAGCATTCATTTTAATTTAGGTATAAGTGTTTGCCTGCAAACATACATATACCACATTCATGTCTGAAACATCAGAGGAGGGCCACTTGGAGTTACAGATGGTTGAGAGCCACCATTTGGCTGCTGGGAATTAACTCTGGGTTCCCTGAATCATGAGCCAACTCCTCTGCTATCCCAGAAAGCACATTTTGTCCACAGTTCTTCTATGATAGTGTGTAACTCCTAACAAAGTAGCTCAAGTTGGTGTTACGAACATCAAGGCTTTACAGGAATCATCTTCTCTCTTTTGAAAACTGCTTTCACACTTGCTAATTTGGGAACATAAGGGTGAGGTCTGTTTTATCATCTGTGTTCTCTAAAGAGGAGACAGTGTTCTATAGAGTGGTCGGCTGCCTGTCCTCAAGATCACGGAGCTGGAAAAGTTAAGTGTGAATCTGAATCTAGCCTCTCAGAGCCTTAGGCCAGTCTTCCCACGGGTTTCTGAGTGTTCAGCATGGTGTTCAGGACACACAAGCCCTCACTTCTCCCCATTCCTGATCTTGTTTTTCATATAGAAAATCTTTTTTTTTCCCCTAAAGGTCAAAACAGAGAAACTCAAATAAAAAACTTACACCAATGTAAAAATAAAATTTCTTACATTTCTGCCCTGTGATAACAAGTCTCAAACAGAAAAGCACATGGCAGTCACCTCCTTCAGTCTCCACACCTTTCAATCCTCTGACTGTGATTGGTCCCTTACGGGACAATATGCTTCTCTTCAAGCATCGCCTGTGTACATATCCCAGAACATGAGGATGCTCTCGAAGACTCCCCAGCTGTTCCACACCCACCCCATCCAGGAACTACCAAGTCCTTTTGGTCACAGCTCCTAATTCACAAACATAAGATTCCATTTAAAAAAAAAAAAAAAGATAAATAGAAATCTTCCCATATCTTTGGGCTCGTTCATGAAACCTCAATGGTAGCCATTTCCAGTACCCTGCCCCAACCCAGCTTCAGCTAACTGCCACCACTTCAGGCCACCTCTCTATGCTCTAGATAGATCCATTTAATATGGCCCAGACAGGCAGCCAACTGCTGCTTTCAAAAGACAATCTGACAGATTCTATTCACTTTCAAAGTAGCTCTCCATGGCTGGAATAATTATCTTTCATTTCCCTCACTCTGACACCTTTCAATGGTCTGTTGACATCTGAAGAGTTATGGGCAATCTCAGAAGGGCCAGCTGGACTTTCTACCCCTGAAGATACACACAGGAAAGATTCCCATGCAGCATCAGAAATAACTCTAATTTTTTGCAAAGGGGCAACCTGATCTACATATTAATAGGGCACTCTCATCTTAACTAAAAGCTCAAAGAAAGGAGAGGCGGCCATGTAACTCTGTTCACTGGCAGCTCTGAAAAGTTCACTTCTCCCTCCAAACTAAGGTTCCGTCACTGGACTCCCTAAAACATTCTCGTTTTCTCTCTCTCTCTCTCTCTCTCTCATGCACATGCACACATGAACAATGCAAATACTCCATATTTTCAAACATCTCCTGTTTGATGTAGTCCTCTGCTGAGGGAGAAAAAAAAAAAAACAAGAAAACAGCTGGAGGTCCCCACTGGAGGCAGGAGAACCAGAGAGTCAAGATTATCCATACTGAATTAGAAGCCTGTGTGGGCTACAGGAGACCTTGTCTGAATAATAATAGTAAATATTTTTATTATTAGCTAATAAATGATTATTATTATTTGTACTTGTACAGCTCTTCGCTGCAGGTATCTCTAAGGACCTCTCATTGTGAGCATATGCCATGGGTACAGCATCTTTAACATGCTTTTTTATAAACCCAGGCTAAATGCACGGTGACTGCTCAAGAGGCTTCATGTAAACAATAATACTCAGCTACAACCATAGATCGTGTCACAAGTGGAACACTGAGTTTAGTATTTTATAATTCTGTTCTCTTCTTTGTACTTTCTCTGTACCTCCAACTCCCCCCCACCCCCACATACACACATACACACACACACACACACACACACACACACACACTCATCAGGGGACTTGAGCCAACAATTTAGTAATCTATCAACCAAAGTGCTTGGTCGATTTCCATATAGGTAGAGGAGTAAATGATGTTATGAAGGAGGAGATTCAGCCCAGTTGTCCTCAGAGATCAGAAGACAAAGACGGCCATAAAGAAAAAAGAAGACCTGACTTATTAACCACACTTCAGGGCAGGCCCAGTGCCCAGGAGTAGTTGGCCAACACTAAGTGAACCCAATGGCATTTACCCAGACTTTAGGTCTCATTTTGCTTTCTTTGGTTTTGTGGGTTTCGTGTGTGTGTGTGTGTGTGTGTGTGTGTGTGTGTGTGTGTGTGTGTGTTTCTTGCTTTTTGTTTTGTTTTGTTTTGTTTTTGTTTTAGAGAGAGTGGAAAAAGAACATACAGTTGGGTGTGTGGGAAGATGGGGAAGAGTTGGGAGGAGTTAACAAGAGGGAAAACAATCAAACTATATTGTATGGAAACGTTTTTTGTTTCTTAATTTAGAAATAAATGATTAAAACAAAAACAAACTGAACAAAAATGGAGACCCAAGCTACAGTGGGCAGATCACAACCAGCCCTCTGTGGGGTTCCTAGCCTTCTGCAGACCAGGGAAGGGCTGGCTGGCTGCACAGGGGAGAAGGAGCCCCACCCCCGCCCCTGGGGGGTGGGAAGCCTGCCCCAGGGATGGGCTTCCTTTCAGAGTTCAGAGACCACATGGGGCTCAGAGGCTGAAACCTCCAGTTCTCCTCAGCTTTTCCCCTGTAAGGATCCTAGCACCAACAACACTCTCTAGTCCCGTCTTCCCCGACATGGTCTTTCAATCAACAGCGCCCCTTACTGGCCAGTGCCTTGCAAACACACAGGGTTCTGGAACTTCATCCCCACCTTACCCTGGAAACTAACAAATTGATTCCTTCCTATCTTTGTAGAACCTCAAATATGCAGAAAGGCGGACCTTGCAACCCCAACTCCAGGGTCTTGACTGCCCCTCTACTTTATCGGTCTCAGCGAAGTCATGCTTCTCTTTGAGAGATTGCTTCTCCAAGGAGCT
The DNA here is from genome assembly GCF_903995425.1 of Onychomys torridus. NCBI lineage: Eukaryota > Metazoa > Chordata > Mammalia > Rodentia > Cricetidae > Onychomys > Onychomys torridus. Next base: position 68,431,933 of record NC_050454.1, read on the forward strand.
GTGTCTCCTGGGAAACCACAGAAGACACTGATCACAGCAGATCCAGAGCCACAGAGATCCAGTGTCCCAGGAGGAAAATCTGCTCCTCTGTGAGCCAGATGGACTTGAATTCTACGTGGCGGATGTCTTGAGGCAGTAACTAAAAAACAGAAGCATCGGCCTTTTTCAAACACTTCCCTGGAGTTTCCAAAGAAACCTCTTTATTCATGTGTGCAGGGCTCCTCAAGCTAAGGGACCACAGGAGCTCAGTCCTGGCTGAGTTATTTTAGGTGAGGGGGAGGTCGCAGAGGGAGACCGACAGGCAGGTGGAGGGCGTTTATTTTGGTTGAGGTACTTTATTTTGCTTTCTCACCTGTGAGGATGTGTTTCCCTTGGGTAATTTAAAGTTTGTTAAGAACCTGGGAATTCCTTGGAGGGAGGAACTCCGTTGCAAATAAAATAAAGACGTCACAAAACTAGAGGTGGGGGAGAAAGGTGACCCCACGCAGTGTCTTTGGGTTCTGGGGTTTGACAATGGGATTGGCTGAGGTCTTGAGGCAGCTAGGGAAGCTGCTCCTCCTAAACCTTGTCCCAATGTTTGTTAGTGCCTGGGTGCCTAATAGTTCTTGTGCCCAGCACCATGCTGTGATTTTTTTTTTTTTTCATGTGTTGATTCATTTCATGTCGACACAACCAGCAGAAGACTAATTTTGAATCCAAGCCACATGTGTCTAATTAAAAGGATCGTATTGCTCTCACTCCGGCCTTCCTCTCGCCCTCGGAAAATGGGTTAGATGAGCCCCACTTCTGGACCCTCCCCGACGCCTCTCGTCAGTAGTGCCTGTTCCATCAAGGTGCCTTTCCTTTGTCTTGCTCGGAAAATTGTTGTGTCTCTCTGTCCCTCTTCTTCCAGCCACACTCTTGGTTTCTCAAACATACAGATAGCCCAGACTATCACTTTGGTATTCTGGACAGCAATAAAGCCATGCTCCATATTCAAAGGCTCCTGAAATTGTCTAGCAAAATGCCCAGAACAGTGTAGACTGTGCACACCACCTCTCTTCTCAACTATGACAATTGCCAGCATGCTCAGAGCCTGCAGCTGGGTAGAGATAAAGGACCAGCTCCTCCAGGCCTAGACTCTTGCTTCCCACAAAGTTGTGGATCTTAAAAAATAAATTCATTTGGGAGATAAGTGGCTCACATGGTATTCCATCTGTACTGGTGAGCTTTTTGTCGCCTTGTCACAAGCCAGGGCCACCAGGGAGGAGGGAGCCTCCGTTTAGAAAATGCTTCCATCAGATTGGCCTATAGGTCAGTCTTTGCACCATCTTCTTGATTCACGATTGATGTGGGAGGGCCCAGGCCACCTTGGGTGGTGTCCACTCCTGGTTGGGTGGTTCTGAACTGTCTGAGAAAGGAAGCTGAGCAAACCAGAGGTCAAGTCAGTAAGCAGTGTCCCTCCATGGTCTCTTCTTCAGTCCCTTCATGACCGACTGTGAGGCAGAAGAGGAAATTAACCCTTTCCTCTTCAAGGTGCTCTGGCCATGGTCTTTATCACATCAGTAGGATGCAAACTAGAACACCATCACTTTCAAATGCTTGAGTGTGTGGCTCATCTAGAACCCTCTGTCATAACCAAGACACATTTGTCAAAAAGAAGGAATTAGCATTGGTGACTTCAAACACCACCCCACCGTGTAGGTGAAACCCCTTCAGCAAAAGCACCAGTCCAGGGGCCTCCTCTCCCCTCGTCGTCACACGCCGTCAGACTCCTCCAACTCATAACCATTTTGATTTCTTATGACCTTGACACTTGATAATCAAATGAGCAATTATTTTGTAGGCCTTTCTGTAGGGTGGGCTTTCCATGGTTCTTCATCATTAGCTTCTAACTGTGCGTCTTTGTGGCGTCATCAGGGAAACGATGTTTGTTTGGGGTCAAGGAAGACATGACTTTACTATCCCCCTGTAATGATGTGTAATTCAGGTGAAGAAGGAGAGTTTTCATGTGCTTCCATTCCATTGGCATGTATCAGAGTTCAGACCCCTAATACTCAGGTAAATGTCAAGCAGGTATGGTGGCCACTTGGAATGCCAGCACTCAGGAGGCAGAGGCAGGCAATCCTCTAGGCAAACTGCTAGCCAGACCAGCCAGAATCGGCAAACTCCAGGTCTAGGCCAGAGATGTTACCTAGATAGAAAAAATGCAGAGTAACTGAAGAGGACATGCACCATCAGCTTCGGACCTCCATAGTCAGGAACACACACATGCACATGTGCGCACACACATGCAAATACATCCATACCATACATACACACGCTTGCAAAAAAAAAAAAGAAAGAAAGGAAAGAAAAAAGCAAGATGGACAGTGCCTGAGGAATAAATGATACCCAAGTTTGACCTCTGGCTTCCACATACACACACACACACACACACACACACACACACACATATACACACACACACGTATATGTAAACACACATACATACATATACACACACATACACACACATATACATAAACATACACACATATACATAACACACATATACATAAAAATACACATACACTCATACATATAAACACACACGTATACACACATACATATACATACACACACATATACATAAACACACACACACATACATACATATGACAGGCACACATAAGTGCTCACACATAAACAAGTACAAAAAATATAATTACCATATAACCTAGAAAATTTACTTGAGTACATGTCCCCAAAGAATCAAAAACAAGAATTTAGGGCCGAGAAGATTATTCAGTTAAAGTGCAAGACTAAGGACCAGAGTTCAGATCCCCAGAACCCATGTAACCCATGTAAATGTTGGGTGGTTGTGGCAATGCACCTGCAGTTTCAGCCTTGAAAGGTGAACACAGATGCCCAGAGCAAGCTGGCCAGGAAAACCCGCCATATCAGTGAGCTCTGAGTTTGATTAACAAACCCTGGCTCAACCAAGAGCTATCACAGATGATTCCTTACACCATCCTTCAACCTCTACATGCACATCTACCCAACCAGATGCATGCATACACACACATGCACACATGCACACGAATACAGACACACACGCACACAGACACACATGCACACCACACACACACACATGAAAAATGGAAAAATTAGAGCATTCAACGAGGCATTAGCACACTTGTGTTCATAACAGCATCATCCATAAAAGATAGAAGCAATCCAAGTGCCATCAACAGATGAGTGAGTCAACACAGGTGGTACGCGCAGGTAATAGGATATTATCCAGCCTAGGGGAAAAATGTCTGACTCATGCCATGATGTGGGTAAAGTCCCGAAGGCACTATGCCAAGTGAATTAAGGCAGATACAAAAAGACAGTGTTTTACAATCCTGTTTACAGATCTAAAATAGTCACAGAGACGAGAGAGAGAGAAGGCACAGTGGCAGTTGCCAGAAGCTGGGGCAGAGGCAGGGTCACTGTTCTGTGGGTGCTGGGTTTCAATTTCCCAAAATGACAAGCTTTCTGTGGAAGGAGGGAGGGGCAGTCACGTGACAATGTGAGTGCACTTCATACCACTGAAATACACACATACCACTGAAACACAGAGTGAAATGTGACTAATGTGGTAAAGTCTGTACCATGTGGTTTTATTATAATTTTTTTTAAACCACAGAGCCTATCTTCTTCTATGAAAACCAAATGAATTAAGATGGACACAGTCTCCACACATGTCAGATGCTTCATAAACAACCATATTATTATGGCTTTACCAAGTGCTCAGGAAGTAGTGCGTTCATAAAGCTGTGCCTTGTGCCTCCTCCAACAAAAGCTTCCTGGCTTTTGTGTGATGAGGGGATGCAGGGAGGGATGTAGTTCAGGAGAGTGTTTATGTGGATGCAAATGAGAGATGGCTGACTGAGCTCATGACTAAGACATTGCAAGGGTTGCTCCCACAACTCCAAACTCAGTCCATTTGAGTTATATTTCTAACATAGGCCCCATGTGTCCAGAAAGCCTGCCATCAAAGATCTATGTCAACCTATGAGAAGAATCCATTGGCTCCCTCCTCTGAGTTAGCATAGAATGTGGTTAGACTATCTTGATATCATCCAGCAGGAAGCAAGATCAGTATCATTGGGCATGGATTGTGGGGTAGAGGGTAGCAGTGCCTAGGGGCTACATTCAGGGGACAGCTGCACTCAGCTATCAGTCAAAAGGAAGAACCCAAGTCAGAAATGTTACCTGTCCTATGGCCCCATGCACTGTCTGGTTGATTCTTACAACAGCTTTGCAAGGTGGTAGGTATCAGCAGCAATGGTTCACAGAGAGAAGGAGACTCGAGGCAGGTGGATGGCCTTTACTGTGCGAAGCAGTGGCTGGCCAGGAATGCGCTCTAGAATGGAGTTCCTGGAGGCCAATGTTTGCACAGGCAGTGTCTGCCTGTCTCCTACTAAAAGCTAACACTTCAACTATATGTGTTTGCCAGGGCCAGCAAGATGGCTCAGCCTGTAAAAGGCTTGCTGCACAAGACCAATGACTCGAGTTTGATCCCAGAAACCCATGTAAAAAAGCCAGATGTGGTAGCATGCATTTAAACCCCAGCACTCCTGCAGCAAGATGGGAGACAGAGACAGGGGAATCACTTTGAAGCTATTTAACCAGCTAGCCTGGAGTATACAGCATGGCAAGGGGGGAAAAGAAGACACACCTCAACAGGGTTAAAATAAAGGACCAATTTCCAAAAGTTGTCCTCTGACCTCCATACTTTGGCCAGTGAACACAAGTACCCTCCCACATCACACAATAATGATAAATATGATAATGGTGATTCTCATTCCTATTATCATAACTTCAACTACTATGACAAGATAGACACTGTTTTTGCCATTTTGTATTTCTGTTTAATGTTAGTTTTTTATTTGTTTGTTTTAAGATAGGGTCTTCTGTAGCCCAGGCTAGACTCCAACTTACTATTTAACCAAGGAAGATCTTTGTGTCTCTACCTCTCAAACGCTGGATTATAGAGCTCTGTCGCACCCATTTAGGTGCTCAGACTTATGGTTTTGCACATTAAACAAGTACTGTACCAACCAAACACATCTGAAGCTCGGACACCTCTGCAAGCAGTTTGCATGGGCAGGCTCATTTAATCCCCACAATACATCTCTTCATCAACCTCTGATGGGCCTGTGTCCTGGTAGGCTCATCCTAAATAGAAAATGTCAAGCTAGGTTTAGTGGGGCAAGCCTTTAATCCCATCACTCAGGAAGCAGAGGTCAGTATATTTTGGTTAGTTTGAGGTCAATTTGGTCTACATAGCCAGCTCCAGGACAGCCACAGCTACATAATGAGATCCTGTCTCAACAACACATCAAAAGTATCATTTCTGGAAAATGCATTAAATGGATCTGACCACCTCAGCACACTAGGGTCTCAGCTGTTCCCCATCACGATCACATGGCTGTCTGTGAAATTCTGTCTAAGTTAGGGTTTCTATTGCTCTGACAAAACACCGTGACCAAGTTATGGAGGAAAGGGTTTTATTTGGCTTATATTTCCAGATCATCATTGGAGGAAGTCAGGACAGGAACTCAAGCAGGGCAGGAACCTGGAGGCAGGAGCTGACACAGAGGCCATTAAGGAGAGCTGCTTACTGGCTTGCTTCCCCTGGCTTGCTCAGCCTGCTTTCTTATAGAACCCAGGACTATCAGAGCTCAGAGATGGCGCCACCTACCATGGGCTGGGCCCTCCGCCATCAATCACTAATTGAAAAAATGCCTTACAGGTGGATCTAATGGAGGTATTCCTTCAACTAAGTCTCCTCCCTCCCTGATGATTCTAGCTTGTGTCAAGCACACGTGCACGCACGCGCAAACACACACACACACACACACACACACACACACACACAAATACACCAGTTAATACAGCTTCAGTTCCTGCCATCATCCACCATTGAGAGAGAGAGAATTGTCCTTACACTGTTAGCTTGGTAAAGGATCAAGTTTAAAACTTGAGGTTACAGTTTCTATTAAGTGGGAACTGACTTCACAAATCAAAGGAAAAAGACAAACTATCACGTGGTCTGCTGCATCCTGGGCTGGAGATCTGGATAACAATAAGACGTCTTGATTGGTAGCTTCAGCTGGCTGTGTTGCTTTGGAATTGCTGATCAGGGACATTCTATGTCAGTCTTAATTCTTTAAGCCGTTGTCGGCAGTAACCTAAGAGGAAGACTCGGCATTAATTAGCTTCATGTTTGTGCACGTGGGCATGCACATAAACACTGTTCTCCTTTTCCACAGGGAGACAAACTAGAAATTTCTCATGAGTTTGGTTAACACACTCCCAGAGAGGAGACAGAGGCAGAGTCAGGAATTGCTTTGCAGAAATGGATGCTGGGTAAGAGAGAAGAGGGTGGGTGGGATGTCGTCTAAACTGCTGAGTGGAGATGGAAGTATAGGAGACATCCACTCTTCTCTTCCCCAGCTGACCGCAGACTGGACTGCCATGTGCTGAGTATCGAGAGAAGGTGTCAGCACATCGTGACCAAAGGGCACACTGGGAACATTTTGCCGGCCTACAGACGTTCCTAGCAGCAGTAGAATACAGTTTTGAAGGGAAGGATGCTACCTGCTAGAGGTTTAGCTGTGTTGACCCTGAAGAAAGAAGCCATTTCGAACCACAGGCTACAAAGCATGTGTCTGGGGCACATTGACCCATGATGTGATTCTGTAGCCGTGCACGCAACTCAGGAATTCTTGCCTGGTGTCGCCGGCTTCAGAACACAAAAGCCTCCACCAAATGTAATTCTACCTCCGGCTGTACCTCATTACTGTGCGGTAGCTCCTTTCGTGCAAACAACTGCTGGTTTCTAGCATAACAAGGAGACCCGTGGTGTCGGTATCGAACATATTCCTCAGAGAATGAGAAATCTCCAACCAGGGAAGAGGGGATCCTTGTTAAGCGCTGGAAAGAGGCTGAAATGTGCATGCCTGTCGCCTTCCAGAACTGCCTAATTGCCCATAAATGTCATTAAGTTGAGAAATGTTTTCCACCAAATTAGCTTCAACTCATGATGCCTAATTAGCTGGGGGATCCGGAAGCTAACTTATCAGCCTGTGTTTGAGAAAACACGTTTAGCGGGTGACTATGAGCCTGAGACAACGTGGAGACAGGTAAGTGTCTGTCAGCCAAGCCTGAGCCCAGCAATTAAGCACAGAATCTCTTTTTTTGGTGCCAAGAATTTTACAACTCCCTCTCAGATTTTTTTTAAGCCAGTGAGAGTGAGGGCTTCCCTGGAATTCATTGTATGCCTACAACATAGACTTTGAGCATGGGGGTGGGGGGTGGGGGGTGGAGGCATCAGCAATTAACTCAAACATTTCGGTAGAAAGTTGGTAGGTGATGCTTGAAAGGATGATTCAGGTTTTAGTCTCTCTCAGTGCTCACAAAGTGTTCCCTGGTAATTGAGAGTAAAGAACACACACACACATACAGCTTCTGATGCAATCAACAAGGTAGCTGCCACCACGACCAGACTTTTTGACCAGCAGATAGAGAGACAGAGTGACAGACATATTCCCACATATGTACAGCCAGTGCATAGTGAGATGAAATTTGGACCCAGGTCTGTGACCCAGGCTTCCAGTGGGTCTGTGTCTTGCTCATGGGAAGCATGCTGAATCCAGGCTCCTCAGACTGAGAAATCTCATATTTATCTTCATCTCTAACTGAAATTTTTAATTCAGGTGCAAATGAGTCCTTCGTATCACTATGCCTTTCTGGCTGTTCAGAACTGCTGATATTTTCACACGGTGACCCATTGTGAATACTGTTTACAGTCATCATCATTTCGTCAATCACACACATCAAGCTGGCCATCAGATTTTGCTATTCAATGTGCCTCCAAAGAAATATATGACTATTATCCCAGATGTGATTTTTTTTTTTAAAGACATGTTCATTGCTGTATTTTAATATAATTGATTTCTTTGGACTTTTTATATTTAAGAAATATGACTCTGTGGATAAAGAAAATGTACATACTAGTAGTGGAATTTTATTTAGTCATAAAGAATAAAATCATGGCATTTACAGGAAAATGGACAGAGCTAGTGACCATCATGTTAAGCAAAACAAGTAAGATTCAGAAAATATCCCACTTTCTCCCGTATGCAGTGTGTGTGTGTGTGTGTGTGTGTGTGTGTATGTGTGTGTGTGTGTGTGTGTAAGAGAGCAGGGAGACAGACAGACAGGCAGACAGACAGACAGAAAGGGGGCCATGAGAGGAAAGGAAGAGATTTCAAATGGTAGAAGACATGAAAACAGAGAGGCCATATTTGGGGAGAGAACGGGGGTCAGCAAGAGAGACAAGGAAGACGGGAGGGCTGAGGAGGAAGACAAGTAAGGAAGCATGAGGACACATTTGTACTGAGATGCAATAATGGAGCCCATTCCTTTGTAGGCTAACTTTAAAAGTTCATTAAGGGCTAGTGAGAAGATGGCTCAGTGGGTAAAGGAGCTTGCTACACAAGCCTGACAGCCTGAGTTCCATTTCGCTAAAGTCCATCATGCCCTAACCTGTAACTTCACCCGGAGGAAACTGACCATTCAAACTTACAGAATACACACACACTTAAGGATAAGTAAGTGGGAATCCTCGTCTGTTTGTGGTCTTTCATCTCCTGGAGAAACATTTATCATCATAAAAGCTCTGTGAAGATGACCTGGCCGCCTCATTAGTTCGGGTGAAGATTGTAAGGGTGGGTGTCTCAGTCTGCCATGTTGGAATAAAGAACCAAAACTTCAATGTCATGAACAGAGATCCTGTATTGCCACACACTTGTCTACATGTCTTAGGCTGGCTGGGGCTGTGAGTAGCTCTGCTCCACGCCTCCTCCTCATAGACCCACAGGCTGGTCAGACATGCCTTTCACTCAGAGAGGCACAAAAGAGTCAGCCCAACCTGACTAGCTCTGCTAAGGCCTTGGATCACCTCAGGTCTACTCAGATCCCATGGACTCAAGTCCCAAGGCCACCCCAGACTCCATAGCCACATCTAAATGGTGGGGTGACTCTAAAGGTGGCGGCATGGGAGGCTTTCAAGGGGGCCTCCAGGGGTGGGGCCCCTGGGATGCACACTAATTGCTTTTCTTGTTGGGCCAAAATGCTCAACCAGGAACAGTTTGCAGAAGGCAATGCTTGCTTTGCTCACAGTTTGAGAGGACAGCCTGTTATTGTGGTGGAAAGTCATGACAACAGGAGCTTGAAGGAAATGGTCACTTTCATCTGCAGCCAGGAAGCAGAGAGGAATGAAGCTCAGCTCACTCTCCTTTTTAATCAGTCCAGGATCACAGCTCACTGTGGTGGTATTGTGTTCCCCAAAAGATTGTGCACCCTAATAAAATTATCTGGGGTCAAAGAGCAGAACAGCCATTAGATACAGAGGCCAGAAAATGGTGGCCCTCGTGCCTTAAATTCTAGCATTCCAGAGGCAGAAATCCCTCTGGATTTCTGTGCGTTCAAGGCCACTTAGAAACAGCCAGGCATGGTAACTCATGCCTTTAATTCCAGGGAGTGAGCCTTTAATCCCAGGGAGTGATGGCAGAAAGCAAAAAGATATATAAGGTGTGAGGACCAGAAACTAGAAGCATTTGGCTGGTTAAGCATTCAGGCTTTTGAGCAGCAGTTCAGTTGAGATCCATTCAGATGAGGACACAGAGGCTTCCAGTCTAAGGAATCAGGATCAGCTGAGGAACTGGCGAGGTGAGGAAGCTGTGGCTTGTTCTGCTTCTCTGATATTCCAGCATTCACCCCAATAACTGGCCTCAGGTTTGATTTTATTAATAAGTACCTTTAAGATTCATGCTACAGCTCATGGAATGATGCCACCCACATTTAGGGTGATCTTTCCACTTCAGTTAACCTCCATCAACACAGTCTAGAAAATCCATCATAGACATGCACCTCTAAGGTGATTCTAGATTCAAGTTGACCATCTGCTAGGGAATGTTATTTTAAGGTGTGTTACTTTTGTCTATGTTGCATTTGTTTAACTTTGTGAAGCTGTGTTACTGTGCCTGTCTAAAACACCTCATGGTCTAATAAAGAGCTGAATGGCCAATGGCAAGGCAGGAGAAAGGATAGACAGGGCTGGCAGGCAGAGAGAAGAAACAGGAGGAGAAATCAGGGAGAGAAAAAAGGAAGAAGCCAGAGAAGAAGGAGGACATCAGGGGCCAGCCACCCAGCAACACAACCGGCAACAGAGTAAGAAAGAAAAGTATACAAAAATGGAGAAAAGTAAAAGCCCAGAGGCAAAAGACAGATGGGTTAGTTTAAAGTTAAGAAAAGCTGGCAAGAAACAATCAAGCTAGGGCCAGACATTCATAATTAAGAATAAGCCTCCATGTATGATTTATTTGGGAGCTGGGTGGCAGGCACCCCAAAAGAGTAAAAACAACCAACAACAACAATCAATATTAAACATCACAGGGTACAGAGTTAGATGACATCATGGGCATGGAATCTTCATAATGGTTTTGGTGGCTCCATAAAAAGATGAGAGAGCCAAGGCAGCAAGCTTGCTCTTGATCATCGTGTGGAGCTCTGCCTTAGAACTCTGCAAGCAGTTCCACAAAAATACCCTTTTCATATGCCAGGCATTGCGCTGGGGCCTGGTGATGGCTCAGCAAGCCCACATGGACCTGTTCTCTCACAGAGCTCAGTGAGGGCTAGTCAGTTAAGTCACATGAAAGAATCAGGCAAGACCTGACGAAGGACCACAGGTCCATGACAAAAACTGGGGGACAATGTTACATTTCTTTGAGGGGGTTCCCAGGTGAGGTACTGGCTGGAAGCCAATAAACCGGTCGAGTCAAAGCATGAGTATTGTGACCTCAGCCCCTTCCCAGTGGGGTCCAGAGAATAGACATGACTTACAGATTTAGGAGGAATTCTTGGAGTCTCATAAAACCTCAAGCAGGCTGAAAGAGACCAGGTTGACATGTTGTGACGCACTTTGCTGACCACAGGCAGAGAGAAAGATAGATATCTCCTCACCTTATTCTTCCTCCTTAAGGACAGCTGTCTTAAGTGGGCGCATGGTATCAGCATTAGTTTGGTCACATCACAGGACTGCTTTTGGAGTGTGACTACAGCACAACTCAGGGAGATGGACAGGCTGAGACCCAGCAACAGGACCACACTTTGGTGACCTCCCACTGGACTTCCACTTTTAAAGGTTCCACCCGTTTCCCACCAGCCCACCAGCCCACCAGCCCACGTGTCCTTGGGGACAAACCACATCAAACCACAGCAAGCCTTCAGGCCACACTTGGCCTGAGTATTCAGCAAATGTTGATGTGTTAAAGTGTTCACGTTCTCAGATGAATGGTGGGTGGGAGCCCAGCTTCCTTGCCCTGCCTGCTCTTCACTCACTGTCGCTCAGAGAACCCAGGACACTGAGTCCTCATGGTTATGACTAGCAGATAGCCTACTTTTCAAACTGGATTTGCCTCTCCTACATGCGTTACTCCCCTACAATATTTCCCAGAATTGCCCCCCTAATACGTCCTTTGCATTGGAATCTTTGTTTCAATATCACTTCTAGAAGAATCCAGAAGACAACATCAGGACTCATAAGGTGTGTGGTGTCTCACTAGATACCACACTGATATCTCACTATCTGCCTCCTGCTTTTTTCTGCTCTGTGAGATGTGTTCTTACAAAGCTATCTTCATCCCTTACACAGGGAGGACACTAGATATCACCAGCCCTGAGGGAAAGGCATTCAGCTCTCAGTTAGTTTGGGAGACATCAGCTGCCTCTGTGAAAGACCAGATGAATTTCCACAGAGCTTCTGGAAGGGGAAAGACAAACTGACCTCGAGCCATTGTGGAACAGAGTCTTGTCCAAAAGGAGAAAAGAGCAGTCAGGCAGGAAGGAAACAAGGAAGGAGGGAAAAGAGAAGATCTGTTACTGTCACAGCTCAGCAGTAGTGGACATTGCTGGACACAGAGGCGGCCTAAGGACACTTTGCTCAAGAAAGGACATGGCGCAGAGCTGTCGTGGTGCATGCCTTTAATCCCAGCACTTGGGAGGCAGAGCCAGGCGGATCTCTGTGAATTCGAGGACAGCCTGGTCTACAGAGGAGATCCAGGAACGGCACAAAGCTACACAGATAAACCCTGTCTCAAAACAAAACAAAAAATAAAAATAAGAAAAGAAAAGAAAGGAGCTGGGCAGCAGTGATGCACACCTTTAATCTCAGCACTCAGGAGGCAGAGGCAGGCGGATCTCTGTGAGCTCGAGGCCAGCCTGACCTACAGAGCGAGTTCCAGGAAAGGTCCAAAGCTACACAGAGAAACCCTATCTCGGAAAAACCAAAAAAGAAAGGAAGGAAGGAAGGAAGGAAGGAAGGAAGGAAGGAAGGAAGGAAGGAAGGAAGGAAGGAAAAGAAAGGAAGGAAGGATATGGCACATCTTCTGCTTGGGATTTAAATAGACTTCCCTTTTCCAGGCCACAGGGCTACAATGTAGTGATGCAGCTGATGGGCTAAAGCTGATGAATTAAGTTAGCAACCTTCCCCTTCACTCCCTTTAAGCAACATTTACTATAACAGCCACGTTAGGGAAGGGAGAAAACATTCAACACTCCTTGGGTGAGACAGACAAGGGAAGCTGAGCGTGGGGTGCTCCCTGGTGGCTTCTTGGTTTACCCCGTTGTTTCTGGGCTCTATAGCCTGGCACATACGGTGTGTAATATTATCCAAACACCATCACAGGTGGACAAGCCACAGATACATCCCCAGTCTTGGTTGTACACCTCATTTTAAAGCACTGAACCTTTTTCAATGTTATTTTTGTGCCTCAAGGAAAGAGTGAAGGGTGCAGAGGGTAGGGTGCAGGGGATGGAGGGGTTGCCAAGAACCATCTTCAAGCATACCTCTAACCCACATATTAATTATAATATGGCTTTATAATTAAGGGTTGTGCACAGAAAAAGCTGCACCCCAGAAAGTGCATATGTTGATCCTACCATGCACAAATCAGTAAGACGAGGAGCATAGAACCCGTGTTCTGATCCATCTCGGCTGCTAGAGAAACCTATGTGGTTCATCCTGCTCCTTTAAGTGTCAAACTTTTAAACTTTTCTGGGGAGCTATTAGGAATAAAGAAATAAAAAAATGTAAAGTCCCTATATGTGCTTTCCACTCTGCCAACACTTCACTTTTATAAGTCTCTCCCTCTCCCTCTCCTTCTCCCTCTCCCTCTCCCTCTCCCTCTCCCTCTCTCTCTCCTCTCTCCTCTCTCCTCTCTCTTTCTCTCTCTCAAAAGCACACACAAAGCTAGATAAGTTTCCATCCCGTATAAATTCAGATGATGAATTTACACAAAGCCCCCCCAGGAGATTTGCAATGGAAATGGCCACTGGCTCCCAACTACAGAGCCCAATGTGCAGTGTTATTACAGTGTCTGATTTGGAATTCAAATTCTCCCCAAGACAACAGCCCTTTATTACATTTCTGACACTCATTACCTTGCCTTCTGGCTGGCCACGTCCCGTGGACCACATATTCAATTCTAACCCCTCACCAAAAGACACTGAGATAATTGGCCAAAGGGAACCAACCACCCGAAGACACAGAACTGACACCCACACACCTCCAGCCCCAGGATCCTGCTCTCTGCCATCCGCTGACCTCTGTGGCTACACCAGTCTCCTGAACCGAAGGGGCCATCTCTGTAGCTGCCCCAGGTACCTGTTGACCAGCCTCTCTCCCCTACCCCCTCCAGCACAAATCCTCACTGCTGTCAGTGACACATGCTTCCTGGTTCATCTGGGTGGCCCAGCCTCATTAGGAAGGGATTTGGTGTCTGTTAGTTAATTGAGGCCCGTTCCTGCCACCTGCCACTCGCGGGCCTCATCTGCACACTAACTGCTCCTAATTGTCATCATACGGTGGATCCCCGCAACAACTTGAGAACAGGTCCTCCGAAGTTCGTGCAGGCCCCACGATATTGTGGGAGTCAGGGTTCTGGAAACATCGGGTGTGGTGGCAGTTAATCAGAGGCCGGAAGTTTGGAGAAGAAAGGCACCTTGGGCTAACATCTGTCTTGCTTTGTGAATTTGGGACACAAAGCCTTCCTCGGATCCAGACTGCACAGTGTGTAGATATGGTTTGCATATTTGTGCAAGACTTCAGCCCAGGCATGTGTGTAACCAAGAACGGCTGGGATGTCAAGGCAGTGTCCCCCACCTTGGAGTAGAAAAGGTAGAGAGGGACGCAGAGGAGAGAGCACAGAAAACTCCCAGGAAGAAGGGCAAATGTGTAGTAAACGAAGGATGGGGCAGAGAGGAGGACCGTCACACCAAGGAGATGGGGAGCTTTGGATGTAGAGACATGATGCCTATCTGGTAAGAAATGGCTGTCCACTCCGAGACCCAGTGTCAGAACTCTCTGCCTGCAGAAAGGGAGAGAATGGGGTGTGGCCAAAGGAGGAAGATGCTATGATGTGGGGGGCTGAAGGGTTCAGAGGCTCAGGAACCATGTCTGGACCCATCTGGACCTCCCAGGAACCAGGCTCTGGCAAGTAGTGTGAGTTGTTTTGCTTCAGGTTTTCATTTTATTTTATTTTTCCACTATAAGCACACGTCCCTGGGACTCTGAGACCAACACTCTTGAGGCTCTCCACAACCAGAGAACTGTGTGGTGTCTCCACCAGAATCGGGAAGTGAGATTTGCTTGGAGATGTCTGATTTACTAATTCCCTCCACATGGGATGAGAGAATGGAAAGAATAGGAAAAAGGAGTGATTTAGGAAGAGGAAAGAAGGAAGAATGAAAGAAAGCCAAAAGGAAGAAGGGAAAGAGGAAGGAGGGAGAGGGCTGGAGGGGACAGGGACAACCAAGGAAGCCCTGACATGGGACACGTCACATGCGTTCAGAGGCTCGTGCTGTTACTAACCAGACCCATGTCATCCGCTCCAGAAATGGGCCTGTCACTCCAGCTCACCACAGACCAGAGGGGAGACAATTGCACACGGCAGAACAAAGCCCCCTCGGCCGTGCCCTGTGCCTCCCACTCTGACACACACGCTCTAGGGTTTCCTCCACAGTATAATGGCAGGTTTTAAACACTTGACACCACCAGCTTTCTCTGAGGAAGTCCCCCTCAGCTCCGGGGAGCTCCTGTGTACCCTCGATGGCCACGCAGCTAAGCGATAGCATATCCTGAGCATCCTCATGCTGCATCTGTGTCTCAGGAAGCCAACCCCAAAGCCCCCACTCTTGCATCTTGCCCAGAGGCTCCCAGCTCTCTCAATCCCCCTCCTCCACTTCTGTCCTTCTCTGGATGTCACTCACCACCTTTCCTGCTTGCTTCCTCCAGCCTGGGAACCCGAGGGGCCTGGTCTAGGCTGATTCCAAGAGCTGGCAGATTTCAGAGGAAAAAAAAAAAAAAAACACCAGGAAAAAAGAATGGCAGTTTGACACTGTACTGTCACAGTTAAAATGGGCCCGGCGCATGACCCGGGCTTGGACACTGATGCCTCGTGCCCAATCACAGCTGAGGTTGCATCTGCCACGGTTCACGGCCGCTGCTCCATGCTGGGGGACCAGATGCCTCTGTTGATGCTGCTCTCCTCCCAGCCTTCTGCCGGACACGCGGCCACAAGACACAGCCCGGCCACCCGTCACTGGACATCATCTGCCTCTTCTATACACCCCTCCCTCCATCCCTGTCTGTCCCCACAAGCAAAGGAGATAGTTCTTAAAGTTTGACCTGAAGGCGCCAAGTAGAATAAAAGGCTAACCAGGGAGATCTTGATTCCTGCCACATGGAAAACAACACAGAGTGTTCGAAGACGGGGCCAGAAGGCCAGCAGCAAGGCCTGCCCTGTGTTCCCCCCTCCAGCAAACTCCTGTTAAAATGTCACTGTGGTCGTTAAGAATATTGACATTGAAGAACAAGTTTAAGTACTATACACTTAACCTCCTCCGTGCGTTGACCTGCTTTGTGGAAGTTTGGAGGCTGGGAGGTTGAGTGATCCAGCTAGCAGCTCTCTGTCATCAATGGGGCCTCAAGATGGATTTGGGTTTTGTACTTTAAGTAAATCGTCCTGAAACAGTATCTTTTCTCTCACTAGACTCAAGACATCTGCCCTACAGTGATGTCTGTGCAACCCTGCAGGACAGGCAGGTGAAGCTCAGAGGGGAAAGGTATGTGTACTTGTTCCTGTTTGTTCAGGGCCCATAGAAGACAAGGTGCCCACAGCAGCCCTGTGCACTGCCCAGAGCTCAGAAGATCTCCCTGAGTGATGGCCCCGCCCACCACTCTTTGACTCCGCCCACCATCCTGTGACTCCCAAGCACCATACATTTGGCCAGAGGGAACAGGTGGTTTCCACTGAAATGCTCTCTGGGTGCCCAGGTGACAGCTGTCTCTCACATGCCAAGGCTGTTCTTGCTGGGGGCTAGTGTTGCCATGGCTCTTTGTCTTGGTCCTGGAGATGCTCTCCTCCCCTCTCCACTCCCCCGTCCCTCTCCTCACCCACACCCTGCTGCTGAACACATCGCTGTCCAAACTTGAACTTCAGAGTGAGGATTTCCTAGATGTTATATTTCAACACTCCTCTCACTCAAGAACACAATATCAATGGAGCCTGAAACTGCAGAGAGACCCAACACCTACAAGATGCTTTTTCTCTATGCGTGAAATACATGATAAAGTTTAATCGATAAATGAGACGCCATGAAA
The DNA here is from genome assembly GCF_903995425.1 of Onychomys torridus. NCBI lineage: Eukaryota > Metazoa > Chordata > Mammalia > Rodentia > Cricetidae > Onychomys > Onychomys torridus. The sequence continues at coordinate 68,448,671 of NC_050454.1, forward strand.
GTTAACAGTAACCAATAGTAAACTATAACAATTGTAACTATAGAGCACAATATGTTCTTTGACCGCAGTTGGCCATGGGTCATTGACCCCAGAAGCTAAAGCCATGAGTCAGAGGACTTCTGTGCCCACAGCAGTGGGTTCTCTAAGCTCTGGATCTCACCACAGGTGAGGCTGACTTCTAGACTGGCCCAGAGCTGCACTGTACCAAGCATGCTGGGAGAGTTGTTAGGGATGAGCAGGCAAGTGGACGAGATGAGCACACGATACCATGGAACAGGGAAACCTGTCGTCACAGTACATTATGCTCAGTGGCACAGCACAAAACCAATTAAATGTTAGTTAGCATACTAACAATAAACTCTTTAGGACGGGGTTGCAGAGGAGGAAGTAAGAGCCTGGGCCTGGTATCAGCAGTTTTACTGAAGGTGTTGTATTTGAGCCAGAGAAGCTTCAGAGAAACACCGGAGGTGAAGTAGAAGAGAGGGACATCTGTAAAGAGGAAAACTGTCCTTCTCTCCACCACTGAGCACACACGACAAGCCACACATGGCACTAGGTAACAGAGACACAGAACTTACCCCTAGGTGTAATGACATTTTCATTCAGAAAATTTCACTAGAAGCCTCATGGTGATTTAACAAATGAGGTTTCAAAAAACAATGCATTTATAATCTGGCAGCTACCTAAATATAAATGTCAAATACAGACATACAATTTGTTATATTTAGTCCTTCAGGATTCCCTGGGACCAACATGTATGCAAAAAGATTCAGGGAGACTACTGTATCAATATTCTAAGTCTAGAAATAATTTTTATCATTCCTCGGGTACATAAAAAGCACCCACTAAGTGCTCTGGGTAAATTTATAAAAAGCATTTGGGTTAGTAGATTTGAGTTCATACAATATGATATAATCTGGTATATATGATAATACAACATGATATAATCAATGACACAATGCTATATATACTTTATATGATGTTTTCTGAACAAGAGCAGGTTAATAGCAATAATTTTAGATATTCATCACTCAGAAGTCCTACCATGTGCTTTCTTTTTTGGAAATGACTGAATATCTGAGTCAAAGCTCCACACAAGGCGACTCCAAAATAGGAACACACATAGACTAATCAATTCTATGTCAACACAGGAAGCCTTGGGTCTTTCCAGACTTTGTCCCCTGGGCTGCACTGAAGCTTTGCTGCTGGTGCTGGTGCTGCTGCTGCTGCTTTAATAATCTTGTTCTTTCTGGGATTTCTCTGCTCAGGACATTCCCCCATGTACGTCAGGCAAACAACCACCCAAGAATTTCAATCATTCTCTTGCTCCCAACTCCCTCCTTCTGTGTGTGTGTCTCTCTCATCAAAGCCGAGAGGTTCATATGCTACACTCACCCATGGTTCAGCACCAAGGACACCTCCCAAGCTTTGGGACCCTATTACGCTTATTCCACTCTGTTAAAAGTCAAATCGGAGCTGATGAGGCTGACTCAGCTGGTAAAAGGTGCTTGCTACTAAGCCTGACAGGCCGAGTTCAATCCCAGGCACCCACATGGTGGAAGAAAAGAACTGATTCCTGCAAGCTGTCCTCTGACCTCACATAACATGTACACACTTCAACAGCTAAAATATGAAGCCTTAGTCTAAAGACCACCAAGAAACTATAAGCTGTAAAAGACTAGCTGAAATGTGTTCATTTATAATGCATATACAAATCAAAGTTGGGTCCTCTGGGAATGCTGACCACAGACACTCCTCATTTTGCAGATGGTCGCACCAAAATGAGGAGTCTCTCTGACAGGGCGGGGGACCTGCCTGAAGGTCATGGGTCAGGAAGTCTGTCCTACCAACTGCACCCTCTTCTAAGTTGTGCTCAAATACCAGGAAGCAGATTTATAGCTAGACTTGCCCCATCTATCTGCTAAGACGTTTTTTCCCCAGTTGATAAATGTCTTAATCAGCAGGCTTTCGAAAGAGCACCTATTGGGGGATTTATTATACATTATCAGTTTTCAGAACATTCTCCCTTTCTTCTTACCCGCACCTCAGGCTAAACAAGATCTGTATCCTCCATCCTTGTCAGGTCTCTGGTGCTAGGGGCTCCTCGTGTATATCACGTTCATCTCCACATCAATGTGCAGTAATGGGTGACAGTGACCTCGCTTTTCATAGATGATGAGTTAAAAATGTGAACAGCCAAGTTCTTACCCAAAGACACAGGGCTAATAGGCAGCAAGCAGAAGGACTCTCTCTTGTTCTGATTCTGTATGCGTCCCTTACCTCCTAGAAACCATTGGCTCTGTAGAGCTCAGCCCTAAAAGAAAAGGCTCTGTATAAAAAGTGGAAAAACAGTCAGGCAGTGGTGGCACACACCTTTAATCCCAGCACTCGGGAGGCAGAGCCAGGCAGATCTCTGTGAGTTCGAGGCCAGCCTGGGCTACCAAGTGAGTTCCAGGAAAGGTGCAAAGCTACACAGAGAAACCCTGTCTCAAAAAACAAAAAAACAAAAAACAAAGTGGAAAAACAATAATTTTCTATTGTCCATTGTTTATTCATGTTATAGTATGAATACCAAATGTTCCCCACTTGGGTCCCAGTTGTTGTTGGTGTTTGGGAGGATTCTGGAACATTCAGAAAGAGGGGATGGGGCTAATAGGTCATAGCCTGGTCCCAGTCCTGGATCTGCTCTCTGCTTCCTGGATGCCCTCCATTATGACAGCCACAGCTGGAAACCCCTGCCACCCTTCCCTCCTCACCATGGTAGAATGTATTCCCTCAGAGCATGACAATAACACTCCCTTTATGGTGTTTCTGTAAAATATCTGGTGATGGTGATGGGAGAACTAACTATATATTCATTTTATTTTCAAAGATAACTAGTCCTTAGGCCTTTTAAATGACTCAGCTAGAGAGCATATACAGCTCTTACAGAGGACCTGAGGACCAGAGTCAGTTCCTAGCACCCATGTTGAATAATACACAGCCTGCCTGTACCTCCAGACCCAGGGAACCTGGCACCTCCTGGCTTCTATGGGCAACTGCATTCATGTGCACATTCCCACAACAGGTACACATTCATGCGTATGATAAAAAATGAAATAAATCTTGAAAAATACTCAGTGAGTCTATTGTTATAAAAGGGGCTTAAGTTATGAAAGATCAAGAGCAGACTTACACACAAGAAAGGAGAGACAGAGAGGGCTAAATTATTCTGCATTTTGGAAAACATGGGTGCTTTCAGATTCTTCTGGGTTGGCATGAAAGATGAGAGTCTTGTTGGAGGAATAACCTGAGACTAGCAGAGATGGATGGGATCCTCACAAGACAAAAGCCCCATGGATCAGAAAGGATGGTCCACAGAGGGTACACAGTGTGGACATTCCCATGCGGTGAACTCTTCCTGCAGCAGGAATCTTAAAGCGTCTTATTAATAAAATCAAACCTGAGGCCAGGTATTGGGGTGAATGCTGGAAGATCAGAGAAGCAGAACAAGCCACAGCTACCTCACCTCACCAGTTCCTCATCTGATCCTGTTACCTCAGACTGGAAGCTTCTGTGTCCTCATCCCAATGGCTCTCAGCTGAACTGTCCTGCTCCAAAGCCTGAATGCTTAACCAGCCAAATGCTTCTAGTTCTTGGTCTTCACGCCTTACATACCTTTCTGTTTTTGCTATCACTCCCTGGGATTAAAGGTGTGAGTCATCATGCTTGGCTGTATCCTTGAACACACAGAGATCCAGGTAGATCTCTGCCTCTGGAATGCTAGGATTAAAGGCGTGTGCTACCACTGCCTATCCTCTATGTTTAATATTGTGGCCGTCCTGTTCTTTGACCCCAGATAAGTTTATTAGCTTGCACAATATTTCGGAGAACACGATACCACCACATCTTCCAGAATATCATCACTCTCCATCAGGAGGTAGGAAGTAGAGACAGACAGTTGGAAGCTGGGCATCTGACTGCCTCAGTGGGTAAAATACAGAATGTGTAATGGAAGTTGTACCCATAATATCTAAGGCCAAGTAGTAAGATGTTAATAACAGCCTTCGCCTGATTCACTCTCAGGGCCCAGGCCACGTGGATCTGTCCAGCTGAGATCTCAACCCATAATAGGCACCCCCTGCACACCTGTGAGTGAGGTTTTCAGATGATGACAACCCACACCATTCTGTCTTCTGTGGCCAACACTGAGTGTATATAAACAAGAACTTCGGTGACAGTGATGGTGGAAGCCTAGTTATTTTTTTAACTTATCTTGCATTCGCAAGCTTTCAATTGAAAAGGGGGGAAAAACCCACCTCTACATAGTAAGAAATTCACTAGCAACGTTGTGATGGCTAATATTAACCATCAATTTGACAGGGTCTAAAATGATCAATGAGATGAGCCTATGGGAATACCTTTGAGGATTTATCTCCATTGAGTTCACTGAGGGAGGAAGCCTGCCCACTGTGGGTGGCACCATTCCCTGGCTGGGCTCCTGTGCCATCTAAGTGAAGCAAGGGAGCTGAGTGGCAGCATGTGTGCATGCAGCCCTCTCTGCTTGTTGACCGTGGGTGTGATGTCACCAGCTGCTCCAACCTCCTGAGGTTAATTTATCTTCCCTAATGGACTCTGCTCTCCAACTATAAGGCGGAATAAATTCTCTCTTAAGTGTCTTTGTCGGGTTATTTTATCATAGAGACAGAAAAATAAACTAAGACAAACAGGCCTGTGGAACTAAAGCAGTACCTCAGCCATGGACAGTGGTGGGAAGGAGGAGCAGGAAGAGGCGATGCACAGTGAATCATAAAGTTGTGACAGGTCAAAAAGCCAGGCCAAGATGGTCATGAAAGACATCAACATCAAAATAGAGTCGCTTGAGTCAAACCCTAAATAAGGAAATAAAGCGATGGAAGAGTCTAGTGCACCTGTTCTGTTCCTGGCAATAAGAGACTCTGCTGCAACCTTAAACAGTCTTACACACCAGCATTTCTTCAGAGACATCTGCCCAGAGACTCCCTCCAGCCTAGGACTGAGACATCGCTGCTGGCGATCATGGTTGACCCTTGACCTCCCACTGAGAGCTGACAAGAAATAGGCAAGGTATAAGCACACGCTTCCCAGGCATGGTGGCACACGCTTGTAATTCCAGCATGCCAGAGGTCTGCCACAAGTTTCAGACCAACTTGGGCAACACAGAGTGTTCCAGGCCAGTCTTGGCTTGGAGATCAACCAACCTGTCTCAAACAAAGACAGAAAAGAAAAAAGAGCCATGAACCTCGGCGTTAACTAAACGGCAGCAGGCTGTTGGTTAGACCAGACCCTCAGAGGCAGGCTCAGAGCATCTTAGGGTTGAATCAAATGAATTCTGTTCCTATGGAGCCTGGGGACATCCTCCTGAACTTAGCAACCCTGAGAGAAATCTCACTGTTTCTGGAGACTGACTGGAGTGAAGCCGCCACTTTAGAACTAGGATTGTTGCATGGGCCTCTTCCTTGGGGGCATCTGAACCAAACAAGGCAAAGTCAAAAACCCAGAAGCACCTCCTCTGCTAGAGCTTGGAAAATCTGGGCTGCTGTTCCTTGGACACAGCTGACCCCCATCCGAGCCTTTTCTGAGCTTTAATTCCTTATTGTAGCGTGCTGGGAGGTGAGGTCTGGTGGGACATATTTGGATTGCAGAGGTGGAGTGTTCATAACAAATTTGTGATTTTCTTCAGTTATGAACGAACCAGAGTAAAAGTCACCCCTCTCCTCTGTTTCGCATACAGATATTTGCTTTTACACCACGTATAAAGCAACATGAGGCCCTCAGGAGCGGGGACGGCTAACTGACCTTGAACTTCTCAGTGTATAACTGCAAGCCAAAAGCACCTCTCTTCTTTATCAGTTATTCAGTCTGTTATAGCAGCAAAAACAAAAGAGAAATTCTCTTTTTCATTTATTTCCACTTATTTATCTGAGTTATTCAGTCAAAATGACAGGGTAAAAGTATTTCAAACTGCGGTAAACCATGCTTTACCCACATAGGTGTCCCTGTCTGAGTTCAAGACGAAAAATAAGACACTATTCCATCATTCCTTGCAGCCCGCCGGACATGTGTAGTCCCTCCTGCTTGTCCAGAAAGAGTTGGAAGGAACCGCTGTGAATTTTACAGAAGTCACTGCGCTGTGACAAAGTTCACTGGCTCTTCGCACCACCTGCCTCTGATTCCCACCAGAAGCCATCATTCCTGATTAAAGCAAACACTGTCAGTTCGGCCGCGGCCCAGGCCATTCTGGTCCCCTCTGAAAACATTGCCAAACAGCTCTCTGACTGGGTCACGTTAGGTCACCGTATCCACGGGCGGACAAAATGTAGTAAAAATTTATGGGCCACTTGAGACCTATTGGATCGGCAAGGAACAAGCTGGGTCCAAAAGAGCGAGGTTGGATCCAAGTCTTTTCAGAAACTACTGGCATATGGAAACTTCCCCAAGACTTCTCTGGCCCCTCCTCCGCCTGTGTCTCCACCCCCATCCCCTCCGATCAGCCAAGCCAGCCGCAGCTATTGTCAGTCAGCTCCAGTGAACAAAGAAAATTTCAGAGTGGGGTCTCTTTCCTTTGTTACAACTGCAGAGACCTTCGGGGAACAGGGAACAGGGGTGAGGGGCTGTGGCCTGTCCAGAAGGCATTATCCTACCCAGATGCCTACAGGCCTCCGCGCAAAGCTGGCTTAACTTTGAGGCGTGGTGTGCACACTTGTATATATGCACTTGTCCCACCGTGGAGGGCCTGGAGCATCTCACACATTTAGATCTGTTCTTGCTGGTGCAGGGGAGCCACTGAAAGTCTCTGAGCGAGAGAGTAAACTGCCCTGAGGCTCTGTACGGCCTCTGGATCATCACCAACATCCAAGAATCACAAGAGAGTCCTGAGGACCCATTAGGATCCTGGAGGGTTCTACTTCCATGGTTTCAGCACAAAACCACAAAGGCAGACTCCTAGTTTTGTTACATGCTGGGCCCCGGAAGTCTTTTCAGAGCCTCAGTTTCCCCATCAATAAAATGGGAAGAAAGGTTAGTTGTGTATGCATCCGCACATCCGCAAATATTAAGCAATAGTGAAAGGAACCGTGCACTGTGCTTTATGACTCACCAACAAAATCCCTTCACAGGTTTCTGAGGAGAGGCCTCCCAGCTCCAGAGTCACAACAGGAAACATTCAACTCCATGAGAGTAGTCAGAAGAAAGGCAGTTCCCCTCACCACGACAGATGGACTAGCAGAAGAACTTCCTTTGCTTTCCTTTTTTCCAGTCAGGTTCTCATGTAGACCAGGCTAGACTAGAACTCACTATGATGTTAAGAATGACTTAGAGGGACACCTTGCTCATTCTTGATGCAGTGGGGAGGGGCTTGGTCCTGCCTCAACTGAATGGACCAGGCTTTGCTGTCTCCCCCATGGGAGGATTTACCCTTTTGGAGGAGGGGATGGGGGGAATGGGGGGAGGATGGGGTGGGCTGGAGGTGAGGGTGTGGAGAAGGAGGGATCTGTGGTTGGTATGTAAAATGAATTTTAAAAAATTAAATTAAAAAATGACTTAGAATTTCTGCTTCTCCTGCCTCCACTTCTGAGCACTGGGGTTTATAAGCATGTAGCACCAGAAACTTTGTTTCTGAAGTCATGTTTTGATGTAGGATGCAGTATATAAAATCATGCAGAATTGTACATACTACATAACTACTCACATGTATAACTATGGTATATTATTATAGATTCATCTGTAACTGTCAAAGATGATCACAGGACTGCCCTCCATGACACCTGATCATCTACAATGGGACTCATACTTCTTCCATTCAGAGAGGTGTCTGTGCCCATCCCCCTTGAATGTAGGCAGACTTGCAACTCACCTGCAACCAACAGTCTGAGACAGGAGTGAGTCACAGGACTCTTGGAGCAGGGTTGTAAGAAGTGCTGCAGCTTCCACAGTGGCCCTTGGGACATTTGTGCAGGCCTGGCAACCCCATGCCCTGAAAGGGCTGAGAGACAGCCATGCTGTGAGAAAAAGCTGTAATAACTAGTTTTATGTCACCTTGAGTCATTTTGCAAGAGCGGACCTCAACTGAGAAAACGCCCCCACCAGGTTGCCCTGTGGACAGGCCTGGGGGGCATTTTCTTGGTTGATGAGTGATGTGGGAAGACTGGGCTCACTGTGGGCAGTGCCATCCCTAGGCTGGTGGTCTTGAGCGTTATAAGATCTCAAACTGAGCAAACCATGGGGAACTCCTCATGGTCTCGCTTCAGCTCCTGCCTCCAGGTCCCTGCCCTGAGTTCCTGTCCTGGCTTCCTTCAGTGACAGACTATAAGCTGTAAGCCAAACCCTTTCCTCCTCAGGTTGCTTACGGTCATAGTGTTTACCACAGCAATAGAAACCCGAACTAAGATGGACGCCCAAACAGTTCCACATAGAAAGGCTCCCTGGCAAGGCATCCGAGCGCACACAGAGAGGAAAGGACATACAGACTGCATCAGTAGCCCTGAGTCTCCGATTTCTGGTCCTGGCCACTGTCTGACTCCAGTTCTACAAGAGACCCCAAGATTAACCCACAGCTCAGCATTTCCTGGATCAGAGCGTCACAGATACAAGAGGTAATAAAACGGTGGTTGCTCAGGCTACCCTTCTCACTTTGCTGTGTAGTAGATGGGATAAGGAGGCAACAGAGTGGCAAGGACCAGAGATGCTAAGGCTCCAGACATGGTGCTGTGCTGGCCTGCTCTTCTCCAAATAGCCACCAGCAGCTTGATGGGCGACAGGTGCACCCACAAAGGCTTTACACATCTGAACCCCTAAGGACAGTCTCACCATCGGTGCCCTGTCACCTCAGCCAGAATCTCTGTGATGGACTCTACCTCTCCCTTTGTTCTTTCTAGTCTGCTTCTCCCCGTCACCTGCATCCTGGAGTCCCCTAGAAAAACCACATACACCCAAACCCTTGTCTCAGGCTCTACAGTCAAGAGAACTCAACTACTACTCTAGGATTCTCGGGGTCAGGGAGCTGTGCCTTCCCTATGGAGGGAAGCAGCTCTGGGCTCTGCGGCCAGTGAAGGGCAGGTCCACCAGTTACAGCAGAAGCTGCCCCGGCCCTTCTCTTCTCTGCCATCTGTCCCAATCTGTCTGTCAAGCAGGGTGAGAGAGCAGGATTTATCTAGACCTGTGACAACTGGCTCACGGCTCCATGACAAGGCTCTCAGGGTAGGACCATCCCCAGGGATGGCAGGGAGGAGGAGAAGCCTGCCTGGTCTGGGAGGCAGGGAGCTGGGGAGCTGGAGCCACGCGAAGTGTGGGAACAGATGGGGCTTCTTGGGCACCAGGGCTAATTAAGAAGCTCAGCAGCTCAGGGCCCAGGCCCCAGACAGTGCCCACAGCCTCCAGGGGCTCAGCACACATGGCTGCACACTGGCTCCCCAGACTGGCAGTCTAAGATGAAGAGCTGAGCCCCGAAGAAGGATGGAAGGAGAGGGGCCATCCCAGGACTGACTTGTCTCCGTCTTAGGCTCAGAAACTACCATTGAAGGGCAGCGGCTTCTAATCCCCTCTGAGCAGTCATGCTGCAGGGTCCAGGACCCTAAGGGGGACCCAAGGAAAAGGAGGGCAGAGAATGAATGAAAGACTCCACATAAGGAGATTGCTGCCCCAGGTCAATGGGACTGACCCTACATGGCACATGTGAAACTCTCAGACTGATTGTGTGTACGTGTATATGAGTGTGCATGTGTGTGCCTGAGTGTGTGTATGTGTGTGTGTGTGTATGTGACCTTGCACGTGACAGACAAGCACTCTACCACTGAGCTACACTACCAGTACATGGTACACTTTTTAAATTATAAGAAACCACAAGCAGTTTCCCAACACAAACCAACTATACACACCTGTGCCACAGAGGACTCAAGCAGCATTTGTAGCTGAGTGAGTGTGTTTGTATGCACAGTGCTCACAATTGTACCTAGGGCCTCAAACATGCCGGGCAAGGGCGACCCTCCTGAGCCTCAACTCCACTCCCTGCATTTGTGTCTGTGTTTGATCAAGGCTAACGTCCCTGGTTCTCCCAGTTTGGAGTGTCTTATCTCTGAAAACTCCATGTATGGCATGTTCCTAGCTAGAAATATTAGCAAATGTTTGCTAAAATAAATCAGTTCTCCTTTCAAATGTAATCCCCAACCATAGAAACAGAACAGCTAATATATGTATGCTATTTTGTATGTGTGTGTATGTGTCTGTGTGTGTGCACGTGACTATGTGGGCACTCATATAAGTATGTATAATGCATGTGAAGGCCAGAGACCAACATCAGGCGTCTTCTTCAATATCATGCTACTTTATTTTTGGAAATCACGTCTCTCATTGAACCTGTAGCTTACCAATTGGCTAGGCCAGCTGGCCAGGCAGACCCAGGTATCCCCCTGTGTCCACTTCCCCAATACCTTAGGATGCCAGGAACACCTGCCAGCCTTTGCCTCAGGTTCTCTGGCCTCACTTAACCAACTGAGCCATCTACACAACCCTGTTCTGTTGGACAGAGCCAGAGTCCCCAAATAGCAAGCCACAGTGACAAAATAATGCTGTAATTGGGTCCTTTCCATAAGCCATTTATTCTATATCACATGTATGCAGGTGTCCTTGGAGTCCAGAATGGTGCACCAGATGCCCTGGAACTGGAGTTCCAGGCAGTTGTAAGCCACCTGATATGAGCTCTGGAAACAGAACCCTCACCACTGAACAATCCTGCCAGCCCCTAGTGCTGTATTTTTATGCACCTTTCTCTCGTTTTCTAAGGTGTGTAGATGAAACAATGTAAAGTAAGTATTTGTTTCAAAATACTCAAGCCCATATACATACACACACAGACACATGCATGGACACTTGCCCACACACATGTAAGCACACATACATACGCATGCACACCACACACCACACACACACACACACACACACACACACACACACACACACACGCATGCACGCACGCTCATGCGCATACACATGGTAAGAAAGAATATCTCCTGTTTGGGGTTTGTAGGACTCTGTTTTGATCAATTCTAAAGCTCTTTGTTCTGTGTCTTCAATATGCACTTTGGAAATCTAGTTATAGAAATGATTTATAGTCCTTGGGTTTTAACCCTTGGTTCCAAATTCAAAGACATCCAGGTACCTAAGCATTTCCTATCTAAACAATATTCCAGAATACTACACTATTCTTCTGAAGGAAAAAGAGTAGTGTATTTGGACACTTTAATGGGCTCCCTAGTGCCAGCAAGAAGACCAGATTGCCCCATCAAAGAGATCACCAGTAGGTGACCAAAAGGGAGCACACTACTCTGTAACAACTGTCCCCAGCCTGGGATTTGAGCAAGCAGAACCGGAAATGCTGAGGCTGTGTTTCCAAGTGACTCCCAAACAACCTTGGAAACTCAGTGTGAAAACTGAACACTTTTGAAGGGGAATAAAACCGGACTCAGGAGAAAACAGCACATCTGTGTGAGGAACCCCTGAGACCGAAGTGAGAAGGAAAGAACGGGCTGAACTCCCAAGGATGGACCTACGATCTGAAGCTCCATTACCGCTTTCTGTTCATGTGATGTTTATCTCAACATTATATGCATACAGTACACCAACATTCCACCTTTTAAAAAAGGACATGTTGGCTGGGCAGAGTGGCATACGCCTCTAGAGCCAACACTTGGGAGGCAGAGGCAGGCACTATCTATAAATTCTAAGCCACCTTGGTCTAGTGAGTTCTAGGCCAGCCAGTGCCACATAGTGAAACCTTGTCTCAAAAATAAATAAATAAATAAATAAATAAATAAATAAATAAATAAATAAATAAATAAATAAAATTTAAAACTAAATAAATAAAATAAAAAAGGGTATCTTGACTTTGCAAAATGTTGGTTTGGGGTTACCTGGAGCGATTCAGACATTCCTATAAAATACCCTGTAATACCACTTCTGTGTCGAAGCAGGAAGCAGTCAAGTACATAGAAGCTGAAGCAGACAATAGAGCTGTGGCTCTACAGGGTTAGAGGTGAAGGAAATTGAGCATTAGTTAGAGTGAAAATGTGTGGCTACAAGATGAACCCATTCCAGAGCCACAGTGTCTGACATTGTGACCATAGTCAAGAATAGCGAAATGCACACTTAAATTTGTTGAGGACACGTCTCGAGTGTTCTCATCTTCACATCATCCTCACACACACAAAGTAACTATGTGACGTGATCTGCCGATCAGGTTAACTACAGAAATCTCTTCATAAAGCTTAGGCGTGTGGCAACACCTGCCCACCCTGAGCTGCAGTCGGCTGTGGTTGACTGTGGGCACTGGTTTCAGGACCCTCCACAGATGGAGCTCTTCCATGAGTACAGCCAGGAGGCCCGGAGAGATGGCTCAGAGGTGAAGGGGATTTGCTGCTCTTCCAGAGGATGTGGTTTGATCCCCAGCACCCATATGGTGGTTCACAAACATCCATAACTCCACTTCCAAGGTACACAGACATAAATGTGGGCAAAACATCCATCCATACAAAATAAAAATATTTTTTCTTAAAAAATTAAAGCCAGGACTCACAATGGGAAGTTTGGCCAAACACTGGAACACACAGGGCTGTTTTAGAAGAAATCAAAACCAATAAGCCTATTTGTGAATGGACAGACAGGCTATGACATTGTGGGAGCAGCAGGTGGTGCCTAAACAAAAATCTTCCCACCACCCCCATCCCCCATCCCCACCCCTGCTCTGCTGTGGTCAGCCAGCACTGTGGAGGCATCTTTGACTCCACCCTTTCTCTCCACACAGCTGATCTCTTAGAAAATGCTAAATTTTTAAATAGATGGAGAATATGACCTCTTCTTATGCGCCACTGTCTCCACTGGGCCACTGCTGTGGTTCTCACAGTGGCCTTGCTGGGGCTCAAGTCTCGCCGTAAAATTCTTTTAACTCAGCAGCAAATCAGACCTTAGTAAAACCTAGTCAGAATGCAGCTGCTGTCTGTCCCCAGCTCTCCTGATTCCTCTACATCCAAGTAAAATCCAAGTCTTCACTGTGCATCTCCCATAGGATCACACCCCTACATACTACATTCTCTCATGGACTGTAGGGCTCTGTAGGATCTCCCCCACCACACCCCTACATCCTACATTTTCTCATGGACTGTAGGGCTCTATAGGATCTCCCCCACCACACCCCTACATCCTACATTATCTCATGGACTATCTCTATTGTTTCCTCCTTAGCTGATTCTCCTCCATATACACCAATTCCTCATGCTCTTCAAATATGCAGGACTTTTACATTAATCCCTTCCTTCCCCTTCTCCTCCCTTCTTCCCCTTCTCCCCCTCCTCTCCTTCCCCCTCCTTGTGATACAGGCTCTGTGCATGCTAGGCAAGTGCTCTAGAACTAAGCTGTATCCTCTATCCTCCTTCCACTTCTATTTTGAGAGAGAACCTCACAAAGTTAGGCATACTGGTCCTAAACTTACTGTTGGTTAAGTGGTGGCACTCGTGGATGGTGGCACTCGTGGATGGCCGCCACCCACAGCAGCCATGCTGACGGAAGAGCACGCTGGATGTTGTGGTGGCAGAAGACTCATGAGCCATGGTTACCTTTCTAGAGCTTTATTGAGACAGAGAGGAAGAGAGAGGGGGAGGGAGGGAGAAGAGAGAGGGGGATAGGGGGACAGGGGGGAAAGGGAGAGAGAGGGAGAGAGAGAGAGAGAGAGAGAGAGAGAGACCATGCAGAGGGGAGAGAATACAGAAGGAGAAAGTGCAGGAAAAAGAGGGCACACCCGCTTTTTAGCCTGGGATGCTGTTGCAGGCTAGTGACATAATTAAGAACATAATCCTTACATCCCAGACTTTCACTTATTATTTTTAAAAAAGCAGGTAGATGGGAATAGGGGTGTCGTTACTCTCAAAAGCTGCTTCCAGCTGACTATTGGACGTTGGTTGGCTCTTGGGGGAATGGGAAAGGGGAGCCTTCTGAGGTAGACAGGCGTTGTGGGATACTGTCTGCCATCCGTTGTTCTGGAGACATGTGTCTCTCTTGTCTGTGGCTGGGAACCTTCTGTCTGACAAGATGCTGGTGACATAGAAAAAAGCTTAGAGAGAAAACAATCATTATTATTTTATGTTGGTAGATCCGGCCTGTCCAGATGGATTTTGAGACATGTCAAGCTTTATCAGAGACAGATTATTTTAAAGCACCTGTTTCCTTTACTAGTTCGGCATCCAGGAGACAGGTGATCAATTGTTTAAAGCATCTCACAGGAATAGATGTTTACATTAAAGTCTTTTTGTAGCGCCCAGACACTTTTGGGTCTGGGGATGTAAATACCTTTTAGCTGTTACAGTTTCTTACTTGATGATCTCTGGACTCTGGCTCTGTGGTGGTTCTGTATCATTAGCTGAACAATGAGTTAGAACAGGGAACTGGGAATAGAAAAGCTTGTGGTACATGAGAACTTTTTTTTTTTTTTTTTTTAATTAGGGACAAGGCAAAGATCAGGGCCCTGACTGTGTGCACATGAGAAACTCAGGCAGTGGATCTGGAGTAAAGCAATGAGCTCTTATCTTAGTTGGAAATCTTTTTTCATTAAGTAACTCTGAAAGTGTAATTAAATCTGGTGAGGTAGGTAAGGCTGTCCTCTGTACCCAACAATAGAGAAAGGAGAGGTGACATCCCAAAACTCCCAGGGCCAAGTCAGTGGCTCTGGTGTCCAGAAGGAAAGAAATGGATCCCTGCTGCAATCTGGGCTTCCTGCCATGTCTATAGCCAAGCCTAGGTCTGTTGAAGGTCTTAGCTTGATGTACCCATGCGTCTTGGCACCTAGGGGCAGTCAGCTGATTGGTTGTCTTTATAGGTGGCACTTTTAACAAGGCTGTTGATGGCCTGACAGGGCCTTCACTAGCCTGTGGCCTTTTTCCTCACTTAAAACAAGGACCCAAAAGCTTAGCTTTTGAGAGTCAGCAAGTGCCAGCACTAGGCAATTTTGTTTCCAGGCTTTTATCTCTTCCCTAGCACACCTTAAATGCCACAGATGACTCTTTCGCCTATGGGGTCAGGAGCCTTGCTCTCCAGATGCTTAAGTTTTAGTCAGAGAGGTCTGGGGAACAAGAAATGGATTTTATTCCATGTCCTGAATTTTTTTTTTCCTGATGACTGTTGGCTTAAGGACAGTTTTTGGAAGATCTGCCAGGAGGCAGACTATAAACTGATCCTTTTGGAAGACTTACCTGAAGCTATAAGCTGATCCTGGCTATTGTAAACTTATTTGGATCTATTGTAAACTTCATATGGATCTTAGCCGCTTCCAGACCCATCTATGTCTCTCAAGGCAGTTTGAGAATGAATGGGTGGAGTTAAGGTGAGTTAGGGCAGAGTCGTAGAAGCTGCCCAAGCCTGCCCATTTGAGCCCACCCACTGCCAGCAGAAGTCAGACAGAAAAGGTTGCACATTGCAGAGGCAGAAATGGGGAGGGGAAGGGTTCAGAACTTTAGCAGAAAGCTTGGGGGTAAAGTAACTCTTTTATTTGCCTGTTCACTAGCAGAAGTTCCCGAGACGCTGTTATGCAGCCAGATTTACCAGTACCTGCCCCTTTGTCCCATGGCTTTTGCCCATTCACTGGCAGAAGTTCCCACAAAGCTGTTATGTGGCCAGATTTATCGGTATCCATCAATGTAAATGGTAAATGTATCTGCCCCTTTGTCCCATGGCTGTAGCCGAGAGAAAAATAAAATATTAAAATAACAAACTGGGATCAGACTCCAATCTCGGGCGTCCGCAAGGAGTGAGAAAGATCTATGAATCAGCTCAAGTTAGCCATCCTCTTTGTCAAGGGATGGGAAGGGATGGGAAGGGCTGCTGCGGCTGTGCTGCAGCTGGTCCACAGTGGACCCAAGACAGCACTGACCCCCCTCATCAGGAGCAAAAATGTGTCTGCTGTTGCCAGCGCAGCCCAAGGACAACCCCAGGATGTCCGTCTCAAAGAATATAGCTCAGACTATAGCCGTGAGAACGGCGGACTCACTGTGGTGAAGAATCGTGGCAGTAGCAGTAGTGGTAGCTGTGTGGGGGTCCAGAAGAGGCAAGGGATGAGCATGCACTCATGGTCTCACTGCATGGGGGAGGAAGCGGCAAGCGGCAGCAGGTCCTCGTTGATCTATCCGAGTCTGAATGGCACCAAGGTTGGTTAAGCAGCGGCGCTTGTGGCTGGCAGTGGCGGAAGAATCACGAGCCATGGTTACCTTTCTAGAGCCTTATTGGGAGAGAGAGGGAGAGGGAGAGAGGGAGGGAGGGAGGGAAGGAGGGAGACAGGAATAAGGAAGGAGAGAGTTTGGAAAAGAGAGGGCACGCCCGCTTTTTAGGCTGGGATGCCATCACAGGCTGGTGACGTAATTAAGAACATAATCCTTACACTTACACCGTAGCATACGGCCTCATGAGCAGCTGGATGACTAGGCCTCCGGGCCTGGCTACACACTCATGACTCCCTCACACCCTCATGAAGTCTTTGCTCAGATGGGACCTTCTCAATGAGTTCTGCCTCCACTTCCCTGCTTAAAATTGCAACCTCCTCCACCAGCACTCCCTTAACCCTGTGCCCTTCTACCCCATAATACTTCTCAACTACACACCTATAATATCAGTAACCTATTTTTTTGGATTTTTTAATATAGAATTCATCATGCATATTGTATTTGGACAGTCTCTCCACCCTGCCTCCAACACATAGTGGGTAAGGACCAGTAAGGCAGGAATATTTACATTCCCCATGCCCACCCCTGATCCAGGGGTGGGAAGCACCAGGCTGTGACAGTCACAGTGTGAATAAGTTAATAAGCAGGTGAATGAATGAATGAATGAAAGATCAGAAAAGACAGGAGCCAATCATCAGCCTTTCAAGGATCTCTCCTGTTTCCCACCTTTATGAAAAAGAAAAATGAGCTCTCCCCTGCCCCATACACTGGATGAAAGTCATGCATGGGTCAGCACTTGCCCCAAAACCTCTGGACTCAAAAGTCAACAACAAAAGTGGACTTTTTGTCAAGGATTTTCCCTGCCCTCAGCACAAGGAGAAAGCTTTTTTCCCTACCTCAGTGCCCAAAGTTCACGGTCCCTAGGAATTTGGAAGCATGCAACTTTGGTGTCTTTTCTGTCATTATCCTTATACCAGCTGGTGTCCCTGAAGTGCTTGCCACCAGCGTGAGCCCAGCCCAAGTGAGAGGCAGAGTCCTCCACAGGGCAACTCTTACTGCAGACTACCAGCCACCTGCCCCTCAGACTGGCTGACCACACATTCAAGATTTCCATGATCAGCAGCAAGTCCCAGAAGTCAGGAAGTCTATGTGTACACAGCAGGCAGAACTTGAGTGCCCTGTCTCCATGGACTCCAGGTATGTCACCTTCAAGAACATCAGTGTGGCCATAAGCCCAGACTCTCCATAAGCTCCAGGGTCCAGAGTTTTTCTTGATTGATGGAATCATTGACCATACAACTGAGCTCAGACTCGGGTGATCTCAGCGCCCCCTATAGGCCAGGCTGCCACATAGCCCCAGTCCTTTGACCCCCAAGGTCTATTGGGTAAGAAACTCCCATTCAAAGGTCATTTCATCCCTTAAAATAAAATCTGGGGCATCTAAGCAGCACAGGCATAACAAAGATGGAATCTGTGGGGAACGCCAAGGATTTAGGCTCCCCCAAGAATTAGTAATAAAGCTCTTTAAATTCTTTACTGTTCCAAGGCCCCACCTGGCTGGCAAGGAGGCTCCTCAGTCCACCTGGGGTCTTGTGAGGCCTTTCCTGACCCATGTGGGAATGTGCACTGGCATGGTCTCCTTCAGGTCTCATGCAAGTAACCACAGCTGTTGAGAATTCATGGGAGCTGAGCCCCTGTCGTGGTAGATGGAGCTGCACTGTAGCACACCTCCTAATCCTACGGCTCCTACAATCTTTCCAATGTGTCCTGAGCCTTGGTATAGAGGTTGTGTTCTGTGTGTCCCCATTGGGGAATCCCACAGTCACCTAGCCTGTGGGTTGTGAACAGTTGCAATTCTCTACAATAGTCCATTTGCTTCGGTGATACAGGGTAAGGGCCACACTTGTCCATAAGTATAAGGGTAAGAATTAAGAAGGCAGCTGGATAGTATATCAGTTTAGCAAAACAGTAGCAGGAATGTTCTCCTCTAGGATGTATGACCTCTCCGACCCATGGGTTTTGGCTAGGTTCAGCACCAGAAATGAATCCCCTCCTATTGAGCAGGCCTGAGGTTCACCCAGACAGCTGTTGGTTACCCACAAGACATTGCTGCCACTTCTGCAGCATGGGCCTTATTTGTCCAGCTGGTTGCTGTTGTGGTGAGAAGGATTGACAGCTAAGCAGAACTGTCGATAACCTTTCTTCCCCAGAAGTTTTCACAACACCTTTTAAGACTGTGAAAGCCAGTCATCAGGGAGGAGGCACGCCAGGTCAGCTTGATTTCTCTGAGTCCTGTGACTGAAGCGTGTGGTGTCGTCAGCAATAGCGTCTTACCCTCAAGTTCTAGCAGACATCCAAGAGCAGTAGCAATAGCCTGAATCATTTTCAGTCTCTTAGATGAACTCTCCCCCAGTGCATCTAGTAACTGGAAGGGAGGATCCTGAGCTTCTGTGTGATACTATCTGGGTAGGAAAGAAACATTACCCCCCTGCATAGGGTAAAATTAAAAAATGAAAGAGTTCACTATAAAGCAGCATGCTGGTATACACTGGCATCAGTCTCACAGTTGTGTTTACAGTGTCTCTTTGATTGATCACAGACTAGGTCTACACATTCATATATATAGTTATTTTTGGTGTTGCCAAGAAAATACAATCTGGAGTCACCATTATTCCCCAAGTGTCTAGCACACAGAAAACCTTTGCAAAATCAATGTTGTCAGGGAAAGAAATATCACCAAGGATATTGTACTTCTATAACCAAATACCTGAGGCTGAGCAATTTATAAACAACATAAATTTATTTCTCATAGTTCCAGAGGCCCATGATCAAGGTGCCCACACACTAGAGCTTGGTCTCTCTGCTTCAAGATCAACACACGCCAGCTGGGCAGTGGTGACACACACCTTTTATCCAAACACTCAGGAGGCAGAGGCAGGTGGACCTCCAAGTTTGAGGTCAGCCTGGTCTACACAGTGAGTTCAAGGACAACCAGGACTACACAGAGAAACCCTGACTCAAAAAAACAAAACAAAACAAAACAACAACAACAACAAAAAAAAAAAAAAAGAAAATCTCCTCACTGTATTCCACAGAGGGAAGGAAAAGCATGTTCTTGGGTGGCCAAAGACAGAAAGACAAAGGGAACACGCCCTGCATTAAGCTTTCGGAGTGGGTGCCTCGTCCTGTCCACGAAGCCGTCAGTTATGTGTGGAGCCACAGCTTCCAGCTCTGTTGTGATGAGGTGACATTTCAGTGACAAAAGGACACCAACATTTAAATCACAACAGGTTAAAAACATGATTTCTCTGTGGCAAGATGAGTGAAATTAGGGACCCAGTCATGTTAGTAAAGAAGGTGCATCACGCCAAATGTGAGGGCTCACACTTTTGACTCGGGTTTGAGGGGTCAGAAGCAAGCAGACCTCTGAGTCTGAGGCCAGCAAGTTCCAGGCGAACCAGGGCTACATAGCAAGACCCTATCTCAAATGTAAAGAGTAATATGACAATAATAATTTAATGTGTGTCACACTCAGACATGCTATGGGATAATGTTTTTGTACACTGGTTTAATAAAATGCTGATTGGCCAGTGGCAAGGCAAGAAGTATAGGTGGGATAAGCAGAGAAGGAGAATTCTGGGAAGAGGAAGGCTGAGTCAGGAGACGCCACTCACTGTCCAGGGAGCAACATGCAATGGCACACAGGTAAAGCCATGGAACACGTGGCAACATATAGATTAACAGAAATGGAGTGAGTATGCATGCAAGAGCTAGTCAGTGGTAAGCTTGAGCTAATGGCCGAGCAGTTTTAGTTGATATAAACCTCTGTGTGTTTCCTTGGGTCTGAGCGGCTGTGGACTGGGCAGGACACAGGAAAACTTCCAGCTACACAGGCACAAAGCTAAGTGTTGCTAAAATTATAGCATTCAACTTTCACAGCAACCTGAGGACAATTTGTCTGTTGAGCCAAAATCTGTTAGACTTGCCTGAGGGATCTGTTTCACGGCTTCATCAAATGTCCTAAGACTCATTTGCCACTGACCTGAATCTGAGTCCCTGCAGAACCCTGACACTGAATTCAAAGCATCATACTGTCATTCCCCAGTCCTCTGGCTGTCTCCGTGAGCTTCACATGGTAATCATTTGCTCATGACTCTGGGTGTCACTCATGGGTTCTCCACTAGGCTCTGGGCCCTCCGATCTAGACTCACATGTCAGCCATGCTGGCCTTCTTTGTACCTTCTGGCATTTATCTGCTCTGTGCCTCTCCACCACTCATCTCCCTGAAGAGAAGGAAGAAAAATGATGAGACCACCTAGAAGGGCATGTGCTGGTGAGACTAAGTGTGGCCCTACTGTGTGCCCTGCTGACCAGTCCAAGCTTCAACTCCTCTAAAGTGGGAACCACTCACAGGTGATGCCTCATGCACCACGGGGAAGGTATTTTCTGCACTGGCTCCCTCGTCGCCTACCTAACTCATGACAGGCTCCCATACTGCTGGTGTTATGCCATGGCTTCCAAACATGTGTTTATGCATTTGCTGACAGGCTGTCCACCCTCCTTCTGGTCGGGTTGGGAGCTGGACGGAGGAAGGGCATTCGGTGTGACCAGCCAGTGACACTACATGAAGAGGTTATCATGCTCTCAGAACTGAGATAGGATGGTGGACAGTGAGGCTCACAGAGGCATGCAGAGCCACAGGGCTTCCCTTCTAGGAAAGGTTTTATGAAAGGGGCCAGGCCTCTGAGGGGAAGAGGGTGGAGTCACGCTGGAGGATGTGGCTGAAGGAAGAGAGTGTGAACCAAGGCTGGAGTATGCTCAGGAAGTGGCCAGGGTGCTTCTGGGTAGGTCTTCCAAGACTGGATGGGGCTGAAATGACCTTGACTGACTGAACTGTTGATATCATCTGCATGCATTTAATCCCCAAGCCCTGGACAGATCCTAATTCACCATAGGCACCTCGTGGGTCGCCAGCAATGACTACCCGTGTGCTTCCCTGTGAGTGGGGCTGGCCCTTGGCATCACCCCAGTAGCTAAAAGATCCTCAAAGCTTTGATTATTTCCCTTTCCTTTAAAAGAATGTAAAGTATAGAGATTGGATTTGCAATACTGAATTTTAGAGAAGAGACACCCCACCTTCAGAGCCATGGGTCTCCTCAGCCCACCTCCAGTGTCCAGGGAAGAAAGACAAACAGCATGTCTCCAGGAACGCTCCAGAATATTGTTCAGCCAGACAGCACTAAGTTCTCCTGGCTCCTGAGATGAGCAGGGGTGGGGAATGACTGGCCCGTGTGTTTTCTCTCTCCAGAGGGAAGAAAAGACATGCATTACCTTCCTCATATATTAACCTAAGAAAAGTTCTCAGCCCCATGTAGAAGGCAGAACTGGTACCAGCTCCCTCACCCAGGAGCCGGAACCACTGATGCAAAGTCTAGCCTCCCTTCACCAGAGGCAAGCAGCAAAAGTGAAAATAATTACCTGTGAGTGACTGTGTATGTTTCTTTCGTCTAATTAGGTAATCTGCCCAGGTGTTTAACACCAAGGACTCGGTGCTTTAATTGGAAAAAGTTAAGGACAGAAACTAATTAGCAGCCATAATGCAAACCAGAAGTCTAATGACATTAAGCACAAGTTGTCGTGGCTCTCAGGAACCTTTATCTCCACTCACTTCCAAACAGAGTGTTTAAGCTTTAAAATGCTGACATTCAACCACCAACCCCACAGATCCAAAGACATGGAAAGAACTGTGATTACAAGGTAGCGCAGAACAGAATCGAAAGGATACTTCATCTGTGCCTCCTCCTTTGTGTGTGTGTGTGTGTGTGTGTGTGTGTGTGTGTGTGTGTGTGTGTGTGTCTGTGCATGCACCTATGCATGTGTGTCTGGAGACTAAAGGATGACCCTGAGCCCACCACTTGCTTTTTAAAACAAGGTCTCTCCCTGGCCTGGGCATCATCAAGTAAGCTAGCCTGGGTGGACAGGGAACCCCCAAGGATTCTCTGGTCTTAGCTTGCAAGGTAAACATTTTACCAACTGAACCAGCATCTCCCTTCTCCCTCAACAACCCATTTATCTATCTATCTATCTATCTATCTATCTATCTATCTATCTATCTATCTATTGTGAGTACATGTATGTACACCCACACGGCACAACTCCAATGTGGAGGTCAGAGAACAACTTTTAGGAATCGATCCTCTCCTTTTTTAGGCAGGGTCTCTCTTGTTCCATCTCTCCAGGCTCCGGCCTCTGGGCTAGCTAGCCTTCAAGCTTCTGCCCAGTTCTCCTGTTTCTGCCTGTATCTCAGGGTAGGAGAGCTGAGGTCACAGATGTACCACTGCTTCAGGCTTTTGACTCTGGGCCCAGGGATCAAACTCCAGCTGTGAGGTTTATACAGCTGCTGATTTTACCTGAAGGACCACCTCCCCTACCAGGTCCCCCTTTTGAGAGAGAGGATAGCACTATGCAGCTCAGTCAGCCTGGTCTTAGACTCCCTGTGTATCCCAGGCTGACTTCAAACTCTTGATCCTCCTGCCTCAGCCTCCCGAGAGCTGGGACCAGAGGTATGTGCCACCACACCAGGCTCAAGACATCATTAAAAACATCTTAAAGTCAGGTTTCACGCTTCTCTTCCTGGAGCCACAGGAACCTGCAATTCTCATAGAAGCAAAGTGACTTTTATGACCCGAAACGTCTTCTAGCATTCCCTCAGTTCATTCCAGTTTTCCTTTCAAAGTGGGGAAAATAGACAAGGTCCGCAAGCCAAATCCGTAATTCCAAGACAGCTGCTGAACTGTTGGGTAGCAAATCCACGAGGCTAGTGTTTTTACCGGGGGACTTTTCTGCTCGCTCCTTTGTTTCTGTTCTAGAATCTCCCATCTCTGTGGCAATTATTTCAGAAGACTGCCAGTCTAAAAGCACAAATGGAAACCGAGCACAGTATTGACCTGCTTGATTTTGCTGTTCATTACTATAAAACGGCATTAGCTAATGTTAGCTCCCTGGCAATCTGACATTTTAAATGACTAATTAGCTGGACGTGAAAGTAGATGGAGAGCCAGAATTAGGTTCCCGAGAAAGACAAAAAGACACTCTCCATTGAGGACCAGAAAACTCAAACACACATCTTTTCTAATTTGTTGTAACAGTTTAACCCTTCTCTCCCCGACTAACTCCAGCTCTGTTAGTGTGGCCAGCAAATCCCTCAAGGTTAGAGCCTTAAACTCACTTAAACCCGGGCCCCACTGAATAAAGGAACTTGTTAGTGTGAGCTCTGATCCACCTCTGATTTTTTATTCCTTATTCTCCACTTTCATTATTTCTCATCAACTCCCTCAAAAATAAAGCAACCAACAACAAAATACGTTTAAGCAAAACTCTGCAATGGGAAAAAAAAAAAAAAAAAAGGTACCATTTACATAAACCAGTATCTTTCTTCAGAAAAATAATAACTGGAGAAAAAAATCATTTTATTCCCTCTCCTTCTAGAATGTAAATGGCCTCAGCCTCATGAGGACATACCTGTGTCCCCAGCACTGGCCCCTGAGAGGCTGTGACTTAGAAACCGGAGCGTGTAAATAAACCCTGTGTGTGTGTGTATGCAATGCTCCCGCAGCCACTTCCAGAGAATCTGGTTTGTTTACAATTTTTCCCCACTGTACTCTTTGTTTGACACTAGGCTTTTCCTAGCCAGCTATCAAACATTGCTCATGTTCAAGGGTTAAAATAATGGGGTCATTATGGGCCTATTCCAGAGACACAGGCCGAAGGGACCCACAGCGGACTCACCGCAGCTGTCGAGAGCCACGGCCCGCCACTGGGGAATTTGCTTATTTCTCTATCATACTCTCCCACCTTGATACCACGGACAAAAACACACCCCCTGCATTCGGGCCCTGTGCTAAGAATAATTGTCACCAATATTGATTGGCCCTTGGGGACTTGGCTGAATTTAAAAATTGCAGACTGTTAAATCCCAGTTGGGGCAGCCTCCCTGAGACCGAGGCTTATTTGTGACATGTTCCTATGTTTAAACTTATCTGCGAAAACTGTGAAATTAATAACCTCACGTTGAGTACAATATGGTAACACTGCCCCGCTGCAGCACACAGCTATTTCTGTTCCTATTGCTTTCGGGCTGGCTCCAGTCTCCCCCTGGAAACTCTGAAAGTGAAGCCTGAGTGTATTGGTTACCTGGCATTTCACCTTCCCGTGGTTTTCAGAGATTGCCTCTCACCTCCTTTTGCTGGACATAGGCTTTCAAGCTGGTTTGGGACCTAAGCCAGCTCCTGCGTGGCCTCAGGCTTGGGGGTGGAATGATTTCAGCTGTCAGCAGCTCCCGTCTGCAGACTTAACAGTTCACATTTGGACTTAACAGTTTGCATTTGGACTTGAGTCCCGGGGAGGGAAATGGGGGCTGCGGAGTTCACACGTGCTGGAGATAAAAATTCCACACGTGTGCTGAGATCAATCACAGCTGAAAGAGAGGAGCTAACTCCACTCAGTCTCAAGTCACTAGGAAGGGTGTTTTTAAGTCTCACACACACTTACACACACACACAAACACACAAACAAATAAATACAAATATGTGTCCCTCTGCTGATGAGGCTTCCAGGGAATCCCAGGCTGTATCTTAGGCATGGCTAAAAGCCACTGAAGACAGTTTCCAGTCTCCTTCTTGTGTGCCCAGAAGTTCTTTGTGGGGTCATTGGTGTCACAGTCCTTGCGAAAGTTCTTCTTCCTTCCTCTCGACTCTGGTCCCCCAGTGATAATTAGGATAAAGGAAACTATGTGATATATTTTTTTACAGATACATAAGAAAAAAAGCTGGCAATGTAGAGAGCACACAGCCATCTGTTTTGCAGGCTAATTTTTATTTTCTCTGGCTTATCTCCATGCCATAAGTCCGAGGTGGTGTACACAGTTAAGATTGCAACAAAAATTGCAATCAGGTATTTTTTTTCCTAATACAGCTGCTGAAAATAAATGGCACAATGTCTATCCCTCACATGTAAATTATATACATAATTCCTCTTGTATATTAAAGTGGAAACTCAATAAGCAAACAAAAATAATGTCAGCATTAACATCCAGCTTTATATTTTGTGTTTAAAGAATTCACTTTCCTGTCCAGTTTTTGCAAGTTCATCCCAAAGCCTCCCAGGGGTGGGGTGGGGCTGGAGGCGTAGTCAAATATGGCTGCTCTAGTTTCTTGCTAGTTTGCATTTTGAAAGGAGAGGTTATTATTATAATCAGTATTATTATCATTGTTGAGCATTTAACTTTATTCTCAGCTGAGGTTTCTAAGACAGAGCATCTACAACATAAATATGAACTAATGAACAAGGGCACATGTCAGATGTAAAAACGCAAATACAATGCACACCATAATCTGTTTCGTTACCCAGATTTTCAAAATAGTTCTTAAAATTTCGACCCAACCAGTAGCACAAACATGTCTCTATTGGACCAGAACAGAGCAGAAAGACAGCCCAAAGTGTCTGCCCTGAATCTCAGGGAAGTCTGTGTGTGAGCCACGGTTTAGTTTATGTGGCAATTTAATGTGTTTTCAAATAGGCCTCCTTGCTTTTTACTGAAAATAAGGCCCAAGGAACAAAGATAAAGTGTGTGGTTAATTCCCTGGGAATAAAATTGTCAGTGGCAGAGATATTTTAGGATCAATGAATTGGGGGCTGTTTCGTCTTGGGACATAGTGAGCAGCATGGCTGGATTAATACCAGCATGTTTCATCTTGAAGTTTACTAAGAAAGTGTGTCTGGGGTGACCTCACAAAAAAATCTCATACACAGAACAATGGTAACATATGAAATGATGTATTTGTTCATTGGATTGATAGTGCACCCTTTTACAATGTATATATGTATCTACACACTTTCAGCACCTGAAGGGTATATATTTTTTGTCAATTGACAAAAATTTGATAGAGAGGAAGATTTTTTTAATAATGAAAAATAAAGTGTTTCATTAAAATGAGGGTATGGTTTGGGTTGTGTTGTTGTTGTTCGTTAGTTTTGTTTTGTGTTTTAGACAAGATCTCACACTGTAGGTCAGGCTGGCCTGGAGCTAGCCTCGGTTAGCATGGACATCATCACCTCAACCCTCCATTTAGCCCCGCCAGTGCTGGGATCACAGGTGTGAGCCACCACCTTGGGCAGAAGTAAAACAAATCTGAAGCTGTGGCCGCAGTGGGATTGGGCTTGTGACTTTTTTTTTCTGCAGAAGTTATTTTCTTATTTGGTCCACTCCTTCACTACCCTAAAAAATGGGCCACACTTTTACTGCAGGAACTACAGATATTACAGCAGACTGGAGGTCTCTGCTGCTGCCGCTGCCACATAGAGAGGTAACACCACCACCCCCAGACATCCAAGAGGACACTGGATCCCTAAAGCCAGCTGTGAGCTCCCACTGTTGTTAGTAAATGCAGTCCCTGATGTTTTATAATGTATTATCACAGAAGGGAAGATGGCGGACTGACCTCCAAGGCGACCTTGGCTAAGTCCAGTGCTGGGAAGCTATCATTTCTCCAATCAGAAAGCACTTTGTGTTCTAGAGCATTCTGTTGAGCTTGGGAGTCACAAGGGGTGATTTCCCCCAAATGAGCATGACCCATGTTATTTCTGTCACCGCAACCTTGCCTTTAGGTGTGGTTTAACAGGAAAAAAAAAATAGGGAAGGAGGGCTGTGGACACAGCTTAGCAGGGGAGCTCTGGCCTAGCAGTGTGAGGCCCTGGGTTTGATCTTCACAATCACAAAGTAATGCTAAATAACAATCAATAATAATCAGTAACATAGAAGAGGAACAGGGCCTTCTCTCACTTGGGAGGTGAATGGCTTGACTCTCACAGTATGCAGACATCACTGTGGGTCCCCTGGGGAAGAGGTGGGAGACTCGCCACATCCAAACAGTGCACGTGGCTTCCAAAATCACTCTGAGGTTTCTCTTAAGCACACAGTGCTGGCTACCTGTGATCCCCCACCCCGCTGTGCACACCTGGAGGGCTTCTAGAGACAGCGTGCCATAGTTGTTTATTTAGGTGTTTATCAGGCAGAGGAGGTGGGTCCACAGCAGCAGGATCCAGGCATCTCGGGAGGAGAAAAGGCAACAAGCCCCAGGTGGCCCCTGTCTCTGAGCCCCCCCTCCTTGTGGCCAAGAAGGGAAAGAAATAGTTTTCCCTACTGAGAACATTTCCATTGCAGTGGCCTAATGTGGAGCCCTGGTCACACCGGAGTTCACCAGAGTAGAGGACACCTATCTAAATTTAATTTCACATAACCAGTGACTCCCATGGTATAAATATGCCCCAAATGCTGCAATGGACATACTGAAAAACACATTTCAGAAACCATCTGTCCTCACAAATCTCCCTTAGCTCTGAAGGAAAACCACTTCTGTGGGGTGAACAGGGGCTACGATGATGTGTGGCCTGTGTCTCCAGAAAGGCTTTCAGAACAGTGCAGGTGCAAGCCCTGTAGTCTGGTGAGCTGGGATTCTCTAAGACGCACTGACTGCATCCAACTCCACCAAGAGGAAGTGGAGGCATTCCTAACTCCACAGCGCCCACCATCGCCTGAAGTGAAGAAAAACCACTTTTCTAGAAGTCCTCCTGCACTTTCTGTAGATGTGGTGGAACACCGTGGCCAAAAGCAGCTCGGAGAGGAAAGAATATGGTTAACTCACACATCACCATTGCAGTCCATCCCTGGGGGAAGCAGGGCAGGGTCCTGGAGGCAGGAGCTGATGCAGAGGCCACAGAGGGGAGCTGTTCACTGGCTTGCTCCCCAATGGCTTGCTCAGCCTGCTTTCCTATAGATGCCAGGACCACCATGCCAGGATGGCACCACCCACAATGGGCTGGGCCCTCCCCCATGAAACATTAATCAGGAAAATGCCCCCACAGGCTTGCCAACAGGCCAATGTGGCGGGGCATTTTCTCGACTGGGGTCCACTCTTCCCAGAGGACTCTGGCTGGGGTCTAGTTGATGAGAAACCATGAGGACATCCTAAAAGATGAATTCAGATTCTGCTTGTCCGCAGCTGTCCTGGCTCTGCCCATTCCCAGCCGGCTTCACTCTGTGAAGAGCAGAGGCCTAGGATGGCCACCGTAAGGCGGGTTCTCTTACCTGTGAGACCCTTCCAAAGTTGTCTGTCTGTATTTAGACAGAATTTTAAAGTATTTTGACTTTACCTGCATTTCAAGGAAGACAATACAGTGTTTAATGCCGTCCATAATGATTATTTTTCTTCATTTAAATGTGTGAAAATATGAGTAGACTACTGAATCACAAATATATTAAAATCACTTATAATAAATTGCACCTTGAACCGGGCTTATAATTGAAAACAATAGACATTTGAATAGGAAAGGAATTCAACGACTTAATTCTTTGGAACTATCACAAGTGTAGGTATCAAATGGTTCACTGTGTTTTCAAGTTATTTGCTTGGTGTGGTGGTGGTGGTAGTGGTGTATGTGTGTGTTTGTGTGTGCCTGTCTGTCTGTCAGTATGTGTGGTGTGTGTGGAGTGTGTCTTGGAGTTTCTGGTGTGTGTATCTGTGTGTGTGTGAGAGAGAGAGAGACAGAGACAGAGACAAAGAGAGACAGAGAAAGAGAGAGATAGAGGTAGAGAGACAGACAGACAGACAGACAGACAAAAAGACAAAGAGACAGAGAGAAGACCTAGGATTATTAGAACAAACCCTTCCTGTTGGGGAAATTGCAGAAATATGAACCCAGACTCCCGTATCTAGCTTTGCCTCTGTTAGGGATCTGTAGTGTGACTTCATGCAAGAGAACTTGGTTTGCACCTGCCTTCTTGATCTCTAGTCTCCGTGTTCGCCAGGAAAACGACGGAGTCTGTGGGGCCATCATCACCACCTGCTGCGGTCTTGTCACACAGGGAAACTCACAGCCGCGGTTTGCTGGCTTCCACCTCTTTCCTTGAGAAACATCGCCACCTTCTGGTTATAGTGGCCATACAGCTGCCAGGGGAAAAGTTGGACTAATAACACTAGTTTGTTTTGGGTTTTTTGTTTTGTTTTGTTTTGTTTTTGGTTGTTTTTTGTTGTTGTTGTTGTTTTTTGTCAACTTGACACAGGTAGAGTCGTTGGGAGGGATTGCTTACATCAGACTAACCTGTGGGTAAGTCTATGGGGGCATTTTCTTAATGGATGATTGATGTGGGGGGTCAGACCAGCATGAGTGATACCTTCCCTGACCAGCAGGTGGTCCTGGGCTGTGTAAGAAAGCAAACTGAACACACCATGGGGAACAAACCAGTAAGGCACACCCCTCCACGGCTTCTGCTTCAGTTCCTGCCTCCAGGTTCCTGCCCTGAGTTCCTGCCTCTGGCATCTCCTGATGATTGGATATAATCTATAAGCTAAAGACCTTTTCCTCACCAAGTTGCTTTTGGTGGTGTTATCATGGCAACAGAAAGCAAACACAGGAGTGATTTGCTCTAAGCAGCCATCATTCCCAGTGTGCCGTTTGGTATATGTGCACACACTGGATTAGGATCAATGGTCATGGAGAGATGAGCCACCCTGGCCCTGTCATCACAGCCAACAAAAGCTTACTGCAGGACAGTTGTTTTGTTTTGTTGGTTTGTTTTGTTTTGTTTTTGTTTTTTGAGACAGGGTTTCTCTGTGTAGCTTTGCGCCTTTCCTGGAACTCACTTGGTAGCCCAGGCTGGCCTTGAACTCACAGAGATCCGCCTGCCTTTGCCTCCCGAGTGCTGGGATTAAAGGCGTGTGCCACCACCACCTGGCTCAGGACAGTTCTTTAAAGGAAGCAGGGACTGTACCAAATTACTAGAGGCTGATAAACAATAAGAGAAAAACTTTTCTGTGGGCAACTCCATTTATGACAACTCTTACCTGTTCTCATTTTAACGAAATGGCTACACTCAGAGAATATGGACATTCTTTGTTCCCTGAAGTTATTCTTTTAAAATTATTCTCCTTTTTGAGATGAATATAATTATATCATTGAGACTTCTGTTTAGCCCAGTCTGCCATCAAAATTCTGGTCTTCCTACCTCCATCTCCCATCTACTGGAGCTGCAGTTGCCATGACAACCGGCTATGTATACTTTGTTATCGAGGAAGATGATGTAAAGTTATCTCAGGCAGCAAGTGTTTATCCAGTCCAAAGTTACACAAAATGGTTTCTATTGAATTTTCACACCACTCCTTGGGAGTGAATTTCCACGCTTTTCAATAATAGGAACCTGACACCCAGGTCCAGAGCCAGCAGAGCTGAGCCAAGCTTGCACAGGCCACTGACCATCCTCCTTCTCAGACAGGACAGTAGCAGCCCAAAAGGCAAGGACTTCTCTCTCGGGACAAGGCTGCCATCAGCACTTCAGATGCAAAGTGGGGGGGGGGGAGTCCACTGACTTCTCTGAAATAAGATCTGCACATAGAAAACAGCCCATCTTTGCCAGCTACACCCTGAGTCACTGTCCAAAGCTGTGTGATGCAGGAATTTGTTACTAGGTACCGCTGCTCCTACACACCTGACGGAGAACACTTCAAATTTCCCCTCAACAACGGCCCAAATTCATAGGCTTGCTTGATTAGGAAAGGGAGGACATGGAGTCCATAGAGGTGCGTCAGATATGGAAATGACGCCGTTTCCTGATCATCCAAGAGGAGAGAAGGCAGCATCTCTTGTCCATGCTGGAGGCGCTGAGGAAGTCTGTCTCATGCTTATGACCACACATACTTAGATAATCTGGGAAAGAAATTGGGTCTTCTGTTCTTTGTTTCCTATGTTCCGCTTTACATAATTCTGGCACATAAATATGAAGTAAATACTTACATACATATTAGAAAAAAATATGGTGCTGGACCCTGCATGCTACAACAGCAACCTGCAAAGCCTGACGTGCTCAGGAGTGCAGTAATGCATGACTGTCAGGCGGTAACCAGAACTTTCTACATGGATTTAAGGCCTGTTCTACAGAAGGAAATTCCATGTCTGGTACTGTAATCCGGTCAAAGGCCCGTGGCTAGAGATGTCAGATTCTCTAGGATATGTAAATGGAGTTTTTCTGTCCTGCCCATTCCACAGATGCTTCCAAATAATCACTCTTATATTAATAATATTAATTACAAATATTTGGATGATGGCTCAGGCTTATTACTAGCTAGCACTTACATTTAAATTAACCCATAATTCTTATCTATGCTTTGGCACCTGGTTTGTGGCTTGTTATCACATTTTCTACATATCTTGCTTCCTCAGCAGCTGGCTGGCATCTGCCCTGACTCCACCCTTCCACTTCCAAGAATTCTCCTAGTCTGGCTCTCTCGCTCAATCTTCTCCTGCCCAGCTATCAGCCAATCAGCTTTATTACTAACAATAAGCATAATCCACAGCATTTCCCCATTTGTCTAATTAAAAAGTAAACATAATAAAATTATATACAACAAAAGCAGTTGTCAAGTAAGAATTACAGTTACAATATCCAGTCTATTTGTATTTGGCAAAATTAGAGAAAATGCTCTATCATCTATCCTATCTTTGTGAGTCTAAAGTTTCGTATCTAATTTACCTTGTATTATAACTAAGGAAAACTATAATTATAACTACCTAGTCCTCAACTCCATCAAAGACCTCACGTTGGGTGCCATATGTAATCAGAAATTTGTGTCCTGCCAGCAACTCCCAAATACCCAGCAGCTGCTTCCCAAATAATGGACTTGGGGGCTTAGTATTACTTATAAATACTCAGTTGGTAGTTCAAGCTTATTACCCACTATCTCTTTTTGGGGGGGGGGATTTTTGTTTTTGTTTTTGTTTTTCAGGACAGGGTTTCTCTGTGTGGCTTTGCACCTTTCCTGGAACTCACTTGGTAGCCCAGGCTGGCCTCGAACTCACAGAGATCCACCTGGCTCTGCCTCCCGAGTGCTGGGATTAAATGCGTGTGCCACCACCGCCCGGCAAGGTATAGTTTTTTTTTGTTTTTTGTTTTTTTTTTTTAAGATTTATTTATTCACTATGTATACAGTTTTTCTGCCTGCATGTGTACTTGCAGGCCAGAAGAGGGCACCAGATTTCATTACAGATGGTTGTGAGCCACCATGTAGTTGCTGGGAATTGAACTCAGGACCTCTGGAAGAACAGCCAGTGCTCTTAACCGCTGAACCATCTATCCAGCCCTACTCACTAGCTCTGACACTTAAATTAACCCATAATTCTTATCTGGCTGGCATCTGCCCTGACTCCACCCTTCCTCTTCCCAGAATTCTCCTAGTCTGGTTCTCGTGCTCAATCTCCTCCTCCCCAGCTACCAGCCAATCAGCTTTATTATTAACAATGAGCCACAGCAAGGGTAGAACCTATCGTTTGACTACATGTTCATGTTGTCAGCTTGCCTTCTGAATACTTGTGTTTATATCCATAGACCAGGGCTGCTCTCAACCTTGGTCAGAGAAGCTTCCTTTGCAGCAGTCAATGGAGACATCCATAACTGGTCAAAATATTGAGATATAGACTGGGTATTTAGCCCTAAATGAGATACTTAGATCCACCACACCCTACACACGCTAATGTAACTGTGTGGTCATGATGTGGGTGTGTGGATCCACCCGGATCAGTGGGGGGAAACTCAGAGGCATCTTAAGAATGAATCTAGCTTTTCATGGCTGCAGGGGAGGGGTCAGCCTCAAAGGACTCAAGCACTTTCCCTTCGTCCAGGGCATTTTTATTTACTCTCTTTACAGTTTAGCCAGTTAATGTCTGTACCTTCAAAGCAACCTAAAAGGAGCTCCCAGAGACCAAATGCCAAGTGCAAATTACTTGATTTATCAAGTACCATGGTCTTCCAGGTTTCCTGAACCAAGTTTTGCCTCCGTCTTTGATCCTTGGGGGACTTTCTGCTCCTTGGCTCTCAGACAAGATTCACATAGGGCGATAAGAGAAACAAAAGGTGTGGTTAAAAAAAGGAAGGATCAGGGCTAGGTGCTGCCCTCTGGAACCTGGCCAGGAGCTCAGCGGGAATGCACTCACTACAGGCCAAGGTTCAGAGAACATCTCAAAAGAAGGTGGGAAGAATGTAAGATCTGGAGGGTGTTGAGGAGTGTTGTGAGATGCTGTCATCCAGACATGACTTGGCAATCATATTCCTGAACTCACAGCAGCTGTAGTTACCTGTACATGACCTATGTAAGATCAAGCCAGCCAAAATTCCGGCATAGGTGGGTGTCATGGTTACAGTTTCTATTGCAGTGATGGAACGCTGACCAAAAGCAACCTGTGGAGGAAGGGGTTTATTTGGCTTTCATATCCTGAATCACAGTCCATTGAAAGAAGCTAGCAAGAACTCAAAACAGGGTAGAAACTAGGAGGCAGGAGCTGATGCAGAGGCCATGGAGGGGTGCTGCTTACTGGTTTGCTTCCCATAACTTGCTCAGCCTGCTTTCTGATAGAATCCAGGGCCACCAACCTAGGAGTGTTCCCATCCAAAATGGTCTAGGCCTTCTTACATCAATCACTAATTAAGAAAATTCCCCACAGGCTTGTATACAGCCCAATTTTACAGACTTCCCCCCCCCCCCCGCAATGGCTCCTCTTGGATAACTTTAGCTCATGTTTAAACTAGCCAGGACAGTGGGGTAGACAATCTCCAGACCCCACCCCTGACTGAGAAGCTAGTGACAGCTGATAGGGGCTGGAGGAGG
The DNA here is from genome assembly GCF_903995425.1 of Onychomys torridus. Lineage (NCBI taxonomy): Eukaryota > Metazoa > Chordata > Mammalia > Rodentia > Cricetidae > Onychomys > Onychomys torridus. Next base: position 68,482,596 of record NC_050454.1, read on the forward strand.
GAGAACCATTCTCTTTTGAGGATGTGTCCACCGGTAGGTTTCCCTTGCTCTAGTGGATGGCTTCACACCCATGCACATATGTACAGTACTAACTGGACTTGGTGTGTTATAAAAAAAAAAAGAGAGAGAGAGAGAGACATGAAATTGGGAGTGAGAATTGTTGGGGGATATAAGGCAGGAGTTGGAGATGGGGGAAGTAAATTTAATCATATTTTATTATATATCTGTATGAAATTCTCAAGAACAAAAAAAAATAAATGCATATATATACGTATATGTGTGTGTGTGTGTGTGTGTGTGTGTGTGTGTGTGTGTGTAGTGCTGGATAATCTTATGTCAATTGAGAGTAATTTTGGGAAACCTCACATGAGAAAATGCCCCCAACAGACTGACCTGGGGGCAAGTCTGTGGTACATCTTGTAGATTGTTGATTTTGATGTGAGAGGGCCCAACTTATTGTGGGTGGGGACACCCAGACCAGTGGCCCCTGGGTGTATAAGAAAGACCGAGCAGACTATGAGGAGCAACCCAGCAAACAGAACTCCTCCATGGCCTCTGCACCAGCCTCCAAGTTCCGGCCCTGTTTGAGTTCCTGTTCTGACTTCCCTCAGTGATGGACTGTGATGTAGAACTGAAAGCTGAAATACACCCTTTCCTCCCCATGTGGCTTTTCTTCGTGGTGTTAGTACAGCAATAGAAACCCTAAGGGGGGAATAAACGTGTGTGTGTGTGTGTGTGTGTGTGTGTGTGTGTGTGTGTGTGTGTGTGTGCATTCAACATACATAAAACAAGAACTTCATAAATTGCAGTGTAGATATATCAAGGATGGTAACTAAGTTACTCCAGGACAAAGGCCTCTCAAGAGACTGCTCACAAGGAGGAAGTACTGGGGACCTTTTGTGGAAACAGGAAAAGACCAGATTGAACAAGACACCAGAATAACTTGATGCTTTGGGAAAGGAGAAGTTAAGATATTACATGTGAACCACAGGGCAGATGCCAGAGGACAAAAATACTAATACATTGCATAGGGCTGGAAATGTAGCTCAGTGGGTTGAGTGTTTCCCTGGCACGTATGAAGCCTCGCCATCAATCCCACATAAACCAGGGGTGGTGGCACACTCCTGCAATCCCAGCACTCACTAGGTTGAGGCAGAAGGATCAGGAGTTCAAGGCCATCTTTGGCTACACAGAGACTTCCAGGCCATCCCAGACTACATGGGATCCTGTCTCAAAATGAAGATGACGAGGATAAGGATGAGGATGGTGATGGTGATGATGATGATGATGATGGTGGGGATGGTGGTGGTGATGATGGTGATGATGATGGTGATGATGATGATGATGATGGTGGTGGTGATGATGATGATGGTGGTGGTGATGATGATGATGGTGGTGGTGGTGATGATGGTGGTGATGATGATGGTGGTGGTGATGATGATGATGGTGGTGGTGGTGGTGATGATGATGATGGTGGTGGTGGTGATGATGATGGTGATGATGATGGTGGTGGTGGTGATGATGATGGTGATGATGATGGTGGTGGTGATGATGATGATGGTGGTGGTGGTGGTGATGATGATGATGATGGTGGTGGTGATGATGATGGTGATGATGATGGTGGTGGTGGTGATGATGATGGTGATGATGATGATGGTGGTGGTGGTGATGATGATGGTGGTGGTGATGATGATGGTGGTGGTGGTGATGATGATGGTGATGATGATGATGGTGGTGGTGATGATGATGGTGATGATGATGATGGTGGTGGTGATGATGATGATGGTGGTGGTGATGATGATGGTGATGATGATGATGGTGGTGGTGGTGATGATGATGGTGATGATGATGATGGTGGTGGTGATGATGATGGTGATGGTGGTGATGATGATGGTGATGGTGGTGGTGATGATGGTGGTGGTGGTGATGATGATGATGGTGATGGTGGTGATGATGATGGTTGTGGTGATGATGGTTGTGGTGATGATGATGGTGGTGATGGTGATAATTATGACAACAATGATAATGATAATCATATAAAGCAGTATGTGCCTCGATTGCGAGCATTTTTATACTCAGAGGAAACGGTTGCTTAAGGCCCAGTTGCTAAATTGCAACTAATCCAGATCTCAGGAAGAAATTCTTGGCCATTGTTAGCCAGCTTTGCACATAATCAGAACTGGCGTGTCAGTTCTGTGGTGTCTCAGAAGCTGAGACGGGAACGAGAAGAAGGAAGGGAAAGGAGACACCCTGGTCATGACACAGGGCAGCCACAGAGGGTGAAGCCGAGTAGAGAAGCAGGGCCATCTTCAGGGCGCTGAGAGCTGCGAGCAGTGAGCCCTCCACGGAGGCGGCAGAGCGGGCGCTGGCGCAGCCGCTAAGAGCTTTCCCAAGCCCGGAACGGTGGCGCTCAACTGGCATTACCTGTGTCTCTACCCCACTGGCCACTTCTTTTCCTCCATTAGTCCTCACCTTCAACTAGCCGGGCCTAATCTGCAGGAGGCTAACAGAGCAGCAGACGTAATCATTGTTGTACATAAAATAAGAGTCACAAAGCTGGGGGCTGCCCCCTGAAGGGTCTGCGGTTTCAAGAGCGAAGTCCGCCATGCTCTGCTCTCTGAAACTGCTCAGCCTCACTCTTGGCGGGGTGTTTTCAGAAAAGGCTCCCACATTTCAGAACGTAGATTCATCCAACTACACATTTCCGGGGAAGCAGGGGTATTTAACTGGATCCAAAGGATTTGAAAATTCATGCACGCTTTCAGCCCACTAAGACCTTAGCCATGGCCATCCCTCTGTCCAGGTGGAGCACATAGTAGGTGTGCAAGGAAATGCAGAGTTGAGCAGGGTCTGTGACTTCCAGCTCACTGTTGAATTCCTGCGTGTGGCATGTCCCCAAGATGGCCTCCTCAAATTTGTCTTCAGTATCACTGTCTTGGAGTTAATGATAAGTTCAAGTCAGCAGCCACCGGGAGCTGCCTTATTCTCCTAAAGGGACGATGAACACAGCGCCTCCCCTCCGAGCAGCTGGGTGAGCCAAGACATTCCTTGTATAAATGTATACATGCATAAATGCTGTCCCTGCTCAGACAGACTCCTGGAGACCCAGGCTGGACAGACTAACCTCCTCATTGTTTCAGTCAGATTTCTCTTGTGCATCCAGAAAAGGGCATTCTTGGCTCTCTACAAAAATGTGCCACACCTAACTCACACTGAGAGACAAAAACAGGCACTTTGTAACGGTTGTTGGAACAGTTGAATGACATCCACATCTGGAATGCAGCTGTGAGAGTTTCTCTTTTATTTTGTTTTATCGTTGTTTAGCAAACAAACAAACCCAGAAGGCTATGTGGGCCATGCCTAGCACTACAGAGACTAAGCTCTCCTTTCCCACCACCAGCCTTGGGAAAATCGATTGCTTAGGTTGCTTCCGCTCACACCGCGGCACTGAGGCTGAAGCTGGAGGACAGTTTAACACTCTAACCTTAAATACACCAGAGTTTGGACTCTGGCTTTGTCAAGCCATGCTTTCACAGGGGTGCTGGGGCCCTGAACTCGGGTCCTAAGGCTCGCACAGCAAGTGCCTTACACTGTCCATCTCCCCAGCCCAGATTAATTTCTTTTCCAATATCTTCTGTCTGTGATTTGTTAAACTGGTCAATGCAGAATCCAAGGGAGGAGGAACAATCTTATTTTAACACCTGGGGAGGTGTGTGCCTTCCAGGAGATATCCAAGCTTGAGGCCAGCCTGGTCTATGTGATAAGCTCCAGGCCAGCCAAGGCTACATAGTGAGACCCTGTCTCCAAAACAGAAATGATAGATAGATAGATAGATAGATAGATAGATAGATAGATAGATAGATAATTCCACAAAATTATATATTGTTTATGCATGTCCCATAAAGAGTTTTGTAAAGAACATCTAAAGACCCTGTTCTTAATTCGCCACAGTTCACACATGGAAGTCATTAGTTTTGAGTCAATAACATAAAGGGCCAGCAGAGGTCACTGTTCTCTAATAAAAAAGGAGCTATGAGACCCAAAAGATGGAGGCTGAATGATTTTCCTAGGACTGCCTAACAAAGAGCCGCAGCCTGCATGGCTCCCACAACAAAAGCATTTTTGCTCACAATCTGGGGACTGAAACTCTAGAATTAATGTATGCACAGGGTTGTTTTCTTTTTTTAATTAATTTATTTTATTTCATGTGCATTGGTGTTTTGCCTGCACTGGAGTTACAGACAGTTGTAAGCTGCCATGTGGGTGCTGGGAATAGAACCCAGGTCCTCTGGAAGAACAATCAGTGCTCTTAACCGATGAGCCATCTATCCAGCTCCCAGGGTTGTTTTCTTATCCTAGTGGATGGAATCTTCCTGAATCTTCACATGGTCCTTCTCCTGGGCATGCGTCCTGATCTGGAAAGACGTCTCAGTGGTTAAAGTCTTGCAAAAGACTCTGGTTCAATTCTCCGCATCCACATAGGGGTTAAACATTCTGTAACTGGTTCTAGAGGACCCAACATGCTCCTCCAGCCTCCTTGGGTACCAGGCATGGTCATGGTACACATATACAGGCCGAGCACATATGTGAGTACCATCAAAATAAACAAATCTCTCTCTCTTTTTTTTTAGTCCTGTTAATTAGAGCCCAAACTAATAACCTCATTTAACCTCTTTAAATATTATATGTCCAAATGCAGTCATATTTCTAAGATCACGGTTGCAACATCAGATAAAGTTGCAACATCAACATATGAATGGGGGTTGGGGCATGACTCAACACTTACAAGCTTCTCTGTTTCCAGGGTTGTTAACTTTTTTAAAGACATGGACAGACATCCATCCCTAAGTTGCAATGAGTGTTCATGTAGATACTGGTTTGTGTGAAGCCCAGAGTTCAATCTTGTTTGTTGGTTTTTTGGTTTTTTTAGTTAGTTGATTTGTTGGTTTATTTTAAGACAGCATCTTCTACTGGCCTGAGGTTCTCTAATTAGTTTAGCCTGGTTGGGCAAGCCCAACTCCATCTGCCCATCTCCATCCCCACAGTGCCAAGGTTACCTGTGCATATGGCCACATCCAGCTTTTTTTTGTTTTTTCAATGTGGGTTCTGAGGTCTGACACTGAATTTTCATGCTTCTGAAGTGAGAACTTTATAGGCTGAGTTATCACAAGCCCCGTTTTTCTAGAATTATATTACCCACATGGTTTTGAGTCTTGCAATGATTCAATGGTGCTAAGAGTTTTCCTAATGACTTTCATCGGTGTGTGTGCAGAGGGACCGGAAGTGGGATCTGCCTGCCCTCCCCCAGCCCCCAGTTGGGAGACCTTGTGAGGTAGCCTACCTAAAGATACAGAAGGGAGGCTAAACAGGACAGAAACAGGTGGCTGGCAACCCTCTGCAGAGGCCCAAAGGTTCTTGAGACACCAAACGAGGGAGTTGGAAGGTGTTGAGAACCAAATGGCATGTCTCAACAGGCTTCAATAGCAGCCTCCCAGAATCTCTTCCCAAGGACGTCTCTCTGTCTCTCTGTCTCTCTGTCTCTCTCTCACTCTCTGCCTCTCTCTCTCTCTCTCTCTCTCTCTCTCTCTCTCTCTCTCTCTCTCTCTCTCTCACACACACACACACACACACACACACACACATACACACACACACAGAGAGAGAGAGAGAGAGAGAGAGAGAGAGAGAGAGAGAGAGAGAGGCAGGGAAGTCCTTCAAGGTGGCTGGCTTGCATCTACCCAAGAGATAACCAACTGGACTCCAGACAGTTAAGCTGATTCCAGGAGGGAAGGGAGGAGCCAAGAAAGAGGGAGAAGGGCACAGAGTTTGTGTATAGAGCAAATATCCCAGGGTGGAGACTGGGTCTGCAGAGATGCTGTGGCATGAGTCTAAATAAAGAGGAGTAAGGCAGGAAGCTTGTGCAAGAGCAGGTAGCCCAGTGGTTGGCGGTCTTAGTGGGAATCGCATGTTATCCTGAGCACTGTGGAAGCCTGGGGAGGTTTGAGCAAGACCATTTATTTGCATTAGGAAGCTGGCCTGCCGGGTATGTGGAAAATGAGTAAAACATGGGTTTTAAGGCTCCCCATGCTTGGCTGTGACCCACAGGAAACAAAGCACAGTCCAGCACAAACAAACACAGGCCCACATTCTAAGCAGAAAGAAGCTTACCCATTGCTGTGGCTTGCATGAGGGTCGGCCCTGGCCAGTTGCCATGGTGAGGGCTTGGCCATTAGGATGGAGCTCTTGGAGATGGTAGAACTTTAGGGGTGTGCCCTGTGAGAGGTTCTTTGGTCATTGGGCATGCCCACAAAGGAACTGTGGGATGCTAGTCTCCCCTCCCCCTTGCTCCTGCAGTGGATTTTGCTTGGCTGCACAGCACACCCTTACCATGACATGCTACCCTCACCAGCCACTGGGTTCCAGAATCCTGAGCCCCCAAACACCTGTTCTCACTGTAAGCTGCTTATCACTGCCATTTCATGCTAGTGATGGAAAACTAACACTATATCCCTTCATTAAGGAAAAGAATACAATAAGGTAATATTCAACAACCGAATTAGGAGGCTGGAGAGATGGCTCCACAGTTAAACACACTGGCTGCTCTTGAGGGGACCCAGGTTCAGTTGCCAGCACCCACATGACAGCTCACAACCAGCCTTATACACATGTGCACAGAGCTGTTGGCTGAAGTCTGAGGTGTATCCCACTTAGGAAGCTGAGATATGGGCTCTTTTGCCACGGAGATTAATTCCAGCATGAGTCCGTTGAAACAAAGCCGGGTTATTAAGTAGAGAAAGGGAAATAGTATATGTTTTAGATTTGAGCAAGGATGGTGGTGTCTACATGTCTTAGTGATATTTCGTGGTCTTTAAACTACACTCTCCCAGAAGATGTCGTTCAGAAGCTAAGCCAAGTTTTAAGATTAAGTAATAAATATGAGCTGTCTTACCTTAAATAATTTCCTTTTGTAAATGAAATAGCAAGGCAGTTTACAAAAGTTATTGCTCTCATCTAGGGATGAGAGGGGGAAACTGACGAGGTGAATGTCAAAAGTCACAGACCTCCAACCCACTCAGCCTCAGGCAAGATTGTTTTGCTTGGTGCCTTTTCTCTCCGGTTGAAAGTCCCTTAGAAAGGCACGTGCTAGCTTTCTTCAGACAAGCTTCACAGTTTCCGAGTGTTGGTGGCATTGATGCCCTCCAGGCTCAGCCAGCAAGAAATGCAAATCAGGTACGGAAGTGAGGGACTTCTGGTTCTTCCTGAGTCCCCTCGATTTTCCTGTCTACCATGTCTTACACCCACACACTATGCTAATACTCCATATAATACTCCATAGATACATTCTCCCCACAACAAACATATATACTACATACCACAAAACAAACAGACTCAGATCCTACATGCCACGTACGCCACACACATGCAAAGCAAGTCCACATGTGTCTAACACTGTTCTGTTCTTGCCCCCTCCTTACATCTGAGGCTCACGAAATTAATTTCATGATCTTGAGCAGAAGTTTGGAAAACACAAACTTTGAGGGAGACAGAGGAAATCCACGGGCCTCTGTGAAAGGGATCTTTGGTCTGGGGTCTGCCCTTGACCACGAACAGAGTGACTGCCCCTGGGTGGAGCCCTGGCCTGAGGCTCCAGCTAAGGCTGGAGGCTTCCTCACACTGTCAGCTGCCAAGAATGAGAGAGGCTGAGTCGGGCAGCCTGCCAGTGAGCCTGCAGGAGGAACCCTCAAAAGTATGCCCAGCTTCCTATCTGGGAAGCGCCCTCATTGTTTTTATATTATCTTTTCATTTCACAATACCCGGTGTGTTTTCTTATTAGTGTTTTCTACACTGTAGCTGAGTGATAAACTGTAGTCAGCTCTCTGCATCCACAGGTTCCAAATCCTCAGACTTAACCAATTCCAGACAGCGGACATTCTGGAAAAATCACTGAGTCTGTCCTAAACATCAACAGATGTCCTTTGCCATTGCTTCCTCCACAGCACAGGAAAGCAAGTACTGACCGGAGCACTTCAAGTACTGACCGGAGCATTTCCGTGGGGTTGGGTCTATTCTAGAGGTGGTTTAATACACAGAAGAGGGGCAAGTGTTATGCGTGAATAATCTGCCACTTTGTATCAAGAACTTGGGCATCTGCGGAGCTGGGTATAGAGACAAGAACCCTGGAGACAGTTCTCCAGGAGAGTGTAGTGAATTTCACACAGCTTTAAAAGAAAAAGAAAGAAAATAAACCAGGTGAGCTGGGCGGGGCAGAGCTGAGTAGAACAGAGCAGGCCGTAAGGGTAAGTATTGATATCATAGCGGTAGATATGTGTTGGATTTTAAATTTTCTGCAGCTGTCAAGTAAGCTACTACATAGATGAAGCTGTAAATACAAGGCAAAGAGAAAAGGTCATGTTCATGATTCAGACGCAGAAGTACAGAATGGAGCAATCCCAGAAGTCACCAGTTGAAAAAGGAAAAAAGAAAGTCAGATGCCCACAGCCAATGGCTGACCCCACTGAGCCAAGGAATTGAATCATCTCAATCATTGTTTTTCCTGGCTAGTATCCAGCCAGATGACCATCCTTCCTGTTGCAAACAAGTCTGCTTCTTGGCATAGAGCTGAGGCCTCAGCCATGGGTAGTTTTCTTTCTTAAGGGATTTGGTTCATGTCCCTGTACGGATGGGAAGTCACGGCTTTGTGGGTTGGAGAGCCAGGGTAAGCATTAGCAGCAGCTGGAGTCTGAAGGCAGCTGGAGGCAGAATTCCCACACCCACTACAGAACACAGTCTGCTTTGCTCAAGGATTACTGGCATATATGTTCACTGTCTTTCCATTATCTTCACAGAAACATCTAGACTGGTGCTTGTCCAAGCACGTCCTAGCCAAGCTGACAGGTGAAATGACCCATCAGTCATGCTTCCTCAGTTTCATTCCTAGGGCTGTGAGGAAATACACTAGCAAAAAGCAACATGGGGAGGAAAGGGTTTATTTGACTCCATACTTCATCATTTTAGAGACATCAAGGCAGGAACTGAAGCGACCAGTCCTATCACACCCACAGTCACGAGCAGAGAGAGATGGACGCACCCACACTCTCTACTTTTTTGCTTGCTAGCTTTCTTCATTCTTACATAGGTCAGGGCCCCAGCCTAGGGAATGGTGCTACCCACAGTGGGCCAGATTCTCCCACATCAATTAACAATCTAGACAACTGCCCCCAGACATGCCCACAGACCAACCTGAACTCGATAATTCCCCATTAAGATTCTCATCCCACGTGATTCAACAGTTGAAGCTAACCAGCACACCACCTTAGGAAATAGTATCACCGTCTAACTTGACATCTTATCTGTTATTAGTAGACACCTAACTCTGGGTGCTGGGAGTTAAGTTCATTTCCTTATGCTACCTTGCTGCATGGCCACCTAGCACAGCATTCTAGAAATCATCGGCCTACCCATGTCTAACCCATCTGTACTACTATCATCCTGGATGGGCAGAGGTTCTACCTAGGAGCTGTCATTCCCAGGGGACATTGTAGAAAGTTAGGAGGGCAACACTGGTCCCATGATGATGGGGTGAGGGCTACCAGCATTTGATGGGCAGAGGCCAAGGAGGATGACCACTGTGCAATCTCACAACCATCTTCCATGATGAATCCATGGCTGGATCTATGAAGGGAAATCCCTGTTTGTAATTCTTCAAGCTTAGAACTTACTTCTGTTTTACATTTAAATATATATATATATACATATACCAATGTAGACAATATATAGATATATCCAAATTCATATGTCTCTTTATCAACACTGAATGTGATTTTCCCTAAAGAGAACTCTGTTCTGGAGTTCACACTCCACCACTGGACTTCCTTCCATGTCTGACTTCAACACTAACTGAGGACAGACACTCCCCCCCACCCACCCCACCCCAGTCACCTAACAACACTAACTGAGGACAGACACTCCCCCCCCCACCCCACCCCAGTCACCTAACAACACTAACTGAGGACAGACACTCCCCCCCCCCCCCCACCCCAGTCACCTAACAACACTAACTGAGGACAGACACTCCCCCCCACCCCACCCCAGTCACCTAACAACACTAACTGAGGACAGACACTACCCGGACCCCAGTCACCTAACAACACTGAGGACAGACACTCCCCCAACCCCAGTCACCTAACAACACTGAGGACAGACACTCCCCCGACCCCAGTCACCTATCTCATTGCCTTGGCCAAGACTCCCTGCCATGTTGTTGCTACATCAAGTCCACCACAGCCATTTATCCTGAACCCCACTCCACAAAAGCCAGCGTTCTTACAGCGTCCTTTTTCTAGCTTTAATATCTCGCTGTTCTCTCCTTCCTACCTCCCAGCCCCAGGGGAAGTCCTTCTCACTCTTTGATCAATTAATCAGGACATTGAACCCCAAAATGGATTGTTGGCAAACAAACGTAATCCTCACTTTTCCTGGCCACACTGCTCAGGAGAGAGACAGACAGGAGCCAGACAACAATAATATAATAATAAAAATATATAATATAATAATAATAATAACAACAACAAAATAATCCTGGAGATTGTCCTGGGCGCTGCCCTCCTACTCAGAGAAACGACTGGGAGCCCAGAGCTAGGTTCTTTCTTTGCTAGTACTGCAAGTTCCTTTGGGTCCAGAGCCAGAGTTCTAGCTTTAAGGTTTTGCAGGAATTTCCCCAAAGCTTTCTGTTTCTGCGAGTTCTGAATCCACAGACTCAACCAGCCTTATATTTAAAATATTCAGAGAGGTGACTGGGGAAAGAGGACAGTGGATAATGCATTTGCTAGGCAAGCATTAGGACCCGAATTCAGCTCCCCAGATCACCGGACATGGGCCTTCAAACGCCTTCAAAGTGATCAAGCACTGCTTCGTGGCACCTGCCAGGTAAGGACTCTCCACTAGACGCCCCTGCTACACTAACACTGCTGTGTCTACCCCACCATTGGGAACTGAAATCTCTCTGAGCATCTTAATGTCTTTCTTTCGACGTCTAAGGAGATGGCTCTGTCAGTCCAGCACCTGACTTGCAAACATAAAGACCCGAGTGAAATCCTAGAACCCAGGTAAAAATGTGGCTGTGGTGGTGCTCATGTAGTCCCACCCAACACAGGGAAGTAGGCAGAGGAGGATCCCTGGGGCTATTGGCCAGCCATTCTAGCCTAGTTGGTGACTGTCAAGCCAATGAGAGACCAAGACCTTGTCTCAGAGGATGTGGGTGGCAGAGAATGACACTCAGGATTCTCCTCTGGCCTCCACTCACATGTTCACATACATAATACATGTGTGCATTCTCACATACACAAATAAACAAGTAGATAACTTTAAGAGAATTTAGAGTATTGTATAAAAGGTGGGGTGTAGCAGATAGAGGAGAAGAGGAGGGAGAAGTGTCTCCCAGGGGAAACTGGGCCATTGTCCTTCTGGAAAGACACTGTGTAGATATAGTCTCTAAACACGAGGACAACACTGTAAGCCTGCATGTCAATCTGCTCAGCTAGAGCAGTGCTGTCTCAGTGCCAAGCAGGTGGCTAGCAGGTGAGGATCAGACCTCAGAGAACAGAGCTGACCTTGAAAAACAGCTCAAGAAGGAAATGAGTCATTGTAAGACTCTGAGGTGGGGAAAGGTCATGTGCATTGTAGCCAAGTACTTGGGTTGAGGTTGGGGCAGCAGTGGCAGCTGCCTCTTATCCCTTCAGGCAAGGCAGTGTGTCCTGCTCACCATAGGCTCAACAACAGCCTGTGAGCAGATCTCTTGCAGCTCCAGCTCCACTTCCTCCATCTGCTGGGCTGAGGCGGCAGCACGTGGCCAAGTGGGGTTTGGGATTCTCAGCCTCTATGGCTCTCACCGCCTCACACGTGCAGGTTTGAGGGAAGTTCATGGCCTGCCAAGGGGCACAACCATCTGACACGTGAGCCAGGACCTGCCAAGAGAATGCTAGAGTCCAGAATTTGGCTTCAGATGTGAATTTGACCCAAGGTGCATTCACACTAGACGCAGGACCAGCTCCAGTTCTCCAGCACGTTGTCTGGGGCTCTCTCTACTGCCCTGGAAGAACAGGAGATTGCTGAGTATAAAACTCTATGAACAGAAGCACCAGACCTACATTGCTGCAGCTCAGAGAATTCACGAATTCTCTCCTTCCGTGAAAGCTCTGACATACACGTGCATTCCATATCTAGAATCTTCTTTCTCCACAAATCTCTTTCATGGCTCTTGTTACAGGCCTTCCCTCTGCAAGAAAACACTGCCACACACTTCCTGTGAAAAGCAGAAGTTGTCACTGGGGACTCTGACCTTCTTCCTCCAACGACACATATAGTCTATCTTCACTTCCTCCATTACAAAGGATGCCAACCAGGTGTCTGCTGCTGTGGAGAGTCAGCCCTTCTGTGTCCCTGGACTCCCTCATCCTATCTCAACCAGTCCAGTCTTGTCTTTCTCTCCTTTATCAATGTATCCCTCTCTCTAGGGTCATTCTCAATAGACCATGATCACGCCCAACAGCTCTCCACCTTCAAAACACACTTTAGACAGACAATGGCACACCTTTTCAAAGGGCTGCTGTGTGACAGGCTTTTCCTGGGGAGACGCAACACACATGTTCTCTCATGACAGAACAAAGTATAAACACCACCAGAGCCCAGCTTGGTGAACCAGTGAGTTTTATGGAGTTACTTTACAGGATCGTGGGTGAGGGGTCCCTAACAGGAGCGTAGGTGAGGGGTCACTTACAGGAGCGTAGGTGAAGGGTCACTTACAGAAGCAGAAGTGACTAACACAACACCAAAGCCTGCCCCAGTATGGTGACAGTTCCCCAAATCTGGGAACCTGGAGCACACTGCAGAGCCTGCAGGCAGCTCAACAGGTAGCTGAGTTGCTCAAAGCCTCTTTCAAAAGCTTGACTAGTTTCTGCTTCTTCCAGGCTGCTCAGCTGGTCTCAGAATTTCTTTGCAGCTTGGCTCACCTGAGAACAATTCTCAGTGGTCTTTACTGTTTACTCTTGGGAGGGAGGGGCCTAGTGAATCTTGTCAGCTTCAGGAACTTCCTGAAGTGAGTTTAGGTTGTTCACTTTCTGTCTTAAGGAGCCTCCCTGAACGATGGAGTGTTTCAATCTAGAAGGACACTACCACACAACAATGGCTAAAATCTGACACTGATTACAAGGGCTGGCAAGGATCTGGGAGAACAGGAACTTTCATTCATTGCTGCTGGGAATACAAAACAATACAGCACTTCAGGAGATAGCTTGGTAGTTTCCTATAAAACTGACTATGTCATGCTATATGCTCTTTCAAGCATGCTTAAATGAATTAAAAACTCATATCCAGAAGCTTGAGGATAGGCTCAGTGGTTAAGAGCACTTAGTGCTCTTGGGAGGACCTAGCTTGGGGTCCTAGAACCCACATGGTGGCTCAGAATCCTTCCTAACTCCAGTTCCAGAGGACCTAATGATCTCTTCTGATTTCTGTTATTCCTCTCAGGTGGTGTGCACACATGCATGCAGGCAAAATACACTGACAAGATAGAGTAAGTAAATCTAAAAACAATTAGGTAGATGTTTTTCACTTAAAAGTCCTTTTTTTTTTTTTTTTTTTTTTTGCTGGGCGGTGGTGGCGCACGCCTTTAATCCCAGCACTGGGGAAGGAGAGGCAGGTGGATCTCTGTGAGTTTGAGGCCAGCCTGGTCTCCAAAGCAAGTTCCAGGAAAGGCACAAAGCTACAGAGAGAAATCCTGTCTTGAAAAACCAAAAAAAAAAAAAAAAGTCCCATTTTTTTTCTTTCAAATATCACAGTGTTGGTACGTCTAATAAATCTTTACCAAACCCAAGGTCATCTGGACTTTCTCTGACATTATCTAGTACTATCATATCCTGTCAAGGTTTGCATTTTACACAGGGGCCTATCATCTACTTTCAAGCTAGTTTTTGTAAAATCTGTGTTTAGTGTCACATTTTGCTTATTTAGTTGTATCGGGCAGCTTTCTGCTACTGTAACAAATATCCCAGGTAGTCAACTTAATGACATGCAAATACGACATGAATATTCATCGTCCTCTTTGGTCTCCACCGCCTCCCTCCCTTCAGACCTCTTCCTCCGCTCTCATAGACTTCCTTCTCTTTCCATCACCTATATATACATTTGCATATTTACATGTATTTTTAAAATCTACATTCCATATATGAGGGAAGTATATTATTGCTCTGAGTTTGGTTTATTTTGGTGGACATAATGGTCTCCAGTCCCACCCTTTTTCTGCAATATTTCTATTTTTAATGCACAAATGGGGGCATGCAACACACACAGTTTTGTATCAGCTTTAGCCCATTTGCTGGAGCTATTTCTGCAACTTCTTTGACACTGTGGCTGAAAATATTGTCAATGCCAAATGTCTTTTGCTTGAGAATCAGGATCCCAGATAAGAGCCTTCCGAATTTATGGGACTGGTAGGAATTCTGCCCAGGGTAACATCAGAGGTCAGGCTGTGACACCTCTTCATGATCAGCCCACAAAGAGGGGCTCCACAAACGTCAGACTTCCCAGGTGAAAATGTTCCTTTACACTGCCTGTGGTGGCTTCTTGTAGTCATGCCAGCACTTGGTGCATGGGGCAGGGAGAGCTCAAGTTTCAGGCCAGTTGGATACAGACGGGGAAAAAAAATCCCTGCACAAAAACATGACTCCCTGTCTCTTTCCTCAAGAGACCTGAAAGTGATATTCAATGCTCAAAATAGGCAGAGAGTATAGTCAGCCCTCCTCACACCTTGACTTATAGATTTCCGTTAACATTTCCACATTGGTAACATTCATGTTTAGACTGCTCACACCCCACTGAAAGCTGCCCCACATTCTATTTTGTAAGACAAAGAATGTCAGTGCCTAATAGGTAAGGAAGGATTGTTCTCCTTACTCTAAAATATCTTTTTCTTCGGGGTGGGGGGTGGGGAATATTAAGCAAAGACTCAAGGAGAAGCAGGGGGTGGGTTATGATATTTATAATTTTTGCCTATACCCTGAGTGGAAATTATTATCAGAGGAACTTATGAGCAAGTAAGCAGGGTACCCAGCAGAGAGAGAGTCCATTCGTCCAGGCCTTCGTGGATTGGGCCTAGGGCCTAGCCCATGATCGGCAAGCGCTCTGACACTCAGTCACATGCCCAACCCCTTTTTCCTTTGTATTTTGAGACAAGGTCTCCTTATATTGGCCAGGCTGGCCTTAATTTTGCTCGGTATCCCAGGTAGGCACTGAATTTGAGATCCCATTGTCTTGGCCTTGTTA
The DNA here is from genome assembly GCF_903995425.1 of Onychomys torridus. Lineage (NCBI taxonomy): Eukaryota > Metazoa > Chordata > Mammalia > Rodentia > Cricetidae > Onychomys > Onychomys torridus. Next base: position 68,497,914 of record NC_050454.1, read on the forward strand.
GGAGCTGGGAGCACACACTCACACCACCACATCTGGCACCCAACACATTTATATCGAGTTAGCTCTGGGTACCAGGCGCTAACCTCGCCCCCTGAGGAGGCCAAGATAACAAAACAGCCCCCCAAATCCGTTATCTCCGGCTCCTTAGACTGTACTTGAAGTGGGTGGGGTTGCGGCACCCTAATGGATAAGAAAGTGCCCAATCTGGTGGCCTTGCCCGGGCCTCTCTCCGCCCCTGGCTCCGCCTCGCGTCTCTGGTCTCCTTCCCAGACCTCCGCTGGTCAAGCGGCTCGGAATCAGAGGTGTCCTAGAGCCTCCCTGGTCTAACTCCAGACCCGGGGGAGCCTTGCGGCTAGCCGAGACTGTCCCGGTTGCCGAGCACCGGCCACCACCCCGCGGTCCCTCCCGCTTTCGGCCTGGGTCGGCTCCCGTGCCGTGCGCACCAGCGCCTGGTGCCCAGAGCAGCTCCGAGGTGGCCCCAGGGACATCTCCGCGGGGATCTGCGAGACGCAGCGGTCCAGGTACGGCGGGGACCGCGGGAATGTGGGTGGGGACCTCTGGCATCGCCGACGGGAGGGCAAAGGCCGCCTCCCCGCTGCCAATTCCCGGAATCCCCTTTCAATTTCTCCTCGGGACTCCGCCTCTTCCTGCCTCTCTTCCCTGGAGGTTCTGGGGACTCTGGCTCCTACGACCCCGCACCCCACGAGCTGCGACCCAGAGTCCCCCGCGGCCCCTGTGTTGTCTCTGGGGCGGTCTCCAGGCAGCGGCTCGCCCTACACAGGCGCCTTCTTTTTGTTGCTCGTGCAGTGAACCCTGGGTTTTTGTGGGCTCTCCATCTGCCTTCGCCCAACCCGCGTCGCCTCCCCGAGAGTGCATGGGAATCCTCAGCACTAGCCACTACCAGATCCTAGAGGGTGGACGTTCCTCAGGATCCACTCACTCTCCCTTGCCAGGCTCGGTTACCCTTCCAGCCTCTGCGTCCAGGTCTGCGGCCTGACCCCGAGCCCTGCATCGGAAGCCCCAGGATCATTAGTTAGTTCAGGAGCCCACGAGGTCAGGGCAGCAGGCCTTGGGGTGTCCTGCATCCTGACTGAGGCACCCCTAGGAAAGTGAGGGTCGGGGACGAGGGGTCACAGAGGCAGAAGGTGGACAGGAATGGGACACTGGAAAGGCACTGAGTGAAGAATACTGGGATTTTTGGTAGCTTGCATTTCTATTTGCGTGCCAATAGTTGCGTGCGGTGAGCAGTTGCCTCCATTGACCCATTTATTTGGTTAACAGGTCTTTATTGGAAAACTTTTGATAAGCTCCGAACTTTTGCGTTTCAGTGTTTGTTTGATGTCCTTGTTTTGTTTGACAAGAGGTCTTAGGAAACGGCCCAAGTGTCACCAGAAGCTGAGTCTGCCCCATTGCCTCTTGCCTATCAGTCCTTCTGTGTAGCCTTTGGAGGCTACTGAGGTGGGGTGGGGGTGGGGAGTGGGGTAACAGAGGTCACACCGAAAATGTCTTCATCGAATTCAACAGCACACTAGAGATTTGGGCACATCTGATGAGGCCATGAGTTTGTCTCCGGAAATGGCTGCTGTTTCACAAGTGGCTTTTCAATATTCAGTCAAAAAAAGAAAAACCCGGACGTGACTTTAAAGTCTGTTTTTTTCCTGTGTTTATTTAAACATTAAAAAGCAGCTGAAGATTAAGTTAGTGATAGAGTTCTTTCCTTGTATTCTTGAAAGCCCTGGCTTGGATTCTCAGGGCTGCACATTCTAATTAATTATTTAATTAATGTTGAGTTAAAGGAGATCTCTCTGGGGTTTGGTTTGGATGACTTAACAAAGTGTGATAACCTGGTTGAAAGAAAACCAGAAGAGGTGCTGTTTTCAACATGAAACTACTTTTTCTCTCTTTTTCCCTTCTTTTATTTTTTGTTGGTTTGTTAGGTGATAGTGGGAACTGAAACCATATTAGATAAATGACAGGTTCTCTAGTGCCGAACTACATCCCCAGCCCAGAAATCTCACACACACACACACACACACACACACACACACACACACACACCACACACACACACACACACACACACACACACACACCACACACACACACACACACACACACACACACACCACACACACACACATACACACACAACACACACACATACACACACAACACACACACATACACACACAACACACACACACATACACACACACCACACACACACACACATACACACACACCACACACACACACATACACACACACCACACACACACACATACACACACAACACACACACACACACATACACACACAACACACACACATACACACACAACACACACACACACACACACACACATACACACACACACATACACACACACCACACACACACACATACACACACAACACACACACATACACACACACCACACACACACACATACACACACACACATACACACACCACACACACACACACATACACACACACACACACACACACACACACACACACACACACACGCATTTCAGTAGCCAGGCATGGCAGTTCAGCCATGTAATCAGGTAATCTCACTCAAAACTCAAGAGGCTAAGGCAAAAAGATTTTGTATTAGAGACTAGTGTAGGCTGCATGGTGAGATCTTAGCTCAAAGAGAGAAGGGGGTGGGGTGGTCACTCCCTCCTACCCACACCAAGCCTCACTGGACTCCATTGTCCTGCTACATCTCGAGACCTTCAAACCATTGAAGAGTCAGTGACACAAATATATTCTTTCATTATTGGTCTTCATATTTTAGCTACCCTACTACCCAAATTGTCATTGATTTTAAGATGTACCTTAAAAGTATGTAACTAAGAAGAGTCATTCATACTACCATGCCTCATTCCAGAAATGTCAAAAGTGATCAGGGCGGTGGTGGCGCACGCCTTTAATCCCAGCACTCGGGAGGCAGAGGCAGGCAGATCTTTGTGAGTTCGAGGCCAGCCTGGTCTACAGAGCTAGTCCAGGACAGGCTCCAAAGCTACAGAGAAACCCTGTCTCGGAAAGAAGAAGAAGAAGAAGAAGAAGGAGGAGGAGGAGGAGGAGGAGGAGGAGGAGGAGGAGGAGAAGAAGAAGAAGAAGAAGAAGAAGAAGAAGAAGAAGAAGAAGAAGAAGAAGAAGAAGAAGGAGAGTAGTTAGAATTTTCCTGCCTGGCCCACAGTCAGGACAAATCTCCCACCTGCCAGGCCCATAGATGCTCAGAACCAAAACCAACCAAGTAAACACACAGCAACTTACATTGCTTACAGACTGTATGGCCGTGGCAGGCTTCTTGTCATCTACTTCTTCTGTCTTAAATTAACCCGTTTCTGTTAGTCTATACTTTACCACATGGCTTGTGGCTTACCGGTGTCTTTACATGTTGCTTCTCATGGCAGCGGCTGGCAGTGTCTCCTCCCAGCCTTCCTGTTCCCAGCCTTCTCCTCTTCCTTGTCCCGCCTACCCTATCCTTCCTGCCTGGCTACTGGCCAATCAGCACTTTATTTATTTTGACCAATCAGAGCAACGCATTTGACATACAGAGCATCCCGCAGCAAGAAGAAGAAATGTCAAAAGTGTTCTGTCGTTCATGAAATCAGCAGTGTGGTGACGCAATCTGTGTTTGTCAGCCCTAGATGTCCTTGAACTAGCTCTGGAGACCAGGCTGGACTCACAGAAATCCTCCTATCTCTGCCTCCTAAGTGCTGGGATTAAAGGCGTGTGCCACCACTGCCTGGCTATGGTCAGCCCTTCTATCATGGCAGCAGGTCGAGCCAGGGCCCACACTCATGTGTGACCTGTCCTCATGTCATTGTCCCTTACACAAAAGAGTGTGTGGTGGTTTGAATGAGGTTGGACCATATATCTTCATACTTAGTCCCCAGTTGATAAACTGTCAGAGAAGGATTAGGAGGAATGGCGTTGTTGGAGGAACTGTGTCACCGGAGGTGGGCTTGGAGGTTTCTCCCTCTCTCGACTCTCTGCCTGTGGATGGTGATGTAGCTCTCAGCTACTGTCCCAGTACCTGCCTGCATGCTGCTATGCTCCCCACCATGATAGAAATGAACTGTATAGTAGCCTTTCAGAGATAGTAACCCCCCAAAACTGTAAGCAAGCCCCCAGCTAAATGCTTCCTTTATAAGAGTTGCCTTGGTCATGGTGTCTTTTCACAGTAATAGAGCACTGACCAAGACACAGTATAACAGCAAGTTGCATTGTATGAGGTACCCTAAGCAATATAGTGGTGATATACTAATGTATATGGGAGGATGTATGTTCTATGCAGATACCATGGAATTTATATAAAGGACTTGAGGACCCTTGATTCTGGGGGTGGGGCTCCTGGCACCAACCCCCCAAGGGATATTCAGTGACTGCTGTCCATTTCCCTGAGGTATCTTTCTTTTATGTCCTAAAAGACAAAACTAGAGGGGTTGGGGGTATAGCTCAGTGAGTAAGGGCCTTTGTTGTGGAAGCAGGAGGACCTGAGTTTGAATACCCAGCACCCACAAAAAAGCCATAGCCATGCATGCCTGTAACCCTAGCACTGGAGAATGAAAACAGCGGACCCCAGAAACTTCCTGGCTAGCTAGCCTAACCTTAACAGTAAGCGTTGGGCTCAATGAGAGACCTTGTCTCCAAAAAGGATGGAGAGTGGCAGAGAAAGTGATAATGTCTCCCGATGTCTGGCCTCAGCGTCCTTGTGCATAAGGGGACACACACCCAAACACACACCCACACTCATACACAGAAAGAATGAAACTAGGGGCTGGGGATTTAGCTCAGTGGTAGAGCGCTTGCCTAGCAAGCACAAGGCCCTGGGTTCAATCCTCAGCTCCAGAAAAAAAAAAAGAAAGAAAGAAAGAAAGAAAAGAAAAAAGAAAGAATGAATGAATGAAACTAGAAAAACTGGGTATAGTCATTCTCAAAGAATTACACTTTTAATCCCTGTATTCAAGTACCTGAAAAAAAGGGGGATTTATATGAGTTCAAGGCCAACCTGGGCTATCTAGTGAGTCCCAAGCCATCCTGGGCTACATAGTAAGAAGCTAGCTATCTCAAAAGAAACAAACAACAACAACAAAAAAGAATTAAACTACTGGTGTGCAATCCAGAAAAGAATAAATGAGAAGCATTTGCTTCTGAGAAGCGGCTGACTGGCTTAAGAACAGTGAGAGGCAGAGACAAGAAGTAAATGGATCAAGGGGAAGGAAGGGCTGGAATCACTGGAAATTTTTTCTGGAGCCAACAGGAAGATGAACACACTAGTTAGCCTAGAAGCCAGTTTATAAACTGGACATCTTTAAACTTTATCTTAGTTTTCATCTGTTCATTTTTATTTCTGAGGTTCTTAAAAACGCCTTTTAAAATTCAACTGTGCTCCAGGCACTAGAAACTGTTCCACAAGTCAACAAAAATCTTGAACATGTCTTTTATCAGGAAAGAAGCAAGTGGCCAAGCGTGGCTGTTTTCTTTTTCTCAAAAGGGAGCAGCAGGCTTTGTGTGAGCGGAGACCTGCTAGAGGGGCCTAGCTGCCCCAGCTGGAGGACAACCCAGATGAATGGTTGACCCTGCTTGCCTCCCCCTTACTGGCAGCGAGCAGCAAGCGAGCGTACCAGGCACCAGAGTCTCTGCGGAGAAAGCAAGCCCAGAGTTCTGGGGCAGACTATGCTCTCTTGTGTGCCTTCTCCCCAACTCCTGTACGAGCTCCTCCTTCAGGGACAAGAAGCTGCCCTTGCTCTCCTGTCAAAGCCGAATGAGACTGAGGTATATGAAAGGATGGCGGTGCACTACCGCACAGTTGCAGTGATGGAAGCCGGCCACGTGCAGCAGAGAGGGGCGGGAGGAAGGGCTTGTCAGGAGTCTTACTTTAAAATACCTATGCAGTGGGTGGCTGTTTGAGCCATGCCCTGAAGCACCGCCCCTGGGGAGGCAGCTGTAGCCGGCACACCTGCCTAAGATCTTGAGGTACCCGTCCCTGGGGCGTGGCCACCAGCGACCCTTAAGACCTGGGATGCACACACGCCCTCTCCCTTGGCTACCTCGTGGTTTTGGATGCTGAGATCTTGGACCAAGCCTTTGGCGTGAGACATAGCTCAGCTTTCCCAGACCCTACGATAAATCTCTAGTGGTTTACCCCCAGATAAATTCCTTTGATCCTTAAAGAGACCCTACGGATTAATCCCATTATGTCTATATGGGGCTGGACTGTAGCCCCCTTAGGAGAGTGCTGGCCTAGTATGCATGGGGCCTGCTAAGTTTGAGCCCACATACCTGGTGACACACGCCTATCACCCCAGCATCCAGGGAGGTGGAGGCGGAAGGATCAGAACCTCGGGGTCATCCTTATCCATATCATGGCATCTGAGACCTTACCTCAAATAAATATGCACAGGTTTCACGTTTATATACTATATATAAGATAGCTTTTAGCTGATATATATTTATATCTTAGAGCCGAAGAATTTCCTTATACCCTGCAGGTTGATAAAATGGAATTCATGCTGAAATATTGACTAGCCTGGTCTTGTGAAGACAACCACAGTGAGCTCATGAGTGCAGCAGGCCTGTCCTATGCAGAAGACAGTGTTTTCCCAGGTCCTCCTAACCTCTGACTACTTTTACCTTCTCTTCCATGCTATTCCCTGAGCCTTGGGAGGAGGAAGCATGATCTAAATGTCCCACTCATGAGCGAGCATTCCACAGACTCTTGTCTGAATTTGACCAGCTGTGAGTGTATATCAACTGTCATCCACTCCAGGCTACCGCACAGAGATGCTCCCCGTGAGGACCGAGGCTACGCTCATCTGTGGGTAGAGAGAAGGTTTGATACTGTGTCCACTTAGCAGAATGATAGTAGTTGTTTGATCCCTGCTAGGGAAGAGACCGTTTTCTTCATGGGAGTGGTCTCAGGTTGGTTGACCATGCTCCAGTAGACGGCCCCACAGCCATTCTGGGGAACACAAATTGGACCCAGTAAGTTATTTAAAAAAAAAAAAAAAAGGAAAAGAAGTCATGAGATTAGTAGAGATCTGAGAGATCAGTTTCGTATTAATCAAAATGCATTATATGCTTATATAAAGTTTTCAATAAAAACACTATATCAACATTTTAAATCACTAAAACAAGCTCAAAGGTGAGAAAAATGGACAAGAGAGATTGTGGATATAAGAGAATATGGAAATGAAAGACCACAAGAATACAGTCACAGAAACCATGAGTTAAAGGGAAGAATGGGAAACAGTGACAAAATAAATACATATATTTAATTTTTAATTAGATGTATTCGTTTTACTTTCTGTGTTTTATGTCTACATGCATGCATTGCTCTGTGTGCATGGTTAGTGCCCACAGAGGTCAGAAGAGGGCATGAGATCCCCTAGAACTGGAGTTGCAGATGGTTGTGAGTTGCCGTGTGGGCACCGGGATTAGAACCTGGGTCCTCTGCAAGAACAAGGCCTCTCAACCACCGAGCCATCTCCCCAGGCCCCAAATACAAATATTTTAACAGCAGAAAGGCTTGGTTTAAGGCCAAGCAAAAGCAGAGGAAAGAGATAAAGACCAGATTGATTAGAAGAATCTCCTAGAAGGCAGACAAGGTACAGTCAAGTATTTAGCATAGTTGGAATCCTTCGTATACCTAAAACGACAAGTATGACAGAAAATGTACACCAAAACAGGACAAAGAAATACCAGCGAGGCACAGGAAAAGGGCTGGCGGCCTAGAAAAACAAACTAGCCATGTTCTAGAAGGCATGGCTGCTCAGCCCCAAGAGGTCTGAAGCGATTTCAGTTCAGTGAAAAAGACCTAGTTAGGGATCTGGGGAGAAAAGGCAAAGGAGGAAAACACAAGCAAACAAACCAACCAAAGAACCGAGCTGCCCCCAGACTTGCCGGAACCAGTGATTCTGAAGGACACACAAGAGGGAGCCGTTCAAGTTGAAAGTCGGTTCAGACTTTTTCAAATATGAAAGGCAGGGGGGTTAGGAGGACCTGGAAAATGAAGTCCTGGAAACAGTAAATAATCATAAACAAGGTTAAAATGAAAGCTTGGGCAGCTTCATCTCGGTGCAGACCATATGGGTTAGAAGCCAGGTGAGTGCTTTACGTGGCCAAGGGTCACTGAGGCTTTTGTGGCCAAGCATGGAGGTGAGGGGTGATAAGCAGGATCAGGTCTGGCAGTTGGAAAATGACACAAACCCAGATGGTCCTCAGCCAGAGTGTTCAGGTCAGAAAGCAAAAGTTCAGGCTGGGAGGCGGTTCAGGGTAAAGAGCTGGCCGTACAAGCCGGAGGACACAGAAAGATCCCTGGACGTGCTGGGCAGCCAGTCCAGTCGAATCTGTGGGTTCCAGGGTCTCAATAAGAGACTCTGCCTCCAAAAATGAGGTGAGGCTGCCCTTGAGCATTGTAGCTCCTGTAGAGTGTATCTGTGTCTTTAAATAAAGCTTCTGGCTGCTTTGCCAAAAATAAACAAATGAGGTGAAAAAGTAGTAGAGAAAGACACCCCATATCCACCGCTGGCTTCTGCACGCCTGCTCACACAGACCAGATCACACCTGCACTCAAACCAAAAAACCAAGGGGAAGGAGAGCAAAAACCAGTCTTTCCAGTATTTCTCAGACCTTAAAAGGTATCATTAGACTCCTGAAAACGGCTTGTTGGGAAGATTAAGTTACTGACCTAATAATATCTGGACCCGAGCAGCCACTTACCTCTGTCCATCTCCAAGGTTCAGAAAAGGGTGTGTGGTCTCTTTGTGACCATGTTCGTAGCCACTTTTATTTTTTTCCATGTCTTTTTATTTTTTTTCCATATCCAAGGGTTCAAAGAGGATCCTGTGGGGTGGGAAGTACAGATCCCCACAGGAGTAAAGAGGGTGCTCTGCCTTGGTGAGGACTCTTGGCATGTATGGAGGGCTGACACACTGTGCTCCATCTCCTGTTAGCTCCTCATTCCCTTTTCTAAGGACGCATCATCCTATAGCATACTGGCCATATCGAGGTGTCTGCAGACCTCTGTGGTAAGTCTGCTAGTGTCTGGGGGATTTACTGACTTGTTCCCATCCAAACTCCAGACAGTTTCCCATTAGTAAAAGAACCAGTGGTCCCAGTCTATGTCTGGGCTGAAGCGCCCTACCCTGATGTCCCAGCACCTGCACCAGGAAAGCTTCAGTGGAACCGTGGGATTCTGTTGGTGTGACCTAGTTGGTACCCAACCATGGGGCAATAGCATTCATGAGTCCTGGTTAGCCTGCTGGGGAAGAGAGAGTAGCTCAAATATGAACTAGGGCTTTGAGCCCAAAATGCCCCATCAGAAGGTGCTAAAAAAACAGAGTCAAAGATAACTTAGGAATCTCTAAGACAGGAGAATGTGAAATCAAGTGTGGGTCCTTCTACAAACAAGCCCCTGAGGCTGAGAGGGGCTAACGCCAGCGTGAGACAGTAAGAGTTCTGTTTTAGGAAGACCGAGCTGTGTGGGGTCAGGGAGACTTTTATGGGGCTTTGTTAAGAATTCAGGCCAGACTCCAAAACTGGAAACTAGAGTCAGCAAACAAGAATTTAGTTAGAAGACATGTGGTATGAAAGGAGCCTGGTTTGCCCTGAACAAGGCAAGGGGAGAAGATATTTCTTGGCCCAGAGGGAGAAGAAGGGTGTGTGTGTGTGTGTGTGTGTGTGTGTGTGTGTGTGTGTGTGTGTATGCTCTCACTACTGAAGCAACCGAGTCTTGCTTCATTATACATCATGAAAACAAAGATCCATCACCATCAGAAAAAAAGCAGAGGACCACAGGTAGAGGCGGGTGTTCAGATGTTAAGTGAGTCATCTCAGATAAGATCATGCAGGCGTGCTCTGCATCCAGGAATGTTCCAGGCCATGCATCCTCTCCTCCATTAGTTGTGGTGAGAGGTAATGACTCATCACAAGGCTGTCCCGGTCAGTCGATGCTTCCACAGGAAAGTGGGGTTATGACATAAGTTGTGGGGAGGGTGATTGGATAGATAGCTCTGCAGAAGGAATGTGAATTTTAACCCAGAATCTCCTAAATTTCTCCAGAAGATGCTGTGGGTGAGACCTGCCACCAAGGGGACTTTTCAGATTGGGTTGTTTGTGGTTTCAGCCATTTTTGCTTTCTTTCCTTTTGATTTCAGTCTCAAAATGTTTTGTTTGGGGGTGGGGGGGGGCAAAGAATCTCTCTGTGACCTCTGAGACCTCAGTGAGAGAGAAGGGATAAGATCAAATGGGGCTCCTTTAAACACTTAAGAACCCCTGTCTCACCTCGGAGTGGGGAATGCTTTCTAAGACGCAAACCCCGGAAGCTGAGAAAATAAATATAGTCGTTCCTTGATAACCTCAGGAGTCAATTCCAAAGATGCTCAAACCCCGTATGAGACGCTGTCACATAGCGTGACACCCATCCTCACTGGGCACAGTGCTGTGAGCTGCAATCCCAGCATTCAGGAAGTAGGAAGGCAAGAGGGTCATTCCAAACTCAAAGCCAGCCTGATTTACATGGTGAGATCTTGTCTCAGAAGACCAAAAATTAAAAATGTAAAGATAAGGGCTGGTGATGTGGTGTAGATTGGTAGAATGCCTGTCTAGCATACTTGGGTGTGGATTGGATCCCAGCACCATGTAAAACCAGGTGTGATGGCAACTCCTTATAATCCCAACACATATGAAGCAAAAGGAGGAAGACCAAAAATTCAAGGTCATTCTCCATTACAAAGCAAATTCAAGGTCAGCGTAGAATACATGAGACCCTGTGCCAAAAATAGATAGATAGATAGATAGATAGATAGATAGATAGATAGATAAGAATTGTTACCCAATTTATACATGTCCAGTTGCATACTTAAATCATGTCTAAATTGCATGTAATATCTAGTGCGATGCAAATGATATGTGACCAATTATATTGTATTGTTTAGGGGATAATGAAAAGAAAAGCAGTAACTGTACCAATTCAATACAGACACAATTCTTTTTCTGGTATTTTGATCTACACCCTGCATCCACAGATAAGCAGGGACAATTGTACCTTTCCATGTGAAAGCATAAAAATCGGAAACTTCCAAATGGTTTACACACACACATGCACACATGCACGTGTACACAAGCCATCAAAAGGCAGGCAGAGAGCTCTCTAGAGAAGTTTAAAAAAAGAATGTGACTCACATCATGAGGGACCAGGTTCTCATACTTAGAAAGAGTCCCTGCCAAAAACAGGAAAAGAGCCATAGAGGTGGAACAAAATGCTGACACAAGAAGAATTAGACACAGCTGGGCAGCGGTGATACACACCTGTAATCCCAGCCCTCAGGAGGCAGAGCCAGGTGGATCTCTGTGAGTTCAAGGCCACCTGGTCTACAGAGTGAGATCCAGGACAGCCTCCAAAACTACACAGAGAAACCCTGTCTTGAAAAAAAAAAAAATTAGACATAACCATCGAATGTGTGGAAAGATACTCAACTCCCATCCAGAATAAGAGAGAAATTAATATTAGAAAAGAATTTTTATTTATAAATTTGATTTTTAAAAAAAGCGTTGGATGATGTGGAGAGGCTCTGGAGGGCAAACACCTCTGTGAATTGGTACAGTCGGAAAGGCTGGCAGAGAGACCGCGTCTATCCAAGTTAGAATGTTTAGCCCCCTCGCCAAGGCTCTACTGTCTGTCCCTCCAGAGCCACCTTCACTGTCTTCTCGGAGGCTCCTGTCTTCCAGCACACACCACCACCCTAGTAGAGTTTGGACATAATGAACTATGGACATAATGAACTATGGACATAATGAGAGCTGTGTATGTGTCCTTTGTTCTTTGTTCCCACCCCCGAAGCCATGGTGGCCTGGAAGTGCCACTTAGTTCCCCATCATAACTCTTCACATAAGATTTTCTCCTTACAATCTCGTGTTGGTTTTTGTTGTTTCTCTTCGAGGCCAGAGTAATAAAGCCACCCCTGTTGCTGGCAGGAGGTACTGAACATTCCCTGCTGGTGGGCATAGTTCTTATTCACATGCTTAAAGCTAGACCTTATTCAAGTCTTCCTCAGAATGTGCTAACTGGCCTGTGCTGTGCACTGTAATAACCTAATAGCCAAATACACACTGTCTTCACTCATTTTGTGCTACAATAAGAGAACAGCACAGATTGGGTAATTTTTAATAAACAGAGATTTATTTGGCTTACAATTCTGGACACTGGGAAATCCAAGATCACAACCACAGCAGGAATGGCTGGACCAAAGCAAGACTCAATCCCAACACCAAATCCTACAGTTCCATATCAGCCATCTACGCCCTTGGTGATATCATCGGAGCTCTAACTGTCTTGGGCAGCCCTGCCCTCCGGCTCTGCCTGTGGTGCATATGGCCTTCTCCTTGGACCACTCCAACTCGCCACCTGCAGCTTTCCTTGGTGAACATCCCACATTTTTGACATCTCTGGTAACCTAGGGTCTCCGTTGCAACGTGGGCTTAACCTGCACAGCTTCACACACAGCCTATTTGGGAAATGCATGCAAGAAGTACATGCCACGTCCCCCTCAGGAACTTTCTGAAGCATTGGTGTAAGACTTCATTAATCTACTCACTCTTGGGTCTTGCACTCCTACAAAAAACAGCACCACACAGAACACCAAGATCTGATGCCACCTTGAGATGTAGGCTGGCCTCCCTGGACCACACCCTCTGTCCAGCAGCAGCTTTCCAGTAGGGACGGGGATAGCACTGTATTCTATCTATGTCGTCAGCTGCTGTCTTTTCACGTGAAATGCATTGTTATAGCCGAGAGCTCTCAATGGGTGCCATCTTGCCTTCAAGATAACTTTCTTACCATCCTAGTGGAGTGCAAACTCCCTGGTGTCTCTTTAGTGGTGTTAACATCTTTAAAGTTACCAGTGTGTCATCCACACCCACCTTGCCTGCAACTTTAAACATTCCCTTCCTTGCCAGACTGCATGATTTTCTGTGCATTTCGGCCTCACCTGTTGCTCTCTTTCACCATACAGATAGATAAGAGTGATGAGCAGTAACCATGACAGCCTGCGTGAGCATCCTATCTTTAATTAAGATGTCCTCTTCCAAACAAATCAGTCCATTGCTTCCACAGGTTCTCAGGACACAGGCAGATTCTTTGCCAGACTACAGCACAAATGACCTTTAGCCAACTTCCCTATAGAGTCCTTGTTCCTCTCTGAAACCATCTGGGTACAGTCTTTACTGCTTGTATATCTGAGAGCATTTTGGTCTTCCATATTCCTACTTAAAGCTTGAAGCACTTTTTAGGCACTTAAAAGCTGCTGTAGCCAACAGCTGCAAAATCTTCCACATTCCTCCAGAAAACATTCCAAAAGCTTAGGAACCACATGGTCAAGGTTGTAACAGCAATGGCTACACTTGTTACCAGCTTCTGTATTCGTTACTTTTCCCACAGCTGTAACCAAATATCTGAACCGAAGCAACTCAAAGGAGGTTGCATTGGCTCACAGCCTGAGAGGGTCTAATCCACCACGGCAGGGAAGACATGGCAGAGTGGGTGGTGGGTGGAGCAACTTCATGGGACAATGAGTCCATAGTACTGTGCAACTATATTAAAAAAACAAGAGCATTTTCTCAAATTTATTTTTAGAAGAAAATGTTCTACCTCTTGTTTGAAAGAAAGGGAAATACATTTGGCCAGGATGGTGGTGCCTGTCTGTAATCCTAGCACTTGAGAGGCTGAGGCATTAAGGCTTGCTCAAGTTCAAACCAGCCTGTGTCACATAATAATAATAATATACGTGCTGGAGAGATGGCTCAGCAGTTAAGGGCATACAGAAGATTCACATTCGATCTTCAGAACCCATGAACTTAGGCCTCCACAGGCACCACTGCTCACATACACATACCCACACATGGATATGTAGTTAGATATTTATATATTTATGTTTTTAATAATTAAAAATAAATTAACCAAATGCCTATTTCCAGTTCAAGCATTTAAACTTTTTAAAAGTCTCCTTAACTAGGGATTGGTACCACAAGCTGGAAGAAGAACTGAGCAAATCAGTGGTGCAATCCCAAGGAACTAGGGAAGATGAAACCAAGCATTTGGCTGCCTTTTTGTTCATGCTGGCTTCAAACTCCCTATGTAGCTGAGGGTGACCTTGAACTTCTGATCCTCTCCCTACCTCTCTGAGTGCTTAGATGACAGATGTGCACCACCACACTGAGTTTATGCAAGGCTGGAGACCAGCCCGAGGCTACCAAGAATTCGGCTATTCCTTCCTCGCCCTTTATTATCATATTCCTGTGTGTGTGTGTGTGTGTGTGTGTGTGTGTGTGTGTGTGTGTGTGATTTAACAATTTAATTGGGTACTTCTGAGTTTTGATCACTTCAATATTCATTTCTTTCAGATGTGAGGAAAGGACTTCCAAACTCACCAAGATGCTTTCAAACCGCACCTTCTCCGCCATCAGTGTACTTAACCTGTGTCTTGTGGGTAAGTGCTACTTTTCATTACAGCTGTTAGAGGAGCAAGCCTGTGTCCATGTCACTACACAGCTGTTAGAGGAGCAAGCCTGTGTCCATGTCACTACACAGCTGTTAGAGGAGCAAGCCTGTGTCCATGTCACTACACACAGCCCTGTATTTAAGCCAGAACAATGTAAGGTACACTCGTATTAGGAAAATGTCCTTGTTTTTTATAGTCGAAGGGTGATTACTCTCCATAAGTCTAATTCACAGTGGAGTTTGGAAGAGGACAACCCATTTATCTCTTTCCAGGTACACAAACTGAAAATACAGCCCTGAGCTTGGCTTTAGGAATTTGATTTCTGTTTTAGCCCTTTTTTTCACTATAGTTCTATTTTCTCACACCCTTTCTCTTCTTTCCTCTTGGCTGCTTCATCTGACAGATAACCCCAGTGTCGCGTGTCCCATAGATTGTCCTTAGCAAATCCAGGAGTGTGACAATTGTCTCAGTGTAGGCATCCAAGGATAATGTATAGCACCCACTATCTCCACCCTCTATAAAATGCCAGGAACCACACTCCCCTTAAGTCACTGCAAGATCTGGAAATAGATGCCCCCCTGCTCCAGGGGGACAACACGCACTGATTCCCATCGCAAATACCCTCTCTTCTGTCACCCTTGGTAAACATCTTTACCTTAAGTGAGTTTTTTTTCTTTTTTGGTTTTTCAATTCAGGGTTTCTCTGTGTAGCTTTGCGCCTTTCCTGGAACTCACTCTGTAGACCAGGCTGTCCTCGAACTCACAGAGATCTGCCTTGCTCTGCCACCCGAGTGCTGGGATTAAAGGCGTGCGCCACCACCGCCCAGCCCTTTAAAGTGTATTAATTACCAGCATGCTTATTTATATTCTGAGATATATTTCACATAGACAGCTGCTCCACAGACACTCCCTCTTCCTACCCAACCCTTGCTATTGTCCGGTCCCAGAGACCTCACTTTACATCTGCCCTGAATGCCATCCTCAGATCATACAAGTGTCAGTGGTACCAATGTTGGCCAGGGACATTTCCGTTCTCCACAGTATTTTTGTTAGCACAAGCAAATCTCCGTGTTAATTGGCGCATGTATGTCAAAGACTCTGAAATTTACAGTGATGCTGATAATCTGAGTCCAGAATAAACCTCACTGTAACTTGTTTTTCTTCCTAGTGTATGTGAGCCTACAGCTTGCTTCATCATCTCCATTTGAGGGTAAGAATTATCCTGAGTTTGACTAAATTTAATGCAAGGGTCAAAGTCTCGGGTTTACAGATAGGGAAAAGAGAAGTTTGATCTCAGATATGCTGATAAGTTTTTTGGAATCCTTTGTCCCTAAGAGGAGCTAAGATTGTCTAACTGCAGTTTTCATTATTTGTCTCCTAAAACTATCATAAAAGAAAAAAAGCTAGAGATCATTAAGAAAACCTCTTACAGGGACACTGCTTTCAATCTCTTGTTATTAAAAGAATAAAATTCCTCCTTTTTTTGTGTGTGACTGGGGAATAAAAGTTCAATGGGGAATTGAGTTGGGAAAAGGGAGGGATGGAGGAGAGAGAGAGAGGGAAAGAATAAAGTGGGTGGAGACGAGAGGACAGGGAGAGAGCATGGAAGTCCACCCTTGGTCCAGAATGAATTGGTTATTTTGGACCCACAGACTGTACAGTTGATGAACTGGAGAAGCCCTTTGTCCCAGTCTGTTTAGAGGGGGCTGAGTTCCTGCTTGTGAACTCTCCTGCTCTGACAACATGTTGTCACCGATCAACTGAATTGCTTCATTTCCCGTGTCCAGTAGACTTCCTGCATTTTCCAGATGCCAGGAGGCTTCCACCGGGCTTCTCTGTAGGACTCTAGGTCTGAGCTCCTAAGCAGAAGAGCAATCCTGAGCTCCAAATTTCATTTTTTTTTTTTCTTTTCAACCCCTGTGCCTTCCAGAGTATCCAGATGAATCCTGCACTCTAAACCTGGCATTACGAAACTTCCGGCTAGTTTTATCATGGGAATTAAAAAACAAATCCATCCCACCAACTCACTATACCTTTTGGTACACAATCATGAGGTTGGTTGACATTCCGTCTTCTCTTCCTGGACATGTTCTCTTTCTATTATGTGATTTCTTCCCTCGATATACACACTTCCTGTCCCAGATGTTTTTAAGTTAATTTATATGTGTGGGGGGGTGCGTGTGCATGTATGTGGTTGCTGAGGGCAGATGTTGATATTAGCCATCTGCCTCATTCATTCTCTTCCTTAGTTTGTAGAGAGCTCTCTCACTGGGCTGGAGGCTTTTGCTAGGTTGGCTGACCAGCAAGTCCCGAGGATCCTACAGTCTCTGTCTCCCCAGGGCTAGGATTACAGGGGCTGCCTCCATGACCTTCTTTCCATGAGATGCTGGGGATTGAACTCAGGTCCTCAAGCTTGCTGGACAAGCACTTTACTGACTCAGCCGTCTTCCCAACTCTCTATCTTGGATTTTTTTTTTTAATTCAGGACGTTAAAAGGACAGATTCAAAATGCTGATCTTTTCTTAATTAATTTGAATTCTTTAATAACCCAAAGCTATTTGGAGGCAAAGCTTGTGTTCATATCCAAAGCCAGACTCTTGCAGTTTCACAGTGATCCCTCTTCAGTCTCTTGGATGTTTAAAGGTCTAGCTTCCCATGGGGCTCAAAGGTCTGTTGACCATATTGATGGTTTACGTCCATGTTTCTTTACTCATGGGGAGGCAAGTTAGACTCCAGAAAGCTCTGGTAGACAAGCTTAGGTCCAAAGTCATTTGGTCACTGACCAGCTTAATATTTAGCCCAGAGTTTTTGTCTCTGCTAAAGGGTTGCTACAAGGGGAAAAGATAGAATTGATGGAGACTACCTTGGCCCTCTTGTTCCCACATTCAACGGCCACTTTCCTACATCCTCGCTTTGACCAAGTAACTCTTTGGAGAGAGGAGAGTGTATATATGTGTAAGTACTGTTCCCTGGCCCCAAATGGCCATTTCCTGATTCTGTGTCTGCCTTCCAACTGTTAAACTGGCCAGGGGAGAGCAAGGGTCTCTTGTGAATTTCCCCTTCTCCTGCCACACCTCGTTTTTATCTGCTGGATGATCATACATGTCGTAACCCACCCATTCTAGTTTCATTTCTGTCCCTGTGATAAAATACCCTGGCTGAAAGGAACTTAGGGAAGAAAGGGATTTATTTGTATTACGGTTCCAGGCTACAGTCCATTGTTGAGGAAGTCAAGGCAGGAACTTCAAGTGTTACATCGCAGTCCTGAGCAGACAGAGAACAAATGCATTGCTCACTTACTCTAATGCCCCAGCTAGCTTGCTCTGCTCACACAGTTCAGCACCCAGCCCAGGAAGCAGGGCCACCCACCTTCAGGGTGGATATTCCAACTTCAATTCACAATCAAGACAGTCACCTACAGACATGTCCATAGGCAAACTCAATCCAGATAATTCTTCAACTCTAGGTTCTCTTCCCTACCCAGTGTTAACGTTGGCAGTCAAAGCTACTCAGTGCTTTCTCTTTCTTCCTCAAGCTTGGTGGATCAGATGTCCATGTTGTCCCTGAATTAACACAGTTCTGACTTAAGACTGAGCCATATGACCTTCAGGCAGAGAGAGAGGTCTCTGGAAAGCAGGCATACTTACCCTAGAGTGTGAGGGAGGTCTGAGTTCTGGCCAGGAAAGCCCAAGCCCAGAGTTCGTTCATGCATGCATGCATGCATGCATGCGTGCAGTAGATTGCATGCATGGAACAAAAACCCTTCCCTCTAGGCCCAGGTCTTCAGAAAGAAGCTGGGAACATCACTAAACAAATAAAGCTATAATGTAGCAATGGAAATGACCCCTTGGGGGGAATCCAGAAGAGATTAAAAGTGTGGGGACAGGAGAGTTTAACATGTCCAGTTTTAAAATAAAGTAAGCGTGGGACATGCGGGCAGAGCCCTAAAGGAAAAAAATGAGGCACACGAAATGGACTCTCAGAACACATGCTCACCTTTCTTTTTTCACATCTCCCTCATTCCCCAAAGCAAACCGGAAGCTCCGAAGGTTTTGGAGAACTGTACAAACATCACGGAATCATCTTGTGACGTGACCGATGAGTGGGGTGACATCAATGAGAACTATGTCCCCATCATTGTGATTTACAGAAGAGACTCTCTGAAGAGCAATTGTGGAGACTCCATCTTAGCCACAGACTGTGAGTGGGCCCCTGTGTCTCTCAGCATCATCAGTGGTTTGCCACAAAAGAGGAAGGTTGGCAAAGGGGTTTGGCGTGAGAGCGGGGCTGACTTCTGGCCCTACCTTGTGTGGTCATTTGGTTGCTCAGAGCCTCAGCTTTGCAATCTGCAAAGGGGGTCCATAACCTGGACTTCTCACATTATTGTGCAGTACCTGTATAAGACAGGTTTTCAGCAGTAATTGCCACCGTTTTCTGGTTCTCTTTATATCCTGACAGGAAGTGGAGAGGAGCCTGACAGGAAATGGGGAGGAGCCTGATGGGAAATGGGGGGAGGGTTTGCATAGTTCTTCCTTAGCTGTCACATCAGTTTAGGCCAGTGTCTTCCTGACTACCACAACCTGTCTGAGACCCAATAAAACTGCATGTGTGAACACCTTGGGCCCTCAGCTCACAGGTGAGTGGAGTCAGGAGTCGGGTGACCCCTTTCTCTTTCCCTGTGTCTGAAGGCCACTCCCTTCCCTTGCGTTAGCGGCTCCAGTTCCATTACCTTGTCAGCTTCTAGATTTATAACAGGTTTCCAGGGTAATGATTTGGTTTTAGCACGCTGTTACAGACCGTAGGTGTGTTGTACCCGTTTCGAGAAACCCCCGAGACCACCAAGGAGCCGGTTTCCTATGCAAGCACATAAGGGTCCTTTTATTGTCAGGTCCAGCCCGGGCCACCACCAGGCAGATGAAAGGAAATGCAGCAGCAGCCACAGGCCCAGGTGTGGAGAGTTTTTATAGAGAAAAACTCAAGCCGGGAATTGGCATCTTGGGGTTGGGTAGAAGGGACATGGTGCAAGGTGATTTTTTTGAAACTATTGGTCTAGACTTTTGTCGAGAAGCCACGTTTGAAACTATTGGGTTGTACTTTTGGCGGGGAACCACAACTTGCTCAGCAGGATTATCTGGACTGCTCAGCAGGATTATCTGGACATCTTCAAGAGCCATAAACCACAGACTACAGGAGCGTACTGCTCTGTATCTGTTTGAGTTGTCATGGGACATTCCCGAGGGCCTTCCTGGAACTGGGTACAGCAGATGGTCTAAGATGGTGGCCCTAGCCTAAGATGGGGTCTGTATTGCCTTCACAGGTGTGTGTGCATAAACATACTTGGCAAAGTGATAACAGTGGCTGAACTTCCGAGGTCACTGCAGTGGTGTGCAGTCTTTGGGTCGACGTTCCTATCTTTGCATACACTCACAGAAAAGAAATTGAAGAACAATTTCTAGATCATGATAAGGAATATATATTAAAGCAATGAGTGTTTTTCTTGATTGGAATGATAAAGATGAAAAAGATACTAAACCAGGTGTGGTGGTGCACACACACCTGTAATCCCAGCAGGTGAGCCTGAGACAGGAGGATTACTGCAGGTTTGAGGTCAGCCAGGGCTACATAGTAAGACCCTGTGTCAAACAAACAAACAAAACCCCCAGAATTAGAAAAACAACACAGACATCATGTTTTGACACCATTCTTCTGAACATGTATTTAAAAAAAAGGTGGCATAAGGCAGCAAGATGGCTCAGTGAGCGCACTTGTCACCGACCTGTCCTGTCTCTTGAGCTCACATGGTAGAGAGCAAGCTTGAGGATTGGGAACACTGTTGCCCTCCATCTCGAATCTGTCTACAATGTGCCATGGGGATGCTAGTGAATCACTTTTTTATTCTGTTTTTCATGAGTAATTCCAAGCAATGCTCTACAGCCAGAATTAGAAGCCCATTCAGACAGAATTTCCTATCATCAGAAGAAACGGCATTGTGTCCGACCACATGAGGAGCGATCGTTACATATCTAAGCACTGGCTCACACTCATTTCTCATTCTATTTCCCACAGTTAGAGTTGAGCCACCAGAGTTCGAGGTTGTTGGCTTTACGGATCACATAAATGTGATAGTGAAATTTCCACCTGTCACTCCGAAGATATACGGGGAGAGCATATGGAAAATACTAGGTTATACACCACTTGTCATCAGAGAACAGGCGGGGAAAAGCATTAAGATGGTAAGTGGATCCTCACGTTCAGATCAAAACAGTGCCAAGCTGGCTGTCTATCTTTCTCTATCTTTTCAAGAACTGTGTAAAGCCAGGGAAGGGATGCCTTTGAGAAGGTAGCTCAGTGTCTTCTGTCATGTTCAACACTCAGCATTGCAGAGAGAGAGAGAGAGAGAGAGAGAGAGAGAGAGATGGGGAGGGGTAAGAAAAGGGGAGAGAAGTTGTATCATCTCCTGTCACATTTCAGCCACGCTTCTTCATGTTCAAACCACGAATTGCAGCATTTTAGACTATTTCAGAAATGAGGTGTGTTCACTAGGACAATAACAACACTGTAGGATGAAAACTATAGACAGTAGGCCTCTTCTTTATTAAAGAAAATTGGCCTTTAAATCAAATTCAATCATGAAATAAAGAAGGCCATTGGTGTAACCCAGGTAATAGGTGGGAGTAGCCTGGACCAGTTGTTGGTGATGTCATCTTCCAGTGCTACATGTGTTTATAAATGGACTCCACAGTGTGGTGGAGGAAAAAGTTAAGGCCACAGCATGTTACAGTAGCTGAAATACAAGGACCCTGGACAAAGCTCAGGTAGGATATGTTAAATGTGAGATGCCAATATGGTGTTCGGAAGGAGACTGTGGGCCATATTGCAGGACCTGTATCTGGAGATAAAGGGAGAGTCCTTTGATAAGAGCGCCTTTGGTGAGTCCTGGGGCAAAGCCTGGTTGAATGGGCTCCAGGAAGGCCTTACAGGGCTTGGTCTCCTCCCGAGCCTTTCTTTTAAAGGGAAGGAATGATCTGTCGCAGCAGCTATAGAAAGTGAGCCTGAGAGGAGAGTTTCTAAGATGGGAGACGTGACAACGGCATGTCCACGTGCAGCTGGAACATCCTAGAGAGTTAGTGGAATGTTAGGAGCAAAGTAAAGAGTGCCTGTGGCCGGGAACAGACACCGTGGAGCACACAGGACAGACGCAGGGAGAAGAGTGTGGCCCAGTCCTTTTCTGTTCCTGTAAAGAAATACCTGGGGCTATATGCTTTATCGAGAAGGAGGTTTATTTTGACTCTTGCTTTTGGAGTTAAGGTTGAGAGATGATGTTTGATGATGGCCCTCCCATTAATAGACTATCATCTGAAGAGAACAGGAAGTATGCATGTGTGTGTTCAGGGGTACTTTTCTTTTTGAGCCACCAGGGTTTAATCATGGGGCTCCATTCAAATAACCCAAACTAATCCTCATCACATCCCAAAGGCCGCACCTCTAAACAACATTGTCAGTTAGGGTTCAGCCCCCAGTGAGGATCCTGTTTCAACATAGGAACCTCTGGAGGACACATTCAACCGTGTCCAAACAGAAACAGAGGTCACCTGCTTGACGGGAGCCTGTGCCCGGTGAAACCGCCAGCTACTGTCTTAGGCATGCTCAGGACCCTGGGAGCCGACTTCACACCCTTCCTCTGGGAGGTGCCAGCCTTGCTGCTGCCCATGTCCACCCCTGTCCCACTCCCCTTCTCTGTGACTTCCCTCCTTGCATAAGCTGTGGTTTGCTGAGTTGTCGCCTGTTTGATTCATGACCCCCTCCTCAAAGAGAAGCTGGTAGACACGGTCTTACCAAAGGCTTTATGGCTGGAAGTCCCAATGTCAGGGATTGCTGTGGAGAATGCACTTGAGATATTGTAAAATAAGACGTTTTATAAAGTGACTGTTTCGGGTAGAGGTGGGGCTAAGGAAACATGATGATATAGTAGAAATGACATCATGGAAACCTTCATCCCCTTTAGGACTTTTTCTTCTCATCCATAAAATGGAGCTGATAGGCCAGACGTCATGGTTTTAAAATATGTGCATATGGATAAACATGTGGTTTGACGATAAATTGCTTGCTTCTAGAGATTTATAACCCTTTTCACTAGTTAATCCTATGATGTTTTTAAAACTGTTTATGATTTGAAAAATGGAGCCTTTAGGGCTCACTTCTCACCAAGGTTTTAACTGGTCTCTCTCTCTCTCTCTCTCCCTCTCCCTCTGTGTGTGTGTGTGTGTGTGTGTGTGTGTGTGTCTGTGTCTGTGTGTGTCTGTCTCTGTCTGTGTGTGTCTGTCTATGTATGTCTGTGTTTCTTTTTACAGCACAAGCCCAAAATGAATAACGCCACTGGGAATTTCACCTATGTCCTCCGGGACTTACTTCCAAAGACAAACTACTGTGTATCTGTTTATTTTGAAGCTGAGAACTCCAATAGAGATCTGGAAGCCTCTCTAACTTCTCCCCTTAAATGCACCCTCCTTCAGCCTGGCCAGGAATCAGGTATGGCTAGGTTTTTAAAATTTGCACTTTTATTTTGATGGAAAATCTGCTGAATGAAAGAAAAAAACAACTCAAGTTCTAGTGTGCTCCTTTTTCCAATAAATGCATGTCACGGAGCTGTTCCTACTGGTCCGTCTCTAATGTTTGTCCTGCTGTAAGAATAACCAAATACCTGCCTGAGAAGGTCAGATCCCTGTGGCACTTTCCTTTAGGAAATCTGGGTTAAATTAAGCATGATGTGCCCTTTGGCCATTGTCTGTGCCTAGTGCTAGAAGATTCAAAGTTGCTTGAAGTCCTGGCATTAAAAGCCTGGGAAGGTACAGGATGTGAGTCCTAAGAATATTGGCTATGCAGGAGGGCAGGAGCCTTCTGAACAGAGACGAGACAGCCCCTGATGAAGTCAAGAAGGCTTTCTCTCGGAGACCCTGGAACTCCCCAACCTTTCTTTATCTGAGAAGCCCAGTGGCCAGAACAAAGGAGCATTGGCAGGAAGCATACAGTGTGGTGGAGCATGCCTGTACTCCAGCCTTCGGAAGGTGAGGCAGGATGATAAGTTTGAGGCCACCCCAGCCTGGGTTATATAGCAAGAGCCTGCCTCAAAAAAGAAAAGACATGAAAGAAGAGCAGTTGAGTTTAGGCACCCTCCCGATTTTCTCAGTCACTAGCTCTCCAGGGGCCTCACTGGAAGAAAAAGGTTTTCTGAAAAGCCCCCCAGAGACCGGCTTTCTAAATTCCTCAGCCCCAAAGACATTGTCCTAAACATTGTCATGCATCCGAGTAAAATGAAGATTGTATTTGCAAGGGAATGGAGAGGTGGTTTGAATCGTAAATGTCCCCCACACATAATAGGAGCTCTTGACCTCCAGCTGATGGCACCATTTCGGGTCTTTCTGGAAACTTTGGGGGGTTGGATCTAACCTTTGAAGGCCACACCCACCCCTGGTTCCTGCTGTGTGGCATGTTCTCTGTTTCTCACCCACCACTTGAAAGGCTTCCGGTGCACACTCCTGCCATCAAGCCGAGCTCCTCTGCCCCTCCTTCCCTGCCAGGATAGACAAACTCTCTGAAACCGTGAGCCAAAGCAAATCTTGTCATTTCTTCTCTCGGGCAGACTGCCACAATGTTGCCAAAGTAACTATTACAGCTGACTTAACTGCTTGGGGGATTCAGCAAGCTGCACAGCACAGGGCCTGGTACTAGATCTCACTGACCTCCTCCAAGCCAAAGGATGCACAGGCTGATATTAACAGCAAAAGGCCAGCCTTTACCTTAAGTTGTGTTCCAGTCTCTAGCATGCAGGTCCACAAATCTACTAACATCCACCCCAAACAAGTCAGTGGACTCGTGTCTGACACCAGGCCTCTTAACTCCACCACAGCCAGTACTTCAGCTCATTTCTGACCCATTACCCAGTCAGCGCAGAGCAGGCAGGATCAGGACCTATTTCCACAGGACACCCCCCCCCCTTCAGATGCTAGCCAAAGTTCAAGGTCTTTAGACCACATGGACTCCTGTCCAACTTGGCTATAAAATCAAAGTCCCCCAAATTCCTCTCAGATCCAATAATTGGATGATGTGCCTCCCAGAACTTCTGTGGCTATTCGGGATAAAGGTCCTACGTGAGTCTAGTGAAGAACTGCATGGGACAAGTGATGGAGAGTCTGGACAGAGGGTTTCTTCTGTGCGGTCAGCCTCCCAGAACGTCAGTATGTTCACTGACCCAGAAGATCACCAAGTCCCCTGTTCAGGGATTTAGCTGGGTCTAAGTCACTGGCCACAGCATGAGATTAAATCTCCTAAAGGAGGGCCAGACTAGAAGGGATGGCACCTCCTGGTCATACCGGTTATTTTCTCTACAGATCAGCCCTCGCCCGGAAGCTGTCTCACTTGCTCCAGGGGTCACTTCATTAGCTAAACTTAGATGTAGCTGCTACCTTAGTTGTTGGGTTTTTTTTGTTGTTTTTTTTTTTTTCTGCTGCTATAATGAAATAACCCAAGTGGATAACTTTATATAAAGAAGGGACATTTAGGGGAGTGGAGAGATGGCTCAGTAGTAAAAAGCACTGGCTGTTCTTCCAGAGGTCCTGAGTTCAATTCCCAGCAACCACATGGTGGCTCACAACCGTCTATAGTGGGATCTGATGCCCTCTTCCAGCATAAACTCCTACATGCAGATAGAACACTGTATACATAAAATAAATAAATAAATAAATCTGAAGGGGGGTGTTTATTTTTCCTAGAATTATGGGCTGGGAAATCCAAACTAGGAAGGCTTCCTTTCTGAATCATAGCATTGTAGGAGATGTCACATGCCATGGAGGGGAAGTAGCAAGCTGTTTTATGCCGAAGTCACATCGGCAGCATCTCACCCATCCCCATAATTACTCCATACATGAGGACAGAGCCTCGTGACCCAAGCACTTCCTAAACAGCCCACCTCCCTCTACCTTCTGGGTGGGCACTAACTGCACAGGAGACTTTGCAGCCATAGCAGGCCCCAATGGTGTCTGTTAAAAGCAGCAGCTTTCACTAAGGGAATTTCAGGAGGTTTGAAGCCCTATGCCTAGAACCAAGAACAGGAGGAAGAGAGAGAGGTGTATTTGAACATATGCATAAGTATATATACTTGGACATAAAACATCATGATCTTATATACAGATAAAAACTCTCACAAGCAATAATAATTCAAGTTAGGGTCGATGAAATGGCTCAGTAAGTAAAGGTGCTTGCTGCCACGTCTGATCCCCACACAGTGGGAGAAAAGAAGGAACTCCAGAAGGTTGTCTTGTAACCTCCACAAGCACACTGCGGCATGTGCACACACACACACACACACACACACACACACACACACACACACACAAAAATAAATCCAAGTTAGCAAAACTGCAGAGGAAGTTACTGTGACGAGCTGCTAACCCAGCAGCTGGCCATTCTCTGGAGGTTGACATTCTCACCTCACCCAACCCCATGCTCTACCTGCTAAGACATGGGCTTGCAATAGCATGCTGTGGGCCCATCCCACCATCATCTGGTGTTAAGACATTGTTTATGTGCCTTCGGCCTCCCTTCTGTCACTAACTGAGACAGTTAAAGGGCAAGGAACCACAACTACCCAAACAGTTGTGTTTTCTTGTCTGGCACTCAGCAATCACACAGATTCAGAAAATATGACCCCTCCCACTGACCAGCTGCCGTCTGAGCTACTCTTAACCAGCAAAACCAGTGGTCCAGCAGATGCAGCCAAGAGTAGGGCTTACTCTTAGGGTAACAGCCACAGGAGGATTTTAACCCAGAGATAGGGTGAGACATCAACCCCTTGTTGGTCCCTAAATTCATCAGTGGTCTCTTAGCAAACCCTGAGGATCTATTCACTTGACAAACACATCAGTGACAGAAATCGCAATCTCCGACGTTGTGGGACTCCCACCACAGTAGGAGACAAATTGTGAGATTAAAAGATAGAAACAAAATGACACTAAGAACCGTGGGGGAGAGAAAGCAAGACAGTCGGTGAGGGAGTGTCTGGGAGGGATGGGCAGCCACTGTTTTAAATATGGCCATCTTGGCGCACATCCCCTTCGATTTCTGTCCAACTGTGATTTGTGTGGAGGTGGGCGAACTTCAGAAGGGGGTGAGGGAGCAAGTGTAGACCAGCAAGAACTAGTGTGTGCCCTCGGCATGGGTGCCCTTGGATCAGCAGCCCAGTCCCGGGGGCTTCTCGGGAACTTGTCACACCCTCCGTCACTGGGGTGGTTACTCGTCCTGGGTGGTGTGTGTGATCTTCAGGTGGGAGCTACTTTGCCTTGGCCGAGGTCAAGTCCTTCGGAAGCAACTCACACTTAGCTGTTAGCATGCACGGAAGCATCCATGGCTCGCTGATGGGTAAAGGGATGTGGGTGGGACACCTACAGCATCCGCCACGGATGGCTAAAGAAAGTACTTCCAGATGAGGGCCCAAGGGAGGTGTGGTAGGCAGAGGACCAGTCACATAAAGATATCTGTATCTTGGCCCTAGACATGTCAACATGCTTCCTCCTGGGGCCAAAGAGGCTTGGTAGTTCCTAATAAATTGAGAATGGAGATAGATTATCCCAGACCACCCATATGGGCCTCCTGGGAGCACAGAGGACCTTACAAGGAAAGGAGACAGAGGACAGTGAGAGACTGGGAGTCACCTGTCAGCTGACTCTGAGGATGAAGAAGGGGCTCTCCAAAGCAGAAAAAGGCACAGAAATGGATCTCTGATGCCATCCTACAAACACCCTGACCTTGATTCCAGTGAAACTCATTTTGGATGTCTAACATTGGAACTGTAAGCCAATCTGAGTTGAGCTGGGCTTTGCCACCTTGCTTCTGTAGGCAAGACCATAGGAGCAAAGCCAATGCGTCTCGGAGACATAGCAAGGAGGGAATTTCCGTACAATGGGTCCAGTGAATGCTAAGTGCTTGCAGCAGCGTTGACTTGCAGTGAAGTGAGCAAAGGAGGAACAGTAACTGGTTTAGGTCAGAGAGGGTGGGAGACTCTAGATGATATAGGTCTGGAAAAGTCATTAGGAGGGATGGGGACCCCAGGGGGACTTGATCAGATCTAACTTAGGATGTAGGAGGAACAATGGTATACCACAAAGTGGGGGACCCAGGCGGCTCCCTGACAGTCACTGCAATAATCTGAGTGGTTCTCATCCAGAGAGACCAGCAGGGAAGAATTCAGAGAAGCATTAGCCATCATCAGTCCGCTGCAGAGAACAGCAGTCTTAAATCACCGTCCTTGTGAAAGACAAGACACATCCAAGGCCAAGATTTGAAATACAAATCTGGCCTCTGCTTCTCAGAATGAGCTGATCCAAACCTCTCTTAGGAAGCTGATCTACAATGATAACATACCCAAGTAATCGGCCACAGCCCAAGAGAGATTTCTTTTACGTTACCACTAAGCTAAAACCAAACACATAATCTTCAAGTGACGAAGACGTCTGAGACAGATGACAACTCGCCCTGGGAGAAGCGTTGCTCTGGCTTGCTGCTGACTGCCGTTTGCACAATGCTCTCTGTAGTGTGTCCTCGGAGCTGACTGCACTGCTCTCCTGCAGACACTTTAGAAAGCTGCGTAGACCTGTGGGTCATCTGTGAGTCAGAATCCTCATGTCATGCCAAGGCCTCGCCCCTGGGGGTTATTCGGGTTTATCTCTCCCTTCTTAGGAAGTGTGTAAAGACGTAGTGTGTCTGAAAGCTGAGCCTAGGCCTCTCTCCGCGAGCCAAGACTCTGTTCGGAAGTCAGTGTTAACCACCACTGCCGGGCTCTCGTTAATTCGCCTTTTAGAAGGCTTGAAGTTTGCGGTCCATTTTCAGACCCTTTCTCTATGTCTGTTTTCCCTGAAGCTCTGGAGAAGGGTTCCTGCTAATTTAGATCCTTTCTGGAAATTTAAGAGAACTGTGCATGAGGCGACTCACTGCGCCTCAGGTCACTCATTTTACTAAAATGTCTTTCAACTCGGAGGTAGAAATCTTCCCAAAGGAAGCAGGCCAAGGAGTTAAGGGAAGCTCTT
The DNA here is from genome assembly GCF_903995425.1 of Onychomys torridus. NCBI lineage: Eukaryota > Metazoa > Chordata > Mammalia > Rodentia > Cricetidae > Onychomys > Onychomys torridus. Next base: position 68,526,511 of record NC_050454.1, read on the forward strand.
CATAGGCAAAGCAAGTTCGGGGTTTGGGTTCCCGATGTGGCCGAGGCTGAGCCTCCCAACGGCCCAGTTGGTTTTCCAGGCTGGTGCTCCATCCTCCAACTCTTCCACCTGGGCCCATAGGGTGAGCATCACAGGCATTTGAGATGTGACAGAGGACGCAGGTTTCTAGCTCTACCCAGTTTTTTTGTTTTGTTTCTTTTCTTTTATTTTTTGTTGTTGTTTTTGTTTTGTTTGTTTTGTTTTTGTTTGTTTGTTTGTTTTGGGGTTTGTTTTGTTTTGTTTTTTGAGACAGGGTTTCTCTGTGTAGTTTTTGCAGCTTTCCTGGATCTCACTCTGTAGACCAGGCTGGCCTTGAACTCACAGAGATCTGCCTGGCTCTGCCTCTGAGTGCTGGGATTAAAGGCGTGTGCCACCACCGCCCATCTGTTTCTGCCCGGTTTTGATCTTCAAAGTTTAAAGAGCCACTCAGCTAGCAGCTACTCTATTGTGGCTATAGAACATAAACTATTTTCTTTAATTTTTACTTTGAAAACATAAATATATTTTGTTTAAAATATATGCACTTAGATTAGTTTCCATTCTTTGGTATTTAGCAATATAATTTTTTTCAAACTTTTGCTTCCCCTGCATTAACTTCTGACACCAGACCAATGTGGCCATGCATTTAATTTCTTTTGAATAAAGTCATGTATCTTTTCATCAACAGGATCGCCAGACTTTGCCAAAGTAGGAATAATTATTGGGTGTTTGATAATGGTGGTCTTCATAATCACCATCATGCTGAAACGGATTGGTTATATATGCTTAAAAAACAATTTCCCCAAAGCCTTGGTATGTAGTTTTTCTATCTTTTTTTCTTATTTTAACTTAATAATTTTTTTATATATGTAACATGCTTGCAGGAAATAGTCTCATTTTCCCAAAACATCAGTCATCTCGGTCAATCTAGAGTCTTTGTTGTCCCTGCAAGAAAATGCATTTGGGCATTTTCTGTTTTCTGTGTTTTCTACCTATTCCCTCTCCCTCTCCTTTTCTCTCCCTTCTTTACTATTTTCTGTTTTCTACCTATCCCCTCTCCTCTCCATCTTCCTAAACCTCCTATGTTTCCACTCAACTGCCTTTGCCGACCACTTATCATTTCTCCTATCATATTGTCCCCTTTACATTTTTTGTAACGTTTCCAATAGAAATGCCTGATTTTCTCCTGGTGTAGCTCATCCGCCTTATTCTGTCCTCCGGCAGCTACTGCCGTCCACAGCCCGCAGTTGCAGCCACTTCGTTCTGGTGTTACCTGGGGTCTGTCTACTGTCACTCTCCATTAAGCAAATCCTCTGGAAATAGGAAGATATGACACTCTCAGCCTACTGTGTTTGCCGATGCATTTTTACAAGAAAGATCAATATTGAGGGACCAAACTCAGAGTCTGAACATGATAGTAAAAATTTTAAATGGTTACTGTTTGGAATTTGACAAATCCTTGTTGACTCTATACTGAATGATGTTGTATTACAAGTGTTGGTGTGTGGAACAAGGCAAACAAAAGCCCCGCCCATGGGCCTTAGTTTGAAGTGTAGGGCAGACAGTGATAATTTATAAATGAGACTATTAAGCTCAAAAGTTTACATTACTCGGAAGCTAAATTTTTATGTCAGTAATCTGCCCTACATCGTGAGTACTGGTCCAGCAAGGCTAGACAAGAAGACTGTCCCAGAGAAAAAAATCAAAAGGTTTGGGAAAGCCACTGTATACTTAAATTGGCTATGTTTAATTAGAGAATAAGAATGAAGCTGTTTCCAACCTCAGAGAAATTAAGTGCACACACCACTGTGTAAAGCCCACTGAATTTTCCCCCAACCCAAACAACCATGTAACTTATGTCCAGATCAAGAAACCACACACACACACACACACACACACACACACACACACACACAGCCACCTCTCCCGGAATTCTCTCTTGCCACTTTCCAAGGCACCAATGGTCACCCAGATTAGTCCAGATTACTAGTGGCATAGGTTATTTGCTTGGTTTTTATATTTATAGGAATAGATTTTCAGTAGCCCCAAAATCCATACAATTACAGAAGCAGCGAATTACTTTTTAATTTAAGGAGTAAATCTAATAACATGCATGCCCATCATGTAGGAAAGGATCCAGTCTTACTGAAAAGGATAACTGTCAAAGGAAAAGCCCAGAAACATGGGTCCAGGCATTGAAGCCTGATGTGTAACAGTGACAGTGCAATCTGGTGGGGTAACCATGGCTGGTGACAGGGTTATCTGTACTAGAGGGATTATATAGGATCCCTCTCTGCCTCACACCACACAGCTAAGTGCATAATAAATCTAGAGGCTGGGTGTGGAATCCTGTAGCATGGAGTATGCTTAGCAGGCAAAGGGCCCTGAATTCAATTCCCAGCCAGCATACACACACACACACACACACAGAGAGAGAGAGAGAGAGAGAGAGAGAGAGAGAGAGAGAGAGAGTCCTGCTTCATAGCGCACTTGGGAAGGCAAAGGGATTTAGAAAATGGCTTGCGTCCACGGGCTTCATGCAGCCATAGCCAGGGCATCTAAATGCATGGCTCTTCCTTGGCGGTGTTTTCTAAGCGATGCAGCATTCCATTCATGCAGCATTTGTGTTGTACTGAGTTCTGTAAACAATCTAGCACGACTGAACGTGTACGTGTACTGGAGGGAGTGCATAGGTGGCATGCAAATGCTGTGACATTTTATATGGAGGACCTTAGCATCCTTGGCATTTGGAAACACAGGAGCAGTGCCCGGCAACTGGCAAGTGCCGCACAACCACCTGTTATTAATGTGAGCACATCCACATCGCCTCACAGGGAATACTAAGCTTTATGTTAAAGAGCTAGTGAAAGACTTTCTCTCCCTTCCTCCCTCCCTCCCTTCTGTCCTCCCTCCCTCTCTCCCTCCTTCTCTCCCTAGAATTTCCGTAACTTTTTATCGTGGATATTCCCTGAACTGCCACCCTCAGAGGCAGTCGACAAGCTGGAGGTCATTCCTACGAACAAAAAGAAGAAAGTGTGGAATTACGATTATGGAGACGAAAGTGACAGCGACGATGAAGTCCCCAAAGCAAGTGCCACCGGTTACACCATGCACGGACTGATGGGCAAGCCTCTGAGCCAGGCCTCTGACTCCTCAGCCGACCCCCAGGAGTCCCACCTGGAGGAAGACTCCACTGCTGAGGAATCTGATGACCCTGCAGCAGAGGCTGGGGCGGAGCCAGAACTCTGCAGGGAGGCTGCGGTGGGGCCAGGCTTCAGGCCTTCAGAAGACCCCAGTGGCCCCTACGAGAGGAGAGACAGTGTGCTCCAGGACTCCGTCCCCGGGGATGACAGCAGCAGCTCCGTGAACGGGCCGGAGGACAAAGTTATCTTCAACGTGAACTTAAACTCGGTGTTTCTGAGAGCTCTCCACGATGACTCCGAAGAAGCCTCAGAGGTGCTATCTCTTGCAGAAGACACGGTCTACCTAGACGAGGGTCCCCACAGGACAGAGTCAGGCCTCCTGATGGCCGGTGGGGACGGGACACAACTGCCCCATCCTGGCTTCTCTTCCCAGAGTCTGTGGACTGAGGACGAGTCATCTGTAAAAACGGACACCTCGGACTCTGATGCTGACGCAGGGGATGGCTACATTATGAGATGACTCCAGAAGCAATTCGTTAGCTGGCGCTGAGCACCTCCAGGGTTCTCTTCACAGCCTGACTGCATACCCGGTGGGGTGGCCTGCCGGTGTCAACTGGAGAGCCCTGGCGGATCTTGCTGACCGCCTTCCCTCTGCAGAGTCCCAGTTTGGGGAAGCCATATTGTTTACATGGGTCACGAGCAAGCGCTGCTCATCCCCTTTCCACTAACGCACTCAAGGTGGGACCGTGTTATGTTTCCCAGGGAACAGTGTTGAGCGGGGCTTCCAGGGGCAGCCACGTCGTCCTCTGGTTATTTCTAGGAAATGATTAGATTGAAGAAGAGAAAAGGAAGAAGAAGGAAAAAAAACTGGTCAGGCAGCATTTAGCGGGGCTCAGGGAGTGAGCCTAAAAGCAGGCAAAAGGGGATTTAGCTCAGTGGCAGAGCGCTTGCCTAGCAAGGCCCTCGGTTCGGGCCTCAGCTCTGGGGAAAAAAAAGTAAATAAATAAAACTTAGGGGAAAAAAAGGGGGAAGAGGAAGGGCATGCCGTGCAGGGGGGAGGAAGGAAGTGCACGGACTCAGCCCTTTTCCTCCACTCAGAGACGTTCATTCTTGCCCATCCATAAAACCCCCCACAGTAAAGAGGGGGTGGGAGAAGCCATGTGAGTAATTCTAGGATCCGACAGACGACTCAGAGAGAGGACACCGGCGTGGGGGGGGGGGGGGAGTGAAGGGGCAAAATCTCAGTGCCTGCTGTATTTTGAGGTTTGGGTTTTGGTTTTTAAAGAGCCAAAGCGAGCATTTCAAGGGCCTCAGAATAAACCGGGGATACGAGCCTTCGAGTCCCACCTCACAATTTTTAAAACACTCTGTACAGATTTGGATCACAGTCGCTGTGAGCCTGGGAGAGGAAAGTTCTCAAGTGTCACGGAGGGGGAGCCAGACATCTGACAGTTCATGGGTGACTTTGGGGTTCTTGCACGGGTTTTATTGATTGATATGCGAGGCCTCTTCGATCTTCCACGTCTAGCACTATGATTACAGGAGTGCATTGTCCTCAGATTGGACCCAGGACTTCACGGTGCCAGGCGAG